>NC_054702.1:2719573-2752073 GCF_016097555.1 Gigantopelta aegis | reverse complement strand
ATATTTTAAAGAGAATGCGATTAAAATATGCATGTGCGTATGGAGAATGGAAGTTTCCTCTACAGGTTATTTTAAATTGTGACATGTTCATGTGGAGTGCTGAAGGGAGTGTTATGTTTTTATTGCTTTGTACTAAAGATAAAGAAAACCTGTAGACAAACTCCTATCAGGCCCAGATAATCAGTGGACACAAATCCATGCGTACACTGAATATAAATCACATAGGGTCGTAGCGAACATTTATCCTGCGGGAAAGACAACGACAATTCTAATGCTGATGGCAGCCAGTTGATATGCATTTCTTATTAACAATGTTCATTATTGTTATTGGAAATAGAAACTAATATTTTGTCATATGACTGGCTGAATTTGTCCTGGCTGAGAAAAATTATTGGACGGGTTATTGCATGTCGAATTCCTATGAAAGCCATGATACAGGGCGGAGGCATTTCAAGAAGACTGGGCGGGTGTAGCCCAGTGGTAAAGCGCACGCTTGATGCGCAGTCGGTTTAGGGTCGATCCCCGTCAGTGGGCCTATTGCACCATTTCTCAACTGGTTTAACAAAGGCCGTGATATATACTATCCGGTTTGATGTCTGCTGTATTTAAAAGATCCCTTGCTGCTAATCGGAAAGAGTAGCCTATTGTATGGCGGCTGCGGGTTTCCTCTCTCATTATAATCTCTGCGGTCCGTAACCATGTGTCCGGCGACATATAACCGAAATTAAAATGTGTTGAGTGCGTTTTTAAATAAAACATCCCTTCCTAGAAGAAAGCTATTTTGTTTTGTACAGGGTTTTTTTTAGTTTGGATTTGAAAAAGAATGTTTGTTTAACGACACATCGTCACATTAAAAAATTTTGTTTTTGTTTGCTGTCAAACGTATGGTTAGTTTGGTGATTTGTTGCCGAAACGTGCTACCATCACATTGACTACACCTTTCAAAAAACAGCAAGATATACTCTATGTCCACGTTCCCATAGACAGGACAGTACATATCATGGCCTTTAATGCATCAATCGTGGGACACTGGTTTAGGATTGAAAACAAAAACCGAGTCTATCGAGGGAGATCGACCCCATGACCCATGGAACTTGAGGCGACGCTTCACCACTGAGATACATCAAGTTCTTGGTGTGCATTTCCAGGTATGTCTAATGGTTGACATTTTCATCCCATTGTTTTGTTCTTTAACACCTCCTAATACGGCAATTTGTGTATTTGCTTTAGTACTATTGATAATCAAACACATGGGTTCTATCTTCAAACTGCCCCTACTACGGCCTTGGCTTCCATATTTGCATTGGTAGCATTAATAATCAAATGGATGGGTTATTTCTATAAACTGCTCCTAATATGGCCCTGGTTTGTGTATTTGCTTCAGTATTATTAATAATCAAAGTTATTGTATCTTTAACTTTCTCCAGTTAAGTTTTTTCATCCGACCGTTGTTCGAGTCTTACAACAGCTGCGTGTCGCAGGCTTCTCTTCAGAGTTTTATATCGTCCGTCGTGGACTGGGCGTCCAGGAAACTTACACTCACAGCGCTAAGAACGGGTAGGTCAGACGTGTGATATGATATATATGATACCTTTAGCTATTGAAGAAACTCACACTCACAGTGTTGATAACGGGTAGGTCAGACGTGTGATATGATATATATGATACCTTTAGCTACTGAAGAAACTCACACTCACAGTGCTGAGAACGGGTAGGTCAGACGTGTGATATGATATATATGATACCTTTATCTGCTGAGGAAACTCACACTCACAGTGCTAAGAACGGGTAGGTCAGACGTGTGATATGATATATATGATACCTCTATCTACTGAAGAAACTCACACTCACAGTGCTGAGAATGAGTAGGTCATACGTGTGATATGATATATATGATACCTTTATCTACTGAAGAAACTCACACTCACAGCGCTGAGAATGAGTAGGTCAGACGTGTGATATGATATATATGATACCTCTATCTACTGAAGAAACTCACACTCACAGTGCTGAGAATGAGTAGGTCATACGTGTGATATGATATATATGATACCTCTATCTACTGAAGAAACTCACACTCACAGTGCTGAGAATGAGTAGGTCATACGTGTGATATGATATATATGATACCTTTATCTACTGAAGAAACTCACACTCACAGCGCTGAGAATGAGTAGGTCATACGTGTGATATGATATATATGATACCTTTATCTACTGAGGAAAATGATAAACGCCATGATGAAACCCACCTGCATTAACTGTTGTCTGTTAATTCAGTCTAGCTGTAACCGCATTGCGAAAGGGTAGGTCAGATAATTATACAAATAGTTATGTTACATTTACAAAGCGAATACAATTCCTGCAAATAACAGACACAAAAATACCTCCCTTTTGTTTTTGTCCACATATGTATAACTACAGATTTACTGTGAATTGTATTGTTGGTTGTTAGTTTTCATTTTATTGTTGTGTTGTCTACTGGCCCAATAAGAGGGGACCAAACGTTTCAATTCCTTTTCAGTCTGTCTGTGCGTCCGTCCGTCCGTCCGTCCGTCTATCCCATTAATAGTTTTAAGGATGTTCTTTTAACAATGCCTAGAGATATTGAACTGAAATTTTGTGTTGAGCTTTATCATATACTGTTACTAATCAGGTCTGAATTTCGTCACGATTTACCAATGTTTGATATAGTTATTGCCCATCAACTTATGAGATCTGAATATTTGTTTTCCGGACTTTTTACAAAGCCTCGAGACACTGAGCTGACATTGTGTGTACATAGCGTTATCATGTGATATTACAAATCACGTTTCATTTTCAATACAATTTACCTATATGTCACGGAGTTACGGCCCTTTATTTTGTTGCAGTAGCCTTCGGATCTTTGCTGTCGATGACTACGGAAACCTCCATACTGAGCGACACGCCCAATCTACCGGAAGAAGCCTTTCTGAAGATGACCCCTCCCTCGGACGACTCCTGTTTCGACTTGGACCACTTCTACCCGGAGAAAGACTCGACTTTAGCGTCTGTCGCTAATAAGGACGTGTCGCTAAATTCTGCGGCGCTAGACGACCCAATGATGGGGTCCTTGCCTGGAATAGACGTGTTGTTAGGATCTGATGTTAATAAGGACGTGTCCTTGAGTACTCTTGATTTCAAAGATTTGGCGTTTGGTTCACTTCTATGCAAGGACTTCTCCCTTGGTTCACCTTCCTGTAAGAACCTCAGTGACTTATCGCTCAGTTCATTGATAGATAAAGACTTCAATTTGGGAACATTCGTGCTCGACGAACCAACTTACATACCCCTTTGACAAAGGATGGATGCTTTTGATATAAAACTATAGCTCGCAGTATCAACATTTTAAAATTTTATAAGTTTAAATGTAGGACAGCAAAATATGTGTCAACAGTTCAGCCAGTGAAATATTAAAAAGTATCGCATAGTTATTAATGGTTTACTTGTTTTAATGCAGTTAATCAATCTTGAATACAGTTATTGTTTAGAATATCAGGTTCTGTATATCAAATGTGTTTCTGTCCGTCCTGCTGTTTGTAGTAGCTCAAATTTTATTTTATTCCTACTATAAATATTTTCGTATGTATGAAATTATTTGAAGGTAATATGCAGTTTTGGATACTACAATCATTAGGGTAACAATAAAGACGATGGCAGGTGTGTGGCACGGATAGCCACAATAGACCAGCATCTGTTGCGGTTGAAGAGACAAGGACTGGGATGTGGAGGTGAACAGTGAAATACGTTGAAAGATAGGAGCTGCTAGATCGGGAAAAAATGAGATGGAAATCAAAGGAGAGAAAGGAGGCAGTGAGATAACAACAACATCAACATCACACTGGATATGAGATGGAAGTCAAAGGAGAGAAAGGGGGCAGTGAGATAACAACAACATCAACATCACACTGGATATGAGATGGAAGTCAAAGGAGAGAAAGGGGGCAGTGAGATAACAACAACATCAACATCACACTGGATATGAGATGGAAGTCAAAGGAGAGAAAGGGGGCAATGAGATAACAACAACATCAACATCACACTGGATATGAGATGGAAGTCAAAGGAGAGAAAGGGGGCAATGAGATAAAAACAACATCAACATCACACTGGATATGAGATGGAAATCAAAGGAGAGAAAGGGGGCAGTGAGATAAAAACAACATCAACATCACACTGGATATGAGATGGAAGTCAAAGGAGAGAAAGGAGGCAGTGAGATAACAACAACATCAACATCACACTGGATATGAGATGGAAGTCAAAGGAGAGAAAGGGGGCAATGAGATAAAAACAACATCAACATCACACTGGATATGAGATGGAAATCAAAGGAGAGAAAGGGGGCAGTGAGATAAAAACAACATCAACATCACACTGGATATGAGATGGAAGTCAAAGGAGAGAAAGGAGGCAGTGAGATAACAACAACATCAACATCACACTGGATATGAGATGGAAGTCAAAGGAGAGAAAGGGGGCAGTGAGATAACAACAACATCAACATCACACTGGATATGAGATGGAAGTCAAAGGAGAGAAAGGGGGCAGTGAGATAACAACAACATCAACATCACACTGGATATGAGATGGAAGTCAAAGGAGAGAAAGGGGGCAATGAGATAACAACAACATCAACATCACACTGGATATGAGATGGAAGTCAAAGGAGAGAAAGGGGGCAATGAGATAAAAACAACATCAACATCACACTGGATATGAGATGGAAATCAAAGGAGAGAAAGGGGGCAATGAGATAACAACAACATCAACATCACACTGGATATGGAGATACTGACAATTTAAACAAAATATGTGTTAAGTGAATAGCACACAATCCCAACTTCAACCAGTGCTCCACGACTGTTATAGCATATGTTATGGTGTCTGTTGCCCTTTTAGTACAAAATACATGTTAGTTGTAGACCCATTATGGCTAACATAGGGAGGGTCTAAACTGTGGCGGGCGTAGTTTCAAGCGGGGGGGGGGGGGGGGGGGTCGAGTCACGATACTCCTAAAAATATATATTTTTTAAAACCTGTGCATTAAGCAGTGAGGAATTTAGACCTCCGAAACCCTATCCCTGTGTATGCATCAGATTTGGCTTTATTTTAGTTTGTTGAAACAACCGTAGTTTAAAAGTGCTTGAGTGTCGTTAGGCAAACATTCCTTTCTTTTCCAGTTAGCACAATAAAAAGTATGACGCTGGACTATTTACTGTAGCGGACAAGGCATGTATTTGACTGGCGTACTCGGCGGTGGTGTTCATGTCTGACTGAATTCCAGGCTATCAGTTTACTGGATTTAAGTCAGCAAGTAATCATTAAAGTGAAGAAATAAAAAAACATAAAACATATTCGCATGTTTTAGTAATCTAACCCTTGAAAGGAATCTTGACGCAGCGAAATGTTATGTCAGCATAGAATAAATCAAACAATGATGAATCATATTTCAAGGCCGTCTACCTACGTCATAGCAGATGGCCTAATCCGCGGACTAACATGTTTGTTCGATGTCGACTTTTGGTGTATATTAGCTAATTTCATTAATTAAAGAAGAAAGTTATTAGTGCATCATATACCCAGTATTACTGCAAGTACGTTTGTGTTAAAATCGTTTCAATGAATGCCCTAGTAGTAATTTGAAACACTAATTCGCTCCAATATGTCTAAACAGTTGTATGTACTATAGTCTGTCCCACAGAGAACGTCTTTTTTCATGCTATGGAATTTACTACAAGTTATTTATTTTTGAGCCGATTGGACACAAAAATAAATGGGTGTTTTGTTATTTCCAAAACACTTTTACTTGTGTTCTTACGTCAAACAAACCTGAAATTATTTACAAAACTAAGTTTTTATAGAAATATGGGATGGACTATAGGTAAAGGGTACACACACAGTTGTTGAAATAAACGGAAGTGCTTGAAAACATCGAGACGTTGAATGACAAGGTTTTAACACACGATAAAAAAACAACACACTAATCGCGCGGTGTTTTTGATTCACATGTTATTTTGCTGAATAACCACGACATAAGGTAATATATTCAGCACAAAGGTATAATCGTGTAAACCTTTTGTTCCCCGCACATTAGACTAATCTATACAAGTCACAAGAAGTTAAGGGCCACATGAACACTTCACCTAATAGCGGGTACTTCATTCTCTATGCCAGTGGTACAGAAACGCTCAAACAGTTAACGCATGACGGAATGGCTCACTTGCAGGTTATCATGGGCCAGACCCCAAAATTTAGCGAATTGGGCGGGCAAATTCTCATGGTGGTTTTTTAATAGCCCTATGCCTGTAAGTAATAAATTAGTATGATAGACTTTTGTAAGGAGTAGCGTTTTGGTGGATATCATCTCAAACATAGTGAGGCGAGGACTTTTGTATACAATGTTTTGGGGTAGGGATAACACAATGTGTCATACCTTTGCAACCAATGGACAAGCCAAACAAATGAGCACTGAAACTATACAATGTTTTGGGGTAGGGATAACACGATGTATGATACCTTTGCAACCAATGGACAAGCCAAACAAATGAGCACTGAAACTGTTTATACAGTGTTTTGGGGTAGGGATAACACAATGTATGATACCTTTGCAACTAATGGACAAGCCAAACAAATGAGCACTGAAACTGTTTATACAGTGTTTTGGGGTAGGGATAACACGATGTATGATACCTTTGCAACCAATGGACAAGCCAAACAAATGAGCACTGAAACTGTTTATACAGTGTTTTTGGGTAGGGATAACACAATGCAACCAATGGACATGCCAAACAAATGAGCACTGAAACTGTTTATACAGTGTTTTTGGGTAGGGATAACACAATGCAACCAATGGACATGCCAAACAAATGAGCACTGAAACTGTTTATACAGTGTTTTGGGGTAGGGATAACACGATGTATGATACCTTTGCAACCAATGGACAAGCCAAACAAATGAGCACTGAAACTGTTTATACAGTGTTTTGGGGTAGGGATAACACAATGTATGATACCTTTGCAATCAATGGACAAGCCAAACAAATGAGCACTGAAACTGTTTATACAGTGTTTTGGGGTAGGGATAACACAATGTATGATACCTTTGCAACCGATGGACAAGCCAAACAAATGAGCACTGAAACTGTTTATACAGTGTTTTGGGGTAGGGATAACACAATGTATGATACCTTTGCAATCAATGGACAAGCCAAACAAATGAGCACTGAAACTGTTTATACAGTGTTTTGGGGTAGGGATAACACAATGTATGATACCTTTGCAACCGATGGACAAGCCAAACAAATGAGCACTGAAACTGTTTATACAGTGTTTTGGGGTAGGGATAACACAATGTATGATACCTTTGCAACCAATGGACAAGCCAAACAAATGAGCACTGAAACTGTTTATACAGTGTTTTGGGGTAGGGATAACACAATGTATGATACCTTTGCAACCAATGGACAAGCCAAACAAATGAGCACTGAAACTGTTTATACAGTGTTTTGGGGTAGGGATAACACAATGTATGATACCTTTGCAACCAATGGACAAGCCAAACAAATGAGCACTGAAACTGTTTATATTATACCCCTCTACATACTGATATACAATATATACAAATTAGTGTCATAATTAGATCACCAGAGGTCAAAAGGGCATGTCATTTTGTTGATTTTAAAAATCCGACACATTGGCATTAATGGTACTACTGTTCATGTATGAAGGACATATTTCAACTCAACTGCCTAGAATGTGAGTGATAGACACCCTGAGAGTAATTAAAGCTGTCATTGTTAAATTGTTTTGAAAAAAATGGGCCTTTACAACAAACGACAGAAAGTCATATTTATAAAACTAACATAAAAGTATGAAAAAGCATAATTACTTTGTAGGCAGTCAACAGATCCTTACACACTAACAGTAACAATTTGAAAACATTTTACCATTGTTGTAGATTTCAACTTTTAAAAGACATCATTTGTCCAAGATATGTTACGGTCATCATCGTGGATTTCCAAGATGGCCGCCATGCAAAAAACTACCTCATACCACCTAGGCTCGTAGCTTTTTTTTGATCTAACTTAACGTTTTGAGGGTAATGCATGTAGTTATATCACCCACAATACTACTAGATGGATTTGTTTAATAAAAGAAATGAAATGTATAGACAACGTATTGAGGAACAATGCTGCAATGACTATTGTGAGTCTTACCATCTGTTTGCGTTTGTGTCATTCTGTTCTCAATAAAAAGTGGAAAATGGTTGTTCATTGCCTTAGGTTTCAACTTTTAATAGGGATTACTTGTCCAAGATATATTTTGACTTTTTGAGATAATTCATGCAGTTATATCAACTTCTGTAAAAATCCAACAAATACTTATTACAGACGTTTCTGTCTTATTGCTTATCACAAAATAAAAACCATTTTGTTGTTAACGTCCGAGAAACATCGGTTCGGATTCGCACACAATACATATAAGATACGGGCTGAAATAATGTGTGTGCGTGTGCGCGCGTGTATGTATGTATGTATGTTACACTGGATTTCAACACAAAGACGGACGCAGTGTGTAAAGGTTCTTTATTTGAAAGAAGGGTGTTGTTTTAAACCCTATAAAAATAATAACAAGAATATTAAAATACATAAATAACAAAATCATACACAAAAGCATAAAAACTACACAACTCTCTGCAGTATATTTAAAGAAAATATACTATTTATCCAAATATACATACCAAGGAATTTAATTAATGCTACTCATTAATGCTATAAATACACTATATATTATCTAATATTTATTAATAAAGGATTAATAAATAATATAAAGTCCACATCTCTTTTCATAAAGTTCAGCACAATTTAAGGTTAAGCTATACAATATAAATATTTACAATATGATATAATTAAAACTAAGCTTCTGTTTACAAGTACATGAACTGCACGTGCATTAAGAATACTGCACGGGCCTTAAACAAGAATGTACCCTGAGCAATAATCAATAGTCTACCTTTCGCTGTGGGCGATAGCGCGACAGAACATAGGTCGTTAACAGGAAATGTAGATATCAGCAGCTATAAAACAAATAAAACACTTATAAATCACCGTCCATATCTGATATACTAAAATATAGAAAACACAGTACTCTTCTATTTGTTAAGTACAAGCTAAGCTAGTATAATAATCTATATCAAATGAACGCAATTACGCCATTACACGCCTTATTATAAACTAATTATTACATTTATTCCCCTATATAAAATCTTAATCCAAATTAATATAACTACTTCATAGATTAAACACTAGTATTAATGTATATGTATAATTCTAAAATATGTAATCTAAATAAATTATATTTAATTGCTTTAGTGTATAAAATTATAATTGCTTATTAATTACATTTAATTTTATGCAAGTTAATAAAAAGAGTGCAAATTAGAAAAGATAAAGAAAACTAACCTCAAAGATTTCAAAATGGCGTTTATTTCAGAGAATGAAAAGCATGTCCTTTCTGGTCAGGTGAATTTTAAAAGTCATTAGTCACCTGTTGGCTTAAACATATCAGTCAGTAGGTGAGTACTGGTCAGTGTCAAAGGTCAGTATTCTAAACATGAAACAAGCTACACTAACTGCCCTAAAGTATTGAACCTTAACTAAAACCCAGTGTATGTGTGTATTTTGTACAGTGCAGTGCAATAGCTTAAAATCATAAAACATTCACCTGGTTACATTTATGCAGATATTTATCGTATTTAACGTGATTTAAATATTTATAAAGCATCATACGGTTAACTACATTCTGGATTTTAGCCGGGATTTCTTTTTAGCCAATTATTAAAAGTTTTGTTCAGTATTTGGAAGAAAATTGAACTGATACGTATGGAATTTGAGCTACCATAAAACATTAAAATCAGGCCCGTAGGAACGATATTGGGGGCGGGGGTCACAATTTGTAGTTGAGGAACACAGTGTAGTGTGTATATGGGGGGGGGGGGGGGGGGGGGGGGGGACACAAGCTATATTTTAAACCGGATTTATATAAAGTAGTTAAAAGTGGGAGTACAGCCTCTCGGTTCTAATGACCTGAGAATGGCCAGAAATGTAATTGTATTGTATATACAGATATTTATATTTGAAGCAAGAATATGTAGCCTCAGAAACATGTAAGGTTTATTTATAAGAGATTAAACTAACTGACAACTTGATAATATGGCTACAAACTCAGGATGGTTCCTTTATTATAAACTCAAGAGGGTTTATTAGGCACAGTCAAAAGGTATTTTGTTTGAATGTTGGAAGCAAACATATGAAGTATTATGCCTCGGACGACGGACAAGCAGAAATTTAAGCCGAAATAATTAAAATGGTGAAAGAAAAAGAAGATTATTACCCTCGTGTGTTTCGATATCATCAATATCATAGATTAGGAATAAACATAATGCATTATGCTCGGCAGACTTGAAGTTGTATGTGTCTCATATAAATGATAGTGAAAAGTAAATACAAGAAAAAGCATTAAAAGTAAAAACAAAATAATAATAAAATAAAATAAATAAATAAATAAATAAATAAATGTTGTGATAGTTGTGTGTCCGATATAAATTATTGTGAAGAGTAAATAAAAGAAAGAAAGAAAGAAAGAAAATAAATAAATAAACAACAATAAAATAAATAAAGAATTTTACAAAAAGTTCGTAAATACCAGATATTTCAAATGAAGTTGTATGTGTCTTATATTAATGCTAGTGAAAAGTAAATAAATAAATAAATAAATAAATAAATAATTTGTAGATAAGACATGTAGCATTGATTAGTAGTTATATATCTGTCTTTTTTAATGAAACGATAAGGTGAAAATATAGCTTCGATAAAGGTCTATGTCAGGTACGGATTTGTTGTGTGTTTTTTTAGGCGGAAGGGGAGGTATATTTTTATTAAATTTTAAATACTGATACATGTGGAGAATTAAACATCACTAAAACTACGCTTAATATAACTATAATTCTAATTGTTAAAAGTAGCAAATACATTCCAATTAAGTTCATTTTATTGTATAAATATTTTAATTTTGTTTTGGTAAAACCCTTGACAGGCGGCTCCAGAGACTTTGTCTAAGTTAATGTTTCACTGTTTTTGGTCTTAAACCATTCCAATTTTAATTTTAGTAGACCGTTTTTCGCTGCCATTATACCATCTGGTACGAAATACGTACGTTAGTGTTAGTCTCCAGAAATACCCATCTCCTACGAATCTACTCACATCGCTCATGACAACTGTCTATCATGCCGCCCCCCCCCCCCCCCCCCCCCCAAGTTGTAAATAGCCTCGATACAGACGAATTTGGCAAGGGACGATATTCGTCGCGTGCATTCGCAAGAGGAATGCCAAAGAGGTCTATTGTACACCTGGTTGACAACAGGGCGATGCATATTATTTTCGCTAACGGAATAACGGAATAGCTTTATTTGCATCTTCCTGAACAAAACTTTCAAGTAATAGTATATGTTTGGAATGAACATTAAAAAAAAATGCCAAAGAAGGTAGGGGGTGGCTAGCCACCCTATTCGCTCCCCCCCCCCTCCCCAACCCTGGATCCGCCCCTGTGTATACTATCCTTATTGGCGTGTCGTGGCCAGGACTGTATACCGTCCTTATAGGCGTGTCGTAGCCAGGACTGTGTGTCATCCTTATTGGCGTGTCGTGGCCAGGAATGTATACCATCCTTATAGGCGTGTCGTGGCCAGGACTGTATACCGTCCTTATAGGCGTGTCGTGGCCAGGACTGTATACCGTCCTTATAGGCGTGTCGTAGCCAGGACTGTATACCGTCCTTATAGGCGTGTCGTGGCCAGGACTGTGTGTCATCCTTATTGGCGTGTCGTGGCCAGGAATGTGTGTCATCCTTATAGGCGTGTCGTGGCCAGGAATGTGTGTCATCCTTATTGGCGTGTCGTGGCCAGGACTGTATACCGTCCTTATTGGCGTGTCGTAGCCAGGACTGTATACCATCCTTATAGGCGTGTCGTGGCCAGGACTGTATACCATCCTTATAGGCGTGTCGTGGCCAGGACTGTATACCGTCCTTATAGGCGTGTCGTGGCCAGGACTGTATACCGTCCTTATAGGCGTGTCGTGGCCAGGACTGTATACCGTCCTTATTGGCGTGTCGTGGCCAGGACTGTATACCGTCCTTATAGGCGTGTCGTGGCCAGGACTGTATACCGTCCTTATAGGCGTGTCGTGGCCAGGACTGTATACCGTCCTTATAGGCGTGTCGTGGCCAGGACTGTATACCGTCCTTATAGGCGTGTCGTGGCCAGGACTGTATACCGTCCTTATAGCCGTGTCGTGGCCAGGACTGTATACCATCCTTATAGGCGTGTCGTGGCCAGGACTGTATACCATCCTTATAGGCGTGTCGTGGCCAGGACTGTATACCGTCCTTATAGGCGTGTCGTAGCCAGGACTGTATACCGTCCTTATAGGCGTGTCGTGGCCAGGACTGTATACCGTCCTTATAGGCGTGTCGTAGCCAGGACTGTGTGTCATCCTTATTGGCGTGTCGTGGCCAGGACTGTATACCGTCCTTATAGGCGTGTCGTGGCCAGGACTGTATACCGTCCTTATAGGCGTGTCGTGGCCAGGACTGTATACCGTCCTTATAGGCGTGTCGTGGCCAAGACTGTATGCCGTCCTTATAGGCGTGTCGTGGCCAGGACTGTGTGTCATCCTTATTGGCGTGTCGTGGCCAGGACTGTGTGTCATCCTTATTGGCGTGTCGTGGCCAGGACTGTGTGTCATCCTTATTGGCGTGTCCTGGCCAGGACTGTGTGTCATCCTTATAGGCGTGTCGTGGCCAGGACTGTGTGTCATCCTTATTGGCGTGTCGTGGCCAGGACTGTATACCGTCCTTATTGGCGTGTCGTGGCCAGGACTGTATACCATCCTTATAGGCGTGTCGTGGCCAGGACTGTATACCATCCTTATAGGCGTGTCGTGGCCAGGACTGTATACCGTCCTTATAGGCGTGTCGTAGCCAGGACTGTGTCATCCTTATTGGCGTGTCGTGGCCAGGACTGTATACCGTCCTTATAGGCGTGTCGTGGCCAGGACTGTATGCCATCCTTATAGGCGTGTCGTGGCCAGGACTGTATACCGTCCTTATAGGCGTGTCGTGGCCAGGACTGTATACCGTCCTTATACGCGTGTCGTGGCCAGGACTGTATACCGTCCTTATAGGCGTGTCGTGGCCAGGACTGTGTGTCATCCTTATTGGCGTGTCGTGGCCAGGACTGTGTGTCATCCTTATAGGCGTGTCGTGGCCAGGACTGTATGCCGTCCTTATAGGCGTGTCGTGGCCAGGGCTGTATACCGTCCTTATAGGCGTGTCGTGGCCAGGACTGTATATCAGCCTTATAGGCGTGTCGTAGCCAGGACTGTATACCGGTCTTATAGGCGTGTCGTGGCCAGGACTGTGTGTCATCCTTATTGGCGAGTCGTGGCCAGGACTGTGTGTCATCCTTGTTGGCGTGTCGTGGCCAGGACTGTGTGTCATCCTTATTGGCGTGTCGTGGCCAGGACTGTATACCGTCCTTATAGGCGTGTCGTGGCCAGGACTGTATGCCGTCCTTGTTGGCGTGTCGTGGCCAGGACTGTATGCCGTCCTTATTGGCGTGTCGTGGCCAGGACTGTGTACCGTCCTTATTGGCGTGCCGTGGCCAGGACTGTATACCGTCCTTATAGGCGTGTCGTGGCCAGGACTGTATACCAGCCTTATAGGTGTGTCGTAGCCAGGACTGTATACCGGTCTTATAGGCGTGTCGTGGCCAGGACTGTGTGTCATCCTTATTGGCGAGTCGTGGCCAGGACTGTATACCGTCCTTATAGGCGTGTCGTGGCCAGGACTGTATACCGTCCTTATAGGCGTGTCGTGGCCAAGACTGTATGCCGTCCTTATAGGCGTGTCGTGGCCAGGACTGTGTGCCATCCTTATTGGCGTGTCGTGGCCAGGACTGTGTGTCATCCTTATTGGCGTGTCGTGGCCAGGACTGTGTGTCATCCTTATTGGCGTGTCCTGGCCAGGACTGTGTGTCATCCTTATAGGCGTGTCGTGGCCAGGACTGTGTGTCATCCTTATTGGCGTGTCGTGGCCAGGACTGTATACCGTCCTTATTGGCGTGTCGTGGCCAGGACTGTATACCATCCTTATAGGCGTGTCGTGGCCAGGACTGTATACCATCCTTATAGGCGTGTCGTGGCCAGGACTGTATACCGTCCTTATAGGCGTGTCGTAGCCAGGACTGTGTCATCCTTATTGGCGTGTCGTGGCCAGGACTGTATACCGTCCTTATAGGCGTGTCGTGGCCAGGACTGTATACCGTCCTTATTGGCGTGTCGTGGCCAGGACTGTATACCGTCCTTATAGGCGTGTCGTGGCCAGGACTGTATGCCATCCTTATAGGCGTGTCGTGGCCAGGACTGTATACCGTCCTTATAGGCGTGTCGTGGCCAGGACTGTATACCGTCCTTATACGCGTGTCGTGGCCAGGACTGTATACCGTCCTTATAGGCGTGTCGTGGCCAGGACTGTGTGTCATCCTTATTGGCGTGTCGTGGCCAGGACTGTGTGTCATCCTTATAGGCGTGTCGTGGCCAGGACTGTATGCCGTCCTTATAGGCGTGTCGTGGCCAGGACTGTATACCGTCCTTATAGGCGTGTCGTGGCCAGGACTGTATACCAGCCTTATAGGCGTGTCGTAGCCAGGACTGTATACCGGTCTTATAGGCGTGTCGTGGCCAGGACTGTGTGTCATCCTTATTGGCGAGTCGTGGCCAGGACTGTGTGTCATCCTTGTTGGCGTGTCGTGGCCAGGACTGTGTGTCATCCTTATTGGCGTGTCGTGGCCAGGACTGTATACCGTCCTTATAGGCGTGTCGTGGCCAGGACTGTATGCCGTCCTTGTTGGCGTGTCGTGGCCAGGACTGTATGCCGTCCTTATTGGCGTGTCGTGGCCAGGACTGTATACCGTCCTTATTGGCGTGCCGTGGCCAGGACTGTATACCGTCCTTATAGGCGTGTCGTGGCCAGGACTGTATACCAGCCTTATAGGCGTGTCGTAGCCAGGACTGTATACCGGTCCTTATAGGCGTGTCGTGGCCAGGACTGTGTGTCATCCTTATTGGCGTGTCGTGGCCAGGACTGTGTGTCATCCTTATTGGCGTGTCGTGGCCAGGACTGTGTGTCATCCTTATTGGCGTGTCGTGGCCAGGACTGTATACCGTCCTTATAGGCGTGTCGTGGCCAGGACTGTATGCCGTCCTTGTTGGCGTGTCGTGGCCAGGACTGTATGCCGTCCTTATTGGCGTGTCGTGGCCAGGACTGTATACCGTCCTTATAGGCGTGTCGTAGCCAGGACTGTGTCATCCTTATTGGCGTGTCGTGGCCAGGACTGTATACCGTCCTTATAGGCGTGTCGTGGCCAGGACTGTATACCGTCCTTATAGGCGTGTCGTGGCCAGGACTGTATACCGTCCTTATAGGCGTGTCGTGGCCAGGACTGTATGCCATCCTTATAGGCGTGTCGTGGCCAGGACTGTATACCGTCCTTATAGGCGTGTCGTGGCCAAGACTGTATGCCGTCCTTATAGGCGTGTCGTGGCCAGGACTGTGTGCCATCCTTATTGGCGTGTCGTGGCCAGGACTGTGTGTCATCCTTATTGGCGTGTCGTGGCCAGGACTGTGTGTCATCCTTATTGGCGTGTCCTGGCCAGGACTGTGTGTCATCCTTATAGGCGTGTCGTGGCCAGGACTCTGTGTCATCCTTATTGGCGTGTCGTGGCCAGGACTGTATACCGTCCTTATAGGCGTGTCGTGGCCAGGACTGTATGCCGTCCTTATAGGCGTGTCGTGGCCCGGACTGTATACCGTCCTTATAGGCGTGTCGTGGCCAGGACTGTATACCGTCCTTATAGCCGTGTCGTGGCCAGGACTGTATACCATCCTTATAGGCGTGTCGTGGCCAGGACTGTCAACCATCCTTATAGGCGTGTCGTGGCCAGGACTGTATACCGTCCTTATAGGCGTGTCGTAGCCAGGACTGTATACCGTCCTTATAGGCGTGTCGTGGCCAGGACTGTGTGTCATCCTTATTGGCGTGTCGTGGCCAGGACTGTGTGTCATCCTTATTGGCGTGGCGTGGCCAGGACTGTGTGTCATCCTTATAGGCGTGTCGTGCCCAGGACTGTGTGTCATCCTTATTGGCTTGTCGTGGCCAGGACTGTATACCGTCCTTATTGGCGTGTCGTGGCCAGGACTGTATACCATCCTTATAGGCGTGTCGTGGCCAGGACTGTATACCATCCTTATAGGCGTATCGTGGCCAGGACTGTATACCGTCCTTATAGGCGTGTCGTAGCCAGGACTGTGTGTCATCCTTATTGGCGTGTCGTGGCCAGGACTGTATACCGTCCTTATAGGCGTGTCGTGGCCAGGACTGTATACCGTCCTTATAGGCGTGTCGTGGCCAGGACTGTATACCATCCTTATAGGCGTGTCGTGGCCAGGACTGTATACCGTCCTTATAGCCGTGTCGTGGCCAGGACTGTATACCATCCTTATAGGCGTGTCGTGGCCAGGACTGTATACCATCCTTATAGGCGTGTCGTGGCCAGGACTGTATACCGTCCTTATAGGCGTGTCGTAGCCAGGACTGTATACCGTCCTTATAGGCGTGTCGTGGCCAAGACTGTGTGTCATCCTTATTGGCGTGTCGTGGCCAGGACTGTGTGTCATCCTTATTGGCGTGGCGTGGCCAGGACTATGTGTCATCCTTATAGGCGTGTCGTGGCCAGGACTGTGTGTCATCCTTATTGGCGTGTCGTGGCCAGGACTGTATACCGTCCTTATTGGCGTGTCGTGGCCAGGACTGTATACCATCCTTATAGGCGTGTCGTGGCCAGGACTGTATACCATCCTTATAGGCGTGTCGTGGCCAGGACTGTATACCGTCCTTATAGGCGTGTCGTGGCCAGGACTGTGTGTGATCCTTATTGGCGTATCGTGGCCAGGACTGTGTGTCATCCTTATTGGCGTGTCGTGGCCAGGACTGTGTGTCATCCTTATTGGCGTGTCGTGGCCAGGACTGTATACCGTCCTTATAGGCGTGTCGTGGCCAGGACTGTATACCGTCCTTATAAGCGTGTCGTGGCCCGGACTGTATACCGTCCTTATAGGCGTGTCGTGGCCAGGACTGTATACCGTCCTTATAGCCGTGTCGTAGCCAGGACTGTATACCATCCTTATAGGCGTGTCGTGGCCAGGACTGTATACCATCCTTATAGGCGTGTCGTGGCCAGGACTGTATACCGTCCTTATAGGCGTGTCGTAGCCAGGACTGTATACCGTCCTTATAGGCGTGTCGTGGCCAGGACTGTGTGTCATCCTTATTGGCGTGTCGTGGCCAGGACTGTGTGTCATCCTTATTGGCGTGGCGTGGCCAGGACTGTGTGTCATCCTTATAGGCGTGTCGTGACCAGGACTGTGTGTCATCCTTATTGGCGTGTCGTGGCCAGGACTGTATACCGTCCTTATAGGCGTGTCGTGGCCAGGACTGTATACCGTCCTTATAGGCGTGTCGTGGCCAGGACTGTATACCGTCCTTATAGGCGTGTCGTGGCCAGGACTGTATACCATCCTTATAGGCGTGTCGTGGCCAGGACTGTATACCGTCCTTATAGGCGTGTCGTGGCCAGGACTGTATACCATCCTTATAGGCGTGTCGTGGCCAGGACTGTATACCATCCTTATAGGCGTGTCGTGGCCAGGACTGTATACCGTCCTTATAGGCGTGTCGTAGCCAGGACTGTATACCGTCCTTATAGGCGTGTCGTGGCCAGGACTGTATACCGTCCTTATAGGCGTGTCGTAGCCAGGACTGTGTGTCATCCTTATTGGCGTGTCGTGGCCAGGACTGTATACCGTCCTTATAGGCGTGTCGTGGCCAAGACTGTATGCCGTCCTTATAGGCGTGTCGTGGCCAGGACTGTATACCGTCCTTATAGGCGTGTCGTGGCCAGGATTGTATACCGTCCTTATAGGCGTGTCGTGGCCAGGAATGTGTGTCATCCTTATTGGCGTGCCGTGGCCAGGACTGTGTGTCATCCTTATAGGCGTGTCGTGGCCAGGACTGTATGCCGTCCTTATAGGCGTGTCGTGGCCAGGACTGTATACCGTCCTTATAGGCGTGTCGTGGCCAGGACTGTATACCATCCTGATAGGCGTGTCGTGGTCAGGACTGTATACCATCCTTATAGGCGTGTCGTGGCCAGGACTGTATACCGTCCTTATAGGCGTGTCGTAGCCAGGACTGTATACCGTCCTTATAGGCGTGTCGTGGCCAGGACTGTGTGTCATCCTTATTGGCGTGTCGTGGCCAGGACTGTGTGTCATCCTTATTGGCGTGTCCTGGCCAGGACTGTGTTTCATCCTTATAGGCGTGTCGTGGCCAGGACTGTGTGTCATCCTTATTGGCGTGTCGTGGCCAGGACTGTATACCGTCCTTATTGGCGTGTCGTGGCCAGGACTGTATACCATCCTTATAGGCGTGTCGTGGCCAGGACTGTATACCATCCTTATAGGCGTGTCGTGGCCAGGACTGTATACCGTCCTTATAGGCGTGTCGTGGCCAGGACTGTATGCCGTCCTTGTTGGCGTGTCGTGGCCAGGACTGTATGCCGTCCTTATTGGCGTGTCGTGGCCAGGACTGTATACCAGCCTTATAGGCGTGTCGTAGCCAGGACTGTATACCGGTCTTATAGGCGTGTCGTGGCCAGGACTGTGTGTCATCCTTATTGGCGAGTCGTGGCCAGGACTGTGTGTCATCCTTGTTGGCGTGTCGTGGCCAGGACTGTGTGTCATCCTTATTGGCGTGTCGTGGCCAGGACTGTATACCGTCCTTATAGGCGTGTCGTGGCCAGGACTGTATGCCGTCCTTGTTGGCGTGTCGTGGCCAGGACTGTATGCCGTCCTTATTGGCGTGTCGTGGCTAGGACTGTATACCGTCCTTATTGGCGTGCCGTGGCCAGGACTGTATACCGTCCTTATAGGCGTGTCGTGGCCAGGACTGTATACCAGCCTTATAGGCGTGTCGTAGCCAGGACTGTATACCGTCCTTATTGGCGTGTCGTGGCCAGGACTGTATACCGTCCTTATAGGCGTGTCGTGGCCAGGACTGTATGCCATCCTTATAGGCGTGTCGTGGCCAGGACTGTATACCGTCCTTATAGGCGTGTCGTGGCCAGGACTGTATACCGTCCTTATAGGCGTGTCGTGGCCAGGACTGTATACCGTCCTTATAGCCGTGTCGTGGCCAGGACTGTATACCATCCTTATAGGCGTGTCGTGGCCAGGACTGTATACCATCCTTATAGGCGTGTCGTGGCCAGGACTGTATACCGTCCTTATAGGCGTGTCGTAGCCAGGACTGTATACCGTCCTTATAGGCGTGTCGTGGCCAGGACTGTATACCGTCCTTATAGGCGTGTCGTAGCCAGGACTGTGTGTCATCCTTATTGGCGTGTCGTGGCCAGGACTGTATACCGTCCTTATAGGCGTGTCGTGGCCAGGACTGTGTACCGTCCTTATAGGCGTGTCGTGGCCAGGACTGTATACCGTCCTTATAGGCGTGTCGTGGCCAAGACTGTATGCCGTCCTTATAGGCGTGTCGTGGCCAGGACTGTGTGTCATCCTTATTGGCGTGTCGTGGCCAGGACTGTGTGTCATCCTTATTGGCGTGTCGTGGCCAGGACTGTGTGTCATCCTTATTGGTGTGTCCTGGCCAGGACTGTGTGTCATCCTTATAGGCGTGTCGTGGCCAGGACTGTGTGTCATCCTTATTGGCGTGTCGTGGCCAGGACTGTATACCGTCCTTATTGGCGTGTCGTGGCCAGGACTGTATACCATCCTTATAGGCGTGTCGTGGCCAGGACTGTATACCATCCTTATAGGCGTGTCGTGGCCAGGACTGTATACCGTCCTTATAGGCGTGTCGTAGCCAGGACTGTGTCATCCTTATTGGCGTGTCGTGGCCAGGACTGTATACCGTCCTTATAGGCGTGTCGTGGCCAGGACTGTATACCGTCCTTATACGCGTGTCGTGGCCAGGACTGTATACCGTCCTTATAGGCGTGTCGTGGCCAGGACTGTGTGTCATCCTTATTGGCGTGTCGTGGCCAGGACTGTGTGTCATCATTATAGGCGTGTCGTGGCCAGGACTGTATGCCGTCCTTATAGGCGTGTCGTGGCCAGGACTGTATACCGTCCTTATAGGCGTGTCGTGGCCAGGACTGTATACCAGCCTTATAGGCGTGTCGTAGCCAGGACTGTATACCGGTCTTATAGGCGTGTCGTGGCCAGGACTGTGTGTCATCCTTATTGGCGAGTCGTGGCCAGGACTGTGTCTCATCCTTGTTGGCGTGTCGTGGCCAGGACTGTGTGTCATCCTTATTGGCGTGTCGTGGCCAGGACTGTATACCGTCCTTATAGGCGTGTCGTGGCCAGGACTGTATGCCGTCCTTGTTGGCGTGTCGTGGCCAGGACTGTATGCCGTCCTTATTGGCGTGTCGTGGCTAGGACTGTATACCGTCCTTATTGGCGTGCCGTGGCCAGGACTGTATACCGTCCTTATAGGCGTGTCGTGGCCAGGACTGTATACCAGCCTTATAGGCGTGTCGTAGCCAGGACTGTATACCGGTCTTATAGGCGTGTCGTGGCCAGGACTGTGTGTCATCCTTATTGGCGTGTCCTGGCCAGGACTGTGTTTCATCCTTATAGGCGTGTCGTGGCCAGGACTGTGTGTCATCCTTATTGGCGTGTCGTGGCCAGGACTGTATACCGTCCTTATTGGCGTGTCGTGGCCAGGACTGTATACCATCCTTATAGGCGTGTCGTGGCCAGGACTGTATACCATCCTTATAGGCGTGTCGTGGCCAGGACTGTATACCGTCCTTATAGGCGTGTCGTAGCCAGGACTGTGTCATCCTTATTGGCGTGTCGTGGCCAGGACTGTATACCGTCCTTATAGGCGTGTCGTGGCCAGGACTGTATACCAGCCTTATAGGCGTGTCGTAGCCAGGACTGTATACCGGTCTTATAGGCGTGTCGTGGCCAGGACTGTGTGTCATCCTTATTGGCGAGTCGTGGCCAGGACTGTGTGTCATCCTTGTTGGCGTGTCGTGGCCAGGACTGTGTGTCATCCTTATTGGCGTGTCGTGGCCAGGACTGTATACCGTCCTTATAGGCGTGTCGTGGCCAGGACTGTATGCCGTCCTTGTTGGCGTGTCGTGGCCAGGACTGTATGCCGTCCTTATTGGCGTGTCGTGGCTAGGACTGTATACCGTCCTTATTGGCGTGCCGTGGCCAGGACTGTATACCGTCCTTATAGGCGTGTCGTGGCCAGGACTGTATACCAGCCTTATAGGCGTGTCGTAGCCAGGACTGTATACCGGTCTTATAGGCGTGTCGTGGCCAGGACTGTGTGTCATCCTTATTGGCGAGTCGTGGCCAGGACTGTGTGTCATCCTTATTGGCGTGTCGTGGCCAGGACTGTGTGTCATCCTTATTGGCGTGTCGTGGCCAGGACTGTGTGTCATCCTTATTGGTGTGTCCTGGCCAGGACTGTGTGTCATCCTTATAGGCGTGTCGTGGCCAGGACTGTGTGTCATCCTTATTGGCGTGTCGTGGCCAGGACTGTATACCGTCCTTATTGGCGTGTCGTGGCCAGGACTGTATACCATCCTTATAGGCGTGTCGTGGCCAGGACTGTATACCATCCTTATAGGCGTGTCGTGGCCAGGACTGTATACCGTCCTTATAGGCGTGTCGTAGCCAGGACTGTGTCATCCTTATTGGCGTGTCGTGGCCAGGACTGTATACCGTCCTTATAGGCGTGTCGTTGCCAGGACTGTATACCGTCCTTATACGCGTGTCGTGGCCAGGACTGTATACCGTCCTTATAGGCGTGTCGTGGCCAGGACTGTGTGTCATCCTTATTGGCGTGTCGTGGCCAGGACTGTGTGTCATCCTTATAGGCGTGTCGTGGCCAGGACTGTATGCCGTCCTTATAGGCGTGTCGTGGCCAGGACTGTATACCGTCCTTATAGGCGTGTCGTGGCCAGGACTGTATACCAGCCTTATAGGCGTGTCGTAGCCAGGACTGTATACCGGTCTTATAGGCGTGTCGTGGCCAGGACTGTGTGTCATCCTTATTGGCGAGTCGTGGCCAGGACTGTGTGTCATCCTTGTTGGCGTGTCGTGGCCAGGACTGTGTGTCATCCTTATTGGCGTGTCGTGGCCAGGACTGTATACCGTCCTTATAGGCGTGTCGTGGCCAGGACTGTATGCCGTCCTTGTTGGCGTGTCGTGGCCAGGACTGTATGCCGTCCTTATTGGCGTGTCGTGGCTAGGACTGTATACCGTCCTTATTGGCGTGCCGTGGCCAGGACTGTATACCGTCCTTATAGGCGTGTCGTGGCCAGGACTGTATACCAGCCTTATAGGCGTGTCGTAGCCAGGACTGTATACCGGTCTTATAGGCGTGTCGTGGCCAGGACTGTGTGTCATCCTTATTGGCGAGTCGTGGCCAGGACTGTGTGTCATCCTTATTGGCGTGTCGTGGCCAGGACTGTGTGTCATCCTTATTGGCGTGTCGTGGCCAGGACTGTATACCGTCCTTATAGGCGTGTCGTGACCAGGACTGTATGCCGTCCTTGTTGGCGTGTCGTGGCCAGGACTGTATGCCGTCCTTATTGGCGTGTCGTGGCCAGGACTGTATACCGTCCTTATTGGCGTGCCGTGGCCGGACTGTGTACCATCCTTCTTGGCGTAAAATGTACAAGCATGTAGGAACCCACTCAACGACGACAATGTACAGGTGTTTTCCCTACTCTATATATGTATTGGCACTACACTTGAATAAACTCTGTGTGTTGTTACACCCAATAGCCGATGTATTTTTCGTGCTGGGATGTCGTTAAACATTCATCATTCTGCGTGTTGTTGCTCAATAGAATAATTTGTATATATCTCGTTCGCGATCGATCGTTACCATATTTAATATATACATTTTAGTAAGGTGATATTTTTTTCAAATTTAACTCTGCAATCGTGCTACCAAAGAAAGCATAATTCACCAACTACTTTTAATGGCCTATCATAATTATAGGTTTTTAATTTAGTATGTCATTGTGACCTTGCATACACGATCGTTATAATACTGACTATTTGTACGGACATCATTATTCCCGTGAACACTTTACACATACAAAAGTTAAAGTTGTTTTTTGTTGTTTAACGACACCACTAGAGCACATTCATTTATTAATCATCGGTTATTGGATGTTAAACATTTGGTAATTTTGACATATAGTCTTAGAGAGGAAACCCGCTACATTTCTCCATTAGTAGCAAGGAATCTTTTGTATGCACCATCCCACAGACAGGATTTCACATATCACTGCCGTTGGTATACCAGTCGTGGTGCTCTGGCTGGAATAAAGGTACTTCCATATGCAGTTTGGAAATAAGTTCCAGAGAAACACCATAGACCTACTTGTTCACGTGATATTGTAAACATTAACATGTATTTAAAGTGTAATTTTAGTCGTGTAGTGCAGTAAACTCGGGACAGTCGCTTTAAGTCTTTGGGTTAACGTCACCACAGCTTCACACACTCAACACCTGATCACAAACTATGTGTGTCGACATTCGATCATTCAAATACCTTAGTTTGATACCCAATAGCCGATTTTCTATTGTACTGCGTGTTGTTAAAGACACTTTCATTCATTCATACATCCATTCATTCATTAATCTCGGCAGTGACATTTCCTCTGACCTTTTCTTACACACCCATGTGAAAGATCACCTGTTTTAGATCAGTATCGTCTGCAATAGACATTGGAGATCACTTTCCAAACCCACGACTGATTGGTCCAAGGTGATGACCCGAATGACGTAGATGAACATCGCTAATTGTTAATTGAAACCGACACAACGTCGTAACTGCCAAGGACAGAGTGACACATCTGTGGCATCACTTGTTGTGCATCACATGTTCAATCAGTGTGCGAACGATTTCTGTGAGTTATTTAAAATATATTTAAAAATTACTTAAATAGTTCCATAAAAACGATAAATTTCAACAAATATTTTCAGATTATTTTCCCTCGATGCTTTATTTCTTTCTGTAAACGATGGATTGTTAGTGCAGTAGTGAATCATAAAGCAATGTATTCATACCACATGACAGAGTTACGTTCTACAACAAAATAATTATGTTCATTTTATTATTTACATTTGCTAGTAATTTGGAAATATACACAACAAATAGAATAGTAAATTCGTGGTCGTTAGATACGTTTGGAATCTGAACGACAAAATCGTTATCCCTATCAAGACCGTATCTCTGCACAGGGTAGAGTCGAATGGGCATTTGGATAAATAGTGCTTGATTCCATGAATCTATTTTTAGTGCCTCATCTATAAGAGGACATCCACTCCTGGGGGAATCCTTTACTGGACAATAGATCCTTCCTGCACCACTCAAAGAGGACTGCCATTACCAGACTACTTTACTTAATCAAAACTAGCATAGAACAGAGTTTATTGTAATTAATATAGCTGTGATGACGTGCACTCATGACTCACTGTCAAAAACCACTGGTTGTCAGATAAATCATCTCTAACGAATACACGTGTATTAAATTATTTGTCTATTTCATCTTAAAGACACTGTCCTGAGTTTGCTGCCATTTAAAGATGTTTCCGACTAATGAAATCTTTTAACAATTAAAATTACACTCTAAATAAAGTTTCATGTTTCGAATATCAGTGTCTGTGTATTCAGTGGTTCTGGTCGTCCTAATGTTTATAAGAATCCCAACCTGGATTTGGTCTCCCAACAATTTTGTACGCCCGAAAACAATATATACATTAGGAAACAAAATGACTTTAAACAAGTACAAAAAATAGGTCGATCAGAAAGACGTTTATTATACATACACTGGTATTTAATACAGAAAAATGTATTCAATATGCAAGTTTATTAATTAAACTGTTAGTTGGCAACGTCTTACAATGGCAACCACAGTCCCTTTAAGTGCAGTGGAACGTGGCTTAGGCCGCGTTCAGCTAGAAGAAGAACAGAAAACGCTCGTCAAATTTGTTTCATATTTTTTCTTATTTTTTAAATCTTTTTTTTTTTTTTTTTTTTTTTTTTTTTGTCTTCGCGTTAAATCGAATAACCATATCGAGAAGTACATTGATCGTTAACATTCGCATTAGCGTTCGTTGTTGCTGGAAGCAGACATAGATTGTAAATATAAACGAAGTCGAAACATGGAACATCACGGGAGGATAATCGAAGCTGTGGATCTATTCAAAATGCTAAACTATTGTTAATATTCTTTTAAAAATGCAATTTTAATACCCAGGCGGAGTCATCAGTGTAATATCTGTTGCCTTCTAACGCCTTCATTAAAATAAGATGGTACATTAAAGTCGATTGTATTTAGCAGTTTTGTTAGTTTATCTGGTGAAAATGATTTCGGAAATTGTCCTAATAGCAAGTCGTGCGGTGCACTATAATTTAACTACAGAAGGGAGGGAAGGAGTCATGAGAGCATTGTTCGTCATAAGCACGTGTGCAGATATTCGGTGTGGCGTACAGAACATGAATTAACTTCGGCAGTAGAATGAGTTAATTGTAATGTGCAATGTGTGAACACTATTGATAGTGTGGGCATCATGTACAGATGGTGGTCCTTCTCCTTTCGTTTAAAGTTATAAATCCAGTTTTTTATGTAAAAAATAAAAAGCATTGTGGAAAGTTCCTAGGGAAATACACCATAATATGTGCGAAATGCCTCTCAACAGATATTTTCAAAAATGTACAAGTCTGTGGAAACAGTCAGCCCAGAGGATGGATACCAGCATTAATCAAAACCAAGGAGAATGGACGATCTATAAAATATGGTTTTCTATATAGAATCTGTATTTAGAGGATCGGAAACAGATTATCATTTTCTTGGCCTTGATTATGTGAGCCCCGCGTGTTTGAGGGTTTCAAGCTCGGATACTGGAACATGCTTGAAAACAGGTTTGGATTATTTCTCACATTAGCTTCACGGCTCAATATCATGGCTCCAGGGTGGGTGTATGTGTTTTCGGGAACAAAACAAGTGAATCTGCACTTTTGAGCCCACCTGTTCGAGATCAGAGTTTAAATAATTACCATATGCTTTGGCAACAGTAAGAAGTAACCAAGTACCATCCTCAAAAAGTCTTATATTTGATGTAATCTCACTTGTTATAGCGTTCATTTATAACACAAATAAAACAGCTTCAAGAACGGAACCCTGGGGACACCGGTATCAGTGGAATGGTTTGTAATACTAAGCGTTCGTGTCGGTCAGACAAAGGTCGCTCAAGACATGGTAGAAGTGTTCTCTTTATTCCGCGGCATGTCCACTGTTAGAATCTCACCTGGTGGACAATCCACATTAGACAGGTTATACATAACTAGTTAACTGTCCTACCTACACGTATGTCTGTACATATTCAGTGGTAATATCATTTACAAGCAGTGGCGGGCTTTGTTGGACACAAAAACACCGCGATTTCTAACATACGTGTGTTAAGGCCCATTTTGTAATAAACGACCATTTTGTAATATGCACCCATTTTGTAACAAAAAATTGACACATTTTGTAATAAGTAACCATAATATTGTAAATAAAAGTTATCAATTCTTTAATAAAAATAGGTGCCAATTCTGTAATAAAATAGAGACCGTTTTGTAATACAAAAATAGGTGTCCAGTTTTAATAAAAAAATACACATCCTGTAATAAATACTTAAAACATTAGCATATGACAAAGATGTTAAATATTGACTAATTTAAATAAGTTTAAAAATCGGATTTAGATTGGTTTTTAAAACCGAATATATAAATCGATTATGATTTAAAGCATTCTTCGTTGAATTATTAATTACGGTTTTGTAGATAATTTATTAATGGCTGAAATAGCTCGTATTATCATATATAAGAAATGGTTCACAACTATTTGGTACCATATACTCTTTCCTAGTTGCGCATGAGTCTTACATTAAAATTACAAAATTATGGAGTGGCAGTAATTTGTAAAACTGACATGGTCAACTGACAGTGGCGTAGGAAGGTGCCAAAAAGGGGGGGGGGCACATTTTTATATTTACACACTTTTACATTATTATAAAGCAAATATAAAGCAAAATATCAGAAAATTGGGGGGAGGGCACATGCCCCCTGCCACCACCACCCCCCCCCCCCCATCCCCGCTTCCTACGCCAGTGACTGAACATTCTTAGTCAGCTGTGTTGTAATTAACACTGGCCTCGGTGGTGTTGTGGTTAAGCATCGGACATAAGGCTGGTAGGTACAGGGTTTGCAACCCGGTACCGGCTCCCACCCAGAGCGAGTTAGGTGTAAGACCACTACACCCTCTTCTCTCTCACTAACCACTAACAACTAACCCATTGACCTGGACAGACAGCCAAGATAACTGATGTGTGTGTCCAGGACAGCGTGCTTAAATCTTAATTGGATATAAGCATGAAAATAAGTTAAAATGAAATGTAATTAATTAAGGGTTACTTGTAAATTTGAGTCAGTATTTTTATACTCACAATTTAGTACTTGAAAATGTGCTGCACATTATGACAGAATGTAACAAGTTTATTCAGTCTTATATTTGAGGGAAGCTACAAGAAAGGGACAGACGAATACACGGATCTTTGATATATATATATATATATATATATATATATATATATATGTGTGTGTGTGTGTGTGTGTGTGTGTGTGTGTGTGAGTGTGTGTGCGTGTCCGCCACTTACTAGTAACTTGTGATGAAAACGCACAATGTGCGCAATGACTACCACGTTTGTTTTATGGGGATGGGTGAGATGTAGCCTGGTGGTACAGCGCACGTTTCATGTGTCGTCGGTCTGGGATCGATGCCTAATGAGCTATTAATCGTTCCAGCCAGTGCACCACGATTGGTATAGCAAACGCCATGGTATGCTATCCTGTCAGTGGGATGGTGCATATAAAAGATCCCTTGCTACTAATGGAGAAATGCGACGGGTTTCCTCTCTGAGACTTAATGTCGAAATTATCAAATGTTTGACATGCAATATCCGATGAATAATAAATCATATTCCTCTAACGGTGTCGTTAAACAAAACGTTTTTATTTATTGCGTGTTTGTGTGTGCGTGCGAGTGTGTGCACGTGTGTGTGGTGTGATGTGTGTGTAGTGTGTGTAGTGATTGTGTGGTGTGTGTGTGTATCTATATGTGTGTGTACGTGTGTGTGTACTTGTGTGTGTGTGTGTGCGCGTGTGTGTGTACGTGTACGTGTGTGTGGTATGTCTGTGTGTGTATGTGCGTGTGTGTACGTGTATGTGCGTACGCGTGTGTGTACGTGTGTGCAGGTGTGTGTCTACGTGTGTGTACGTTTATGTGTGTACGTGTATGTGTGCGTGTGTATATACCTGTGTGTGCGTGTGTGTATCTATGTGTGCGTGTGTGTACGTGTGTGCGCGCGTGTCTGTGTGTGTACCTATGTGTGCGTATGTGTGCCTGTGTGTGTACGTGTGTGTGCGTGTCTCTGTGTGTGTGTACGTGTGTGTGTGTACGTGAATATGCGTGTATGTGTGTGTCTCTCTGTGTGTGTGTCTGTGTATATGCGTGTATGCGTATGGTATGTACGTGAGTGTGTGTGCGTACGCGTGTGTGTACGTCTGTGTGTGTACGTGTGTGTGTGTGTGTGTGTACGTCTGTATGTGTGCGTGTATGTGTGTGTACATGTCTGTGTGTGTACGTCTCTGTGTGTGTACGTGTGTGTACATATGTGTGTGTACATCTGTGTGTATACGTCTGTGTGTGTACGTCTGTGTGTGTACGTCTGTGTGTGTACGTCTGTGTGTGTGTACGTCTGTGTGTGTACGTCTGTGTGTACGTGTGTACGTCTGTGTGTACGTGTGTACGTCTGTGTATACGTGTGTACGTCTGCGTGTGTACGTGTGTGTGTACGTGTGTGTACGTGTGTGTATACGTGTGTACGTCTGTGTGTGTACGTGTCTATGTGTGTACGTGTGTGTGTACGTGTGTGTATACGTGTGTATACGTGCGTGTACCTGTATCTCTGTATCTGTGCGTGTGTATGTGTCTCTGTGTATGTGCGTGTATGTGTGTGTACGTGTCTGTGCGTGTACGTGTGTGTGTGCGTATCTGTGTATGCATGTGTGTGTACATGTGTGTGTACGTGTGTGTGTCTCTGTGTGTGTGCGTGTGTGTATGTGTATCTATGTGTGTGCGTGTATGTCTGTGTACGTGTATGTGTGTGTGTACGTATGTGTGTGTACGTGTGTGTGTACGTCTGTGTGTGTACGTGTGTGTGTGTGTGTGTGTGTACGTCTGTATGTGTGCGTGTATGTGTGTGTACATGTCTGTGTGTGTACGTCTCTGTGTGTGTACGTGTGTGTACATATGTGTGTGTACATCTGTGTGTATACGTCTGTGTGTGTACGTCTGTGTGTGTACGTCTGTGTGTGTACGTCTGTGTGTGTGTACGTCTGTGTGTGTACGTCTGTGTGTACGTGTGTACGTCTGTGTGTACGTGTGTACGTCTGTGTATACGTGTGTACGTCTGCGTGTGTACGTGTGTGTGTACGTGTGTGTGTACGTGTGTGTATACGTGTGTACGTCTGTGTGTGTACGTGTCTATGTGTGTACGTGTGTGTGTACGTGTGTGTATACGTGTGTACATCTGTGTGTGTACGTGTGTACGTGTGTGTGTACGTGTGTGTATGTGTGTACGTGTGTGCGTGTGTATGTTATGAATGCACTCTTCTAGTATTTACTTTCACTGTTGTCTTGTTGCCATCGTGTAAAAGTTGTTGACCTTCTTGATGATAACAATTACGGACTCCTCAAGTGTCGTAAATTGGTTATATTCGAAGACGTACTTTAAATATATCATACTGAAATAGTACTACTGAATTAGAGTTAATGAATAAATTACCACATTAGCTACAGGAATTATATAAATAATTTGTTTTCTCGTGTACATTGCAATTCGGTGTAATATTGAGCTAAATAGTTTTATTTAAAATCAGCCTAGGTATGCTAATTGAATTTGCATTAAATATCAGGAACCCCCCCCCCCCCCAACAATTTCTAAATATATTTGAAGGCGCTAACAATGTATTCTTTACCCCCAAAATGGACATGGGTGGATGAGTGTAGGTACACCAGCATTTATTCGAGCATTTAGTCTAGACGCGGAACATTAAAATTACAACTGTAAGCTGTAAATCAATTGGAGAATAGGCAGTTCACCTTTTTAACCACTAACCATGAACGTAATTCTGGCCAGGGGCAATAGGATGGGGGTGGGGTGAGGGTAGTGGGTTCCGGGTCAAGTCGTCAACAGTGTCAAACTCAAAATTAAACTGTTTAAAAATTACAAATCTAACATAAGATTGGTCCCAGATGTAAATATGCAATATGTAGCAACCTGTTCACAATGATAAAAGCCAGTGAATATTACACACTTGAAATATTTTATATTGGATACGGGTTTTTTACTAAACCTTTTTTTGGTTTGTATAACGACACCACTAGAGCACATTGATTAAATAATCATCGGTTATTGGATGTCAAACATTTGATAATTTCGACTCGTAGTTATCAGAGGAAACCCGTTACAGTTTTCTATTAGCAGCCAGGGATCTTTTATATGCACTTTCCCATAGACAGGAAAGCACATACCACGGCTTTTCACCAGATGTGGTGCACTGGTTGGAACGAGAAAGAACCCAATCAGTTTAATAGATCCACCGAGGTGGTTCAATCCTGCGATGCAAACACCTCGGGCGAGCACTCAATCTAAATCTCGCCTTTTTTTTACTAAAAAGATTAACGTGTATTAATTATAAAAAAAAGTAAAAAAAAAATAGCAGTCCCTTTCAACAAACAACTGGCATAAAGATATTCGTAATTATGTAATTGTTGTATGTCACAATATATTATTAAGCATTTGCTACGATAATTATGACACAAAAATAACCACATAAATTTGCTACATCTACTTAAGCTACTCATTTGTATACACAGCTACTCATTTGGATATCCGTGGCGTAGGACACTGATCGGGACGAGACTATTTAATAGGTCTACTTAGTGGCTTCTTACCGAGAATCAAGCTTAGCCTTTTTGCACTGGACTCTTCTTTATCGCCGAGTTCAACGTAAATCCCGTGTTAGATTTGTTTTAGATATTTACTATAAACTAGGTCCTTTATTACAAGTCTCTACCAATGTTTTGATCCACCTTCATTAGAATTATTAATTTTATTATGAGTTTTATTAAAGTATTCGGGTTTTCTTTCAGTTACGGACTTCAGATATTATGATTCAATTTCTTATTGTTCTAAATTATACCCAGCGGTATGATGTATCGTTAATTTTCCCCTCCTGGTGGAGTTTATGCCTTTGTCTTTCACGAGAGAGTTAGGGTTATCTCTGATTGGAGTTTGACATCCAATAGCCGATGATTAATATATCAATGTGCTCTAGTGGTGTCATTAAACAAAACAAATTTTATTTGATTGGAATTGTTAAAATTGTGCTAGCAGTATTTATAAAAAAAAAGTTTAATATATTTGAAGCTATTGTTTTAATTTTGAAAATAATACTTATGATTAATGCGACAAAAAGAATAATATCAAGTATTTCTGTTATGTTTTTCTTAGTATGAAGCTTAGAACCAACATAGAGTATAGCAGGGGAGGGAACCTACAGCATAGCGACATAACTTCCCAATTTCTCATTTATAATGCCCATGACCAGAATGGAACTCTGGGTCGAGCACTCATGTGGGTTCTTTGTTAAGGGGATCACTTGAAGGCGGCTACGCACATTACCTAATTTGGACTGGCTAGCTCCGAAAACATTTGCATACAAATCGCTGACAGTGACGATCTTATTAATGAGATCATCCATAACCTAATTCACAACGAAATATTGTTACGTTAAATTCTATAACGCGGCAGTAGGCCTACTAAATGGTGCGTGATAAAATATTACGCAGGAATAATATACACAGGTGTATTACAATATACGAGCGGGGATTGAGATAGGCCAACTAGGTGGTGCGTGATAAAATATTACGCAGTTAATATACATAGGCGTACAATACGGGGTTTATTACAGTTATATTAAATACGTACAATACGGGGTTGGGGTAGAAGGTAAAGGAAATGTAGAAGACAACACACATAATTTCAACAAATATATTACCAGTTCTCAGAAAGAAAATCGGGGAAAAACTAGATTCATTCATCGAATTCATTTTGGCCAAGAAACAAAGTTACCCC
>NC_054702.1:2704573-2717073 GCF_016097555.1 Gigantopelta aegis | reverse complement strand
CCTATACGCATGAAGGAACACCGCCCCTGCCAATCATATGTTCATGCCTACCCGTGTCTTTGTCAGTCTCAACTCACATACACTCAAATATACATATACATATACATATATATATATATATATATATATATATATATATATATATCACATTGAGAATATGTGTCATGTCAATGTCAGTACATGAGTGCCAAAACGTATACCATTCAAATATAGTACCAGTATACATGGCTGTCATAGCGGTGTGTGAGAGGAGGGGGGGGGGGGGGGGGGGGGGGGGGGGGGGAGACAACGACCCCTACACTATTCAACCCAATTTTTAAATGCTCTATAAGCATCCAATGAAGAGCGTCGATAGCGGTGGGGTACCACTCGTTGATCCCGTGAAGCTAATACCATTTTCTCACAGCACTTTAAAAATAACTGTTACGGCACAGCTAGCTGGAAATACCAGTTGAAACTAATACAAACTTGCACAATGTATATCAAAGTAGGCGACATACACAAGCATCCACATGATTAACCTGTGGCCCGATTTCAGGGGCGAAAGAGGATGTAACTTGCATATAAGGCGAAGACTGCCATATACATAATACACTGATAAGGAAGGAGTAAATGTTTTATTTAACGAGAAATAAATTGATAAATACAAACAAAAATTTTAAAATATCTGTATTAAAATATTGCTAACATTTATAAATATAAACATAAATTAAAAAATGTCTGTATTAATATATTGCTAAAATTGATAAATATGAAGAAATTTTTTTTTTTAAATCTGTTTTACAATATTGTTAAATAATACTGAACTATTATAATAGTTCAGTATGAAATTACGCTAGTTTTTGTCTAGTAATCAATCATAATAAAAATGACATATATTATATTAAGGCCTAAAAATAACTGTCTGTTTCCGGGAACCCGACCTACATAGAAAAAAGGGTCGACTTTTTCCGATGTATTTAGTTTTCCTTTTAAAAAAAATTAAATTGTAGGTGTAAAATGTACATACATAATATTTTATCTACACACATTCCAGAACAAAACCTAACATACCCTATTATCACAGTGTAATTTTTCTTATGAATGTTAATGAATTAACAGAAGTCGCAAGTTGGTGATGTAGGTTCTTGTATTTTACTTTCGAACATTAAACATGATTAACAAGTTAACAACATGGTGATGCAGATAAAATATATATGTCTAAGCTCTTAGACGAACGATAGAGTTGACATTGCGACTGAGACCCTTGGGTCCAACCTTCCCGGTCTATATCTGGGTCTCTATGGGAATGGGAATGGGAACTCTATAAACGTGCCCACATTCTTAAAGGTTCAGGCACGCCAACCTCGGATCCAATCTCTGACATCGCCAGTGGCTGGTTCCGGGGCAGGAGAGGGGAGGGGAAGGGGGGCAGCTGACATGATGGGGACAATTTAGTAGATAAAATTTTGATGGTAAGACCATGGTCCAAAAAAGTAATGGGGGTGGGGGGGATTAATTAATTAATTAATTCAGATGCCCCAATAAAATAATAATTTTATGCCAGGATATGAATTTCAAACATTATCTTAGCTGGTGCAATTTTCAGTCGGGCTCGTCTAAACATAAAAACTTAATATTAAATAATATATTTATTTAATTCTAAAAAAAAGAGGTCATAGGGCTTTGCGTGCACATTCAGAGCAAGCTGTTGTAGCGCACGCCTGTCTAGGGCACAAAAGGACAGGAAAGGTTGTGGGTAATGGGTCCTATGGAATTTTGAATGGAGCAAGAATTATGCCAAAAGAGAAAAGGTGCGCAAGTTTGATTGAGAAATTTGGGCGCAATTTTGAACGGTCGGTCAAAACGAAAGTTCCGGAGCTAATATAGGTTTTGACATTAGTGAATCGAGAGTAGCTCGTTAATTACACCTCTATGATGCTGTGGTGTCTCCCTAGGTTGCCCATAGGGCCCTTAAAAGGGCCTGACTGCTTCTGGTCGTTGCATGACAACCCAGGGGAGACTCGTCGCTAGAGGGAGAATTACCCTATAGTGAAGTTACCAACGGCTTTTTATAATAACAATTTTAAGTCAACTTGGACTGCTAAATTCATCAAATTCTTTTAGTCCGATATTAGTTATTTTATTATAAGAAGTTTAAACTTTGAATATAAATTATGTCAGTTATTCGATTCATAAAAATTGGGATTGATTGCACATAATCTCCTATTCCAAAGACAAATAACATAAGTGAATATATTTAACATTGGAGACTAATATCAGTTTTAAACAGTATTTAAACATTAGGGTCAGCACCTATTACAAAAAGAATAAACATATTTTTCTAACATTAGTATGTATGGATAGCAAAAATTATTTATATGTGGTCGATCGACAGGTAATATTAGACTAATATATGACAATTACATTATACAATCACACAAAATAAATCAGATTGTAGATTGTGAAAAAGTCTTTGACACCCGTTCGTGAAATTTATTACAGTATTTTTTTTTTTTTTTGTTCCTCAATACAGAAATTAATAACAACTTTCTATTATTAACTTGAATCGTGTTTATCCAAAAATGGTAATATTACAGAACGAATCAATCGTTTATCTCGTTATATTTTTATTTTGTAGGTGAAATTCGTGAGATCTTAGTAAGAAATAACAAAGATATAAATGAATTTAAAATATTACAATTTACCGATGACATCACATTACTACTAGGTTGGTGTAGACAAACGCTTACAGCATCTATTGAAACATTACAATATCTTACATATATATCGGGTCTAAAATTGAATATAGATAAAACAAATATAATAAGATCGAAATGATCATTAAAAATGTGTCCAAAATATAAATTGAAATGTACTACTAAATTTGTATTCCTTGGTGGTCTATATTCTTCTAATCTGTACCAAATAGAAGAACTAAACTTTAATGCAGTTAACATAAGTTAAACAGTTACTTAAACAATGGTCAACACGTTCTTTGTCGACATTATGAAAAATGTTGTCATCAAAACTCTGGCTTTATCAAAAGTTAGTTTTTTTGGTAATATATCCACGTTCAAACCCGACAGATGCTTTCTTCAACACACACACACACACACACACACACACACACACACACACACACACACACACACATATATATATATATATATATATATATATATATATATATATATATATATATATATATATATATATATATATATATGGTATAATTTGGTATAACTCTTATATTAAAATGTTTATCACAAGACGTGGTCAAATAAAGAAATTCAGTTATATATACATGTATACATAACATGTTTAACTCGGAATTAGTAACATTACAAACGCCAATAATATCAAATTGTCTAGAAAAATGTCTTTAAAAAATATTTGTAAAATGTTCTACAAAGATTGTTTAAACTAAAATACATCTAAGCATAAAATAAATCCGCAAGGAAAATGGTATCATGCTTTTGGTAACGAATTCTGTGACAAATGTTGGGGGAATGTATATCAAGCTAAGAACACAGGGCTTCGTTACGTTCAATAGAGGATCTTTTTATTAATGTTAACAACAAAGCATTCGGTAATATAGAATATAAAAGATTCAGATGAATGTGAATTTTGTTATGTATAGAGAAGATTTATTGCATGTTTTTGGTTATATAATTATGTTCAGACATGTTACAAACTGAATAGTTTTTAAAAATAAAATCAAACTCCATTAAATTAACAAACGAATGTTCTAGGCAACCATAACTATTTGTTAAAGATAATATTATCAACTTAATACTTATGACCAATACAAATCGATCCGATCCGGCATCATTCGTGACAATCCGTTGTGGTCCGTACAAAAGTGTACCGATCCTTAGCGATACGTAGCGACCCGTAGCGCTCCCCGTTGTCAACTAACCCCATTTCTTAATAATCCTTGGTTTATCCGTCGTAAACCGTAGTTAAACCTTTGGGCATCCGTAGAGGACCGCGGATAGACCACTATCCGGGGTCATCCGTGAGGTTTTCATCCGTTGTGGATCCGGCCAGACGATCCTTGACAGTGTGACCGGGGCTTATATTCTTATAGGTTTATTTTATCAATATGTATCAATGACATTTTGTATACTGTATTTTTTTGGTGTGATGAAATACAAATACAAATAATAATAATAATAAAAATTTGAATAATAATAATACAATAAAATAATAATGTGAATGTATTGTTATAATTGTAAAGACTTTATTAACAAATACCTTGTCATTTTAGTCGTTAAAAGCCTGGAAACATGATGTTATAATGACAGCAAAAATTGGCACCGTGTCTTTAAATATAATTGTTATTTTGCCAACACGCTTTTGCTCGTCTATTGCGGAGGTATGTGTATGTGGGGAGGGGGGAGGGGGAGGGCGGTAGCACAGTGTCGATGAATCGATCGCCGTTGATAGGTTCATGTTTAATAGCTACCACAAATGCCCGACGACTGGTATATCAAATAATGTGGTGTGTAGTGTCTCGACTGCCGGAGAAAAGATATAAAATCACGCTGAGGAATTTTCGGCACTAGTATTACTAAATTCAGTGGGCTTCATCTATTTTATTTCTCGTGACCAGTTCTGGAAATAATTGTCCCAACCAATGTTCCACCGCTGGTATATCAAAAGCCGTAGTATGTGCTGTCTTGTATGTGAGAAAGTTTATATGATGACAACTATAGCGAGTTTCCATTTATGACTGTGTCAGAATTACTAATTGTTTGACATTCTATAGACAATTATTTATTAATCAACGTGCTCTAGTAGTGTCGTTAAACAAAACAATCGTGCCACCAAATCGCTACTGTACTAACGGTTCATTGTTTACTAAAAGAAATAGATCACTCCCAAATTGCAAAGTTTTGTTGGAAAATAAGTTTAAAACATTTGATGAATTATAATTATTTAGATAATTTCTTAAGAGATTTAATGAACAAACAATAAAACTAATATTCCGAACATTTATTGAACACGTGAACAGAATAAGTGACGTCACAGACGAGTCACTGTGTCCTTGGCAGTTGCAATGTGGTGTCAGTTTCAACTTAGTTGGCAATTTGCGATGTTTGGTTTGAAGTAAGTCACTCGGGTCATCGCCACAGAAGAACCAATCACGAGTGCCAGAAGTGATCTCCAGTGTATGTTGGAGACGGAAATTATCTATGACTGGTGATTTCTCGCATGTGTATAAGAAACACCAAATATTCCTAGTTTAAAATGAGCTGGATGTTCCTTCCCTTTCCATTTATTGAAGAGTAGATTGCACACCGCTATCCTGAGATATGTTTAGTTTTCAAACTTCTGTCACGTGACTGAAAATATAATATGCCACACCCGTGCTCGGACTAACTGTTAATTTATTCTCATTTAGAGCTACGTGGTTATTTTTCCATTGTATACCAAAGTATTAATAACAAGTGAGATTTCCCAACTCCATATGGAGGTAACTGCATAAGCTACTTTACGGGACAAAGAAAATCTATAAATAGCCTTTTCTCGTATGAACACGAGTATGAGATATCTGATATTACATTTTATAAACATATATAATGGGTGTTACAAATGAATATCAACATGTCTAAACTGGGGAGATTCCATTGTATTTTAGTATTATTAAATCCATGGCAAATTATTTACGTTGGTTTCTAAATAATTAATCTGAACTTTTTAAAGATATATTTCAGTTTATAAATAACTTTACAATAATAACAAAATATATATTTCATTACGGCATACTTCATTAATATTCATTTCATAAAACGAGGTGGGATGGGGTGTAAAAACAATTCTATAAACAGCTATGATTAATATAATAAAAACATTTTTGCAATTCTGGAAATCAAAACAGGAATTCGTTTTACAAAAGGCAAATTAATTTGTCCATAAAATATTTTAGATGCGAAAGGTTTCGGAACAGATATTTTATTAATGTTTCCATTGAGTGTACCTTGTTTAAAAATAGAAAATGTAAGATATAGTAAAAATAAATAAGACAGAATAAAACTGCACAATTTAGTTAACAGTGAAATTCAACTTTACAATGAAACCAATGGCATGAAAACTATTTATATTGTAGACGCACTCAGAGGCTCCAACAGAAGGATTATATTATGGAAATACTAAACAGAATGGATTCTCCAATACTCACAGAATCGTCGAGGTATAAGAGCACGCACATGGGCATATATAAAAGTGAGTTTTTCTGTTAGTCTGAATGTAATGCCTTGTTAGCATATATAAATATTACGTTTATGTTATTTTGTTAAGGATGGATCTATTTTATTGGGGGGGGGGGGGATTTAGCTTAGTCGGTTGAGTTCTCGCTTGAGGTGCTTGCGTCGCAAGGTTGAACCACCTCGGTGGATTCATTCAACTGATTGGGATTTTCTCGTTCCAACCAGTGCACCACAACTGGTCAAAAGCCGTGGTATGTGCTTTCCTGTCTATGGAAAGGTGCATGACAAAATCCTTTGCTGTATTAGGAAAAATGTAGCGGGTTTCCTCTGATGACTACGAGTCAGAATTATCAAATGTTTGACATCCAATAGCCGATGATTAATTAATCAATGTGCTCTAGTGGTGTCGTTAAACAAAGCAATCTTTAACTAATTTATTGGAAAATAAATTTCTTCTTCTCCTTCTTCTTCGTCTATTTCATAAAAACATTATATACAACAATCAATCATGACAAACTACAAAACCCTATTTTCTTTCATTAAGGAAGCGTCTGTTATAAAGAAATGTTAACCAAAATATAACTCCATTTATGTAACTATTTTCTTTCATCAAGGAAGCGTCTGTTATAAAGAAAGGTTAACTAAAATATAACTCCATTTATGTAACTATTTTCTTTCATCAAAGAAGCGTCTGTTATAAAGAAAGGTTAACTAAAATATAACTTCATTTATGTAACTATTTTCTTTCATCAAAGAAGCGTCTGTTATAAAGAAAGGTTAACTAAAATATAACTTCATTTATGTAACTATTTTCTTTCATCAAAGAAGCGTCTGTTATAAAGAAAGGTTAACTAAAATATAACTTCATTTATGTAACTATTTTCTTTCATCAAAGAAGCGTCTGTTATAAAGAAATGTTAACCAAAATATAACTCCATTTATGTAACTATTTTCTTTCATCAAAGAAGCGTCTGTTATAAAGAAAGGTTAACTAAAATATAACTCCATTTATGTAACTATTTTCTTTCATCAAAGAAGCGTCTGTTATAAAGAAAGGTTAACTAAAATATAACTTCATTTATGTAACTATTTTCTTTCATCAAAGAAGCGTCTGTTATAAAGAAAGGTTAACTAAAATATAACTTCATTTATGTAACTATTTTCTTTCATCAAGGAAGCGTCTGTTATAAAGAAAGGTTAACTAAAATATAACTTTATTTATGTAACTATTTTCAGCAGATGTGAACAATTTGTAAAGAAAAAAAGGTCAGTCCACACAAAATTATACTGAGGCAAACATATGTGGACTTCCTTATTAACAACATATATTATTTCGAATTGGAAGATAAGACAGGAAATGTATTTCTCTGTGGGCATCATAATTTCTAATTAAAATTTGATTAAATCAAAACAAAAGAATATCACCAAAAAAAAATAATTAATCTTCCGCTATATTGATCAATAATGGCAGCCAGAATAACATATCACCTTATATTTATTTAAACACCAGAATATAAAATATAAGAAGCTACTGAAGATAACAAATAATTTTCATATTTAGATATATGCATAAAACTTTAAACTGACACTGGCCTCAAAACTAAGCCGTGTAGACCAGGAACCCAGGCTCTTGATCCCAAACAAATAATGTACCAATATCTGAGTATATGAGTCTTCAGGCACACCGCATTGAAAACAAATCACAAAGTGGATTTATGCTAGTGATCATGCCCTGCGCATAATAGTTGGGGAACCACAAAGCTAACCCACATATGCGTCCTACTTAAACAGTAGTCGTACCATTAAAAACCAATTAGCTGACAATAGGTTCATATGTTTCAGACACACGATAGTATGCATAAGGCCCCCATACGTCCAAAATGAGACCACAAATTTAAACACCTGATATTATCACAGTTATGGCAGTGATTCATGAGTGCATGTCATCACAGCTATACTTATTCCTGTGCTAGTTTTTATTTAGTAAAATAGTCTGGGAATGGCAGTCCTCCTTTGAGCGGTGCAAGAAAGATGTATTTTTCAGTAATGGATTTCCTCGGGAGTTTGTGTCCTCTTATGTACGAGGCACAAGATAGATATCCATAGAATCAACCACTATTTTGCCAAATGCCCATTCGACTCTGCATGGTGTAGAGATACGGTTTTGATCGTGGATAACGGTTTTGTCGTTCAGATTTATAATTAAAGTATCATATAAAATCAATTTTAAATAAACAGGTATATTAATCAGTCTGAATTGGTTTATGCCAGACAATTTTGACCTTGAGTTGAATACACCAATATGTAACACACTAGGCCCCAAGTGCAAATTGGTCACGTTGAAACATAAAAAAAACCTTTAAAGGAACAAATACATCACACTGAGTCTGAATAGTTTGTACCAATAAATTAAATAGCATAGACGACGATAGTAACATATGTGGCTAAAATTGTAACACGCAGCGTTTTAATCATCACCCATAAAGTAAATCAGAAACATCTGTGCGTCAAAGCTGCTTATTTCAGACATAAATGAAAGCGCCTTTCTCTATCATAGTTCAGCAAATTGTCGTCCAATTTTAGTAGTACAACTAGATGAAATTAAATCACAGGAATTGACTAACCAGATTAAAACTGGGGTGCATGGGTCGTAGGCTTCAACCCCTCCGTGAACCCATTCTCAGATTGGAGTTTTCCCCGTCCCAATCTGTGCACTTCCACTGGTATATGTTATGCTGTCTGTGGGATAGTGCATACAAACGATCCTTTGTTACTAACAGAAAAATATAGCGGGTTTCTACTAAGACTATATATCAGAATTGACATATAATTGACTGTATAAATCGTTGTGCTCTAGTGGTGTTGTTAAATAAAATAAACTTTAATTTTAACTTTGGTCATTACATAGTACCGACTAACAATAAAACATTCTGGCAGATAAGTTCATCATGGCTGTGGTATTAAAGGACTGCTGGTTGTTTCAAAAGGTGTTATGGTGGACACTTTGATGAGGTTTCCCGTCATAACGGATGCCTGGCACAAATGAGGTCTGATGCTGTACCTTATTTTGACTTCGTATTCCATAAACATTGTCTTCGTAATGTATCGTTTTGGTCCCAAAACAACGGACTTGGTAATTGATATTTGTGCTCGTTGCAGGTGCTACCAATGGGGTAGAATATGTTCTTCTTTTGCGAACACCTAATATCATCACTGTTTTAACAGTGGTTCATGAGTGCATACTGTCGATATCAATTGTCTACATTTTCACTAAGGTCTTCCGTGTGAATGATTTTGTGCGATCTTTCTGTCTTGGGGTCGGAGCAGTAGAGTACTTGTTCCACCTGTAATGGGTCATAAGATCCATTGCCCTCGGCTCACCTGGCAGGGTTAAGTTGTATTGGGTTTTTTGGTTGGGTTTTATTGTGTGTGTGTGTGTGTGTGTGTGTGTGTGTGTGTGTGTGTGTGTGTGTGTGTGTGTGTGTGTGTGTGTGTGCATGGGGGGGGGGGAGTACCAATGTCCCATGAAAGAATTATTAAATTATTAAAGTCCACGCCATGTGTGTTCCTGTCTTTGGTAAAGTGACCATACAAATAGCATGTAGCATGTGTCCAAATGGTAGGAGCAGCTTATGTGATGACAACTCACTTCTCTCACTATGTAGTTCAAGTTTCAAACTAACGGGGCACTTTGTAGAGCCATCAATAATAGTTACAGTATTAAAGAAATGTCAAAATGTACAAAAACTAGGCATCATAATCTGCATACCAACAGCAAACAAACCTTAAAATTGGAGGCCACTCAAATTGTACTTATAAAATAGCATCTGGTTGCATTGCAAATAGGATAAAACCGTATTGGACAAATTATTGAAAAAGATCAAACAGGATTTATAAAGGGAAGATATATAGGAGAAAATATACGGTTGATATATGACATTATGCAATACACATAAACATATAACATACCAGGTCAGCTATTATTAGTCGATTTTGAAAAGGCGTTTGACTCCTTATCCTGGAACATTTATTTGAAAAGCTCCAGACATTTTTAATTTTAAGTGTTCAATAAAAACCTAGATACAAACACTGTATAAAAATTCAGTTCCAGCTGTAATCCAAAATGGACATCTATCAGAAATCTTTAAGTTATACAGAGGCTGCAGGCAAAGCGATCCGTTATCGCCCTACATTTTTATAATATGTGCAGAAATACTTGCCTTTTTAATACGAAATAAGAATATTAAGGGAATTTATATTGATGGAGAAGAATATCTTATTTCGCTTTCTAACTGTTGACGAATTTATGGTGAAGTATAATATAATACGAATATTTTAGATTATACGTCTTTAATTAAAGTAGTAAAATGTTTTATTGAAAAATATGGAAAATTAAATTGTCACTGGATTTTTTCCCTAAAACCAGTTTATCCCCAAAAGTTAAAGCAGATTTTAAAAGAGAAACAAGGTTGCAAGGAACAATATAAACTGCTATACAATACATCATAATTTCCAAAATCACAATTAAAATATCAGGAAAAAGGTTTCAGCTATTCATTAAGGGAATGAAAAAATATAGTATAGCATAGTGTACCAGAGATACAACTTTGCAGTGGTTTCAGTACAGAATATTGCATCGAATACTCGCAATTAACCTTTTTTTATATATACTATTCACTATATAGATACCAATAAACGTACTTTTTGTAAGCTGCTGCCAGAGACAACGGAACACTTATTTTATGATTGTCATTTTGTTAAAGAACAATGCAAATCTATTGCAAATTGGATAGCGAATACTTTGGGTGAACATATTACTTTTAATAAAGATATTGTTATCTTAGGTTTGCATAATGAAGCAAATAGCAGTGTAGTAAATGATTATTAATATAAAATATTATATTTATTTTATAAAAATGCAAAAACAAAAGTTGAACATATGATCACTACAACGGACAATTAAAAACAAATTAGAAATTCAAAGGTGTATTCTGCTGATAAATTGTGAATACGAATATTTTGAAAAATATTGGAAGAAATGGTATAATTTATTTATTGACAATTTTTTATTAACTTTTTCAACAGTAGTTTAACATACTGGATGAGAGACAAACGTCAAAAGATACAACTTGCTGCACAGTTATTCTTTTCTGTCTCTTCTGATATTCCTTTTTTTCCCTTTCTTCTTTGTCTTCTTTCTTGCTCCCAGAAATAATTAAAACTAATTACTGACATGTATGAAAACTGATGTACATGAATATTTGGGGGTGGGTGGGTGAGTAGGTGAGTAGGTGAGTGGATAAGAGAGTCTTTGAATGCAGTATATGTAAAAATTATGTGTATATATGTGAAATATATTTAAAATATTTGTAAGTCAGTGAGCTAAGGGCTCCTTAACCCTGACACTGCCAAATATTTCTGGGGACAATAAAATTTACTTTAAAAAAAAGTTTCAAACTAACTTATACCAAGTAATCGTACTTTAAAAACAACTGCTGGGGTGTCATTAAACAAATATTCCTTTCTTTTAAAGGGACATCCCTGAGTTTGCTGCAATTTTAAAGATGATATCGACTAACAGAGACTTTTTAACGATTGTAATTACATATCAAATATATTTTTCTGCATAAAATATGAGTGGCTGTGTATTAATCGTGTTTATGATCGTTCTAATATTTGTACTAGGTTAAATTTAATTTTATTTCCTATTATTTGAAGACAAAATCCAGTTTAGGCTTCTTACAAATATTAACACGGCCAGAAACACATTGAATATACAGATACTGATATTCTAAACAAGAAAATATATTTAATATGTAAGTTTAATCGTAGAAATATTTTATTTTTTGGAAACATCTTACAATGCAGCAAACTCAGGAATGTCGCTTTAATATATTTTGTCTGTTCAGTTAAAACACTTCCAAAAAGAATTAATATTTAACGTCATCCCAGCACGAAAAATACCTTTAAAATAGAGAAGACAATAACTAAAAATTTCCAAAAAGGTATTAACTTCAAATATAATGCAAACAGAAAAGAACAGAACATAACCAAAAAAGAACATAAGTTTATTAGGCTCAAGATCACCATTCGGTGAGTGACATAAGAGGAGTACACACGTTTACAAGAAGTGAGCAATCCAGATAAGACATTTCAATTCAATTCAGTTCTTTATTAGCTTTAAGTTTTCCAACTCATCAGCATATATACAAAACATAATACAAAACAAATATATATATACAATATATACATGTGCACAAAAAATGGCATTAAATATACAACAATACCTAATAAAATACATAATAC
>NC_054702.1:2627073-2699573 GCF_016097555.1 Gigantopelta aegis | reverse complement strand
GCTACATTTCTATCAAATTGTAATGTATATTTCATTACAAGTAAATATTGTAGCGTCGTCCTTTAGGAAACTCAATGTCATATAATTTTTAACATCGATATGTATAATGATGGGGTACGCTCTATTTTTATTTCAATAACAAAAGTTTTTTCCTAGAGCGCGAATATTTTATATTTGTAAAACTGTTTTGTAGAGTGCGAATTATTTTTTTGGTGTGTGTGAAACTGTTTTGCAGAGCGCTTTTTAATGTTTGTACAAATGTTCATTGATGCAGAAATCCTATTAAAATAGGCAAACACCTCTGAAGAATAAAGAGCATTCAGACATGTTTAGTAGTAAATAAAATTAATACAGACGATTTTAATATTGTATATGAATATAGCTGTCACACGCATAGCAGTGTAATTATTACATTGGTAGTCGGTAGATTTATTCTGTAGAATATTAAATGACAAATAGACAGTTTCGGTAATGTTATACTAGTTATAAAGTTGTTGAAGGAGAGGTTCAGGTGGGGGGTTTGGGTTTTGATGTTGTTTGGGGGGGGGAGGAGGAGTGCGGAGGGTTGTTATACGAGGATTGTTTCCTTTTATCTGACCTTTTTCTTCTTGTTTTTGGGGGTTTTGTTTTTTGTTTTGTTTTTGTTTTTGTTTGTTGTTGTTTTGTTGTTGTTGTTTTTGTTGTTTTTTTTTGGGGGGGGGGGTGTTTGACTTTTTCTTTTGATTTTTCTTCAATGGCAAGGACATGATGTGTTTTTTAGGAATCAATGTCGCCGTCCCCTGACTCTTCTTCGAGGATGACTGTTCACGCGACCACCCTGAAACTGAAGAGGAAATGCGGCCGGCCGAGGAATCCCATCCCTAGACACAAACGAGAGTCGCACATCAGCGCCGAGTACCGAAGACGAGACAAAATACAGGCACTCTACCATATTGTGTGACACTCACCTTCCCAGTACCCAGTCCTGTCTTCCACACCCCTCTAGCCTCAACCTGTGGGTCGCCTCTGACTCCTCCTTCTTAGCCCCCTCTCATTCTGACTTCAGGTCCTCCTCTGATCTTGTCTTCTCACTTTACTGTTAGCCGTCTCTTTGGCACATAACAGGCGCGTGTACAGGAAAGTATGCAGGGGCGTGGTCTAGACTTTGGCGAGCAATATTTTTAGAGGGATTGGGGGTTTAAGTTAAGTTCTCCGATAAATATATATTTTTAAAAAAGAAAGAAAAATAGTTTTTGGCCAAGGAGGGTTCGATCCCCGAACTCTCCCCACCCCCACCTCCTGCATACGCGCCTGTATAATCTATAAGATATTCCTACACTTTTCACTTGTGTTGAGTATTCTCTTACTGAAAACAACAACAACAAAAGCTCATTTGTTATGACTGCGGCCTATAACACCCTGTAGCCGTTCACGATCGGCGAACCTTTTCATTAATAGTGTAAAGACTGACTTGACCCTGGGTTGAGCTGCTGGATATGTGGAGGAAAAGAAGTAGATTTAACGAGACCTCAGTACGTGTTTCTAACTTAAGTTATTTGACACTGTGTCTAGATGGTTAGAGAGGAAACCCGCTGCCGTCACATAATCTACTAATACACTTGTAGAAAAGGAATTTCTAATATTCATACCCACATAATTTACTTATACAAAGTAAGAGTATTTCTAGGTTTCATTCCCATAGACAGGATATCACATACCACGGTCTTTGATATATCATATATGAGTCGTGGGTGTCTAGTTGGACTGGGGAAACAGTATGTGTACAAAAGATTTCTAAATAGTTAATTACTGAGATTTGTCACTGTCTTCTCAACATGCGTCTACAGTTAATAAACAAATGTACGGAAAATCACTGCAGGCGAACCTACAACGTCTTTTCTTTGAAAGCATGCTTCCAAAGTTTCAGATTAACATCACTTTTCCAGGAAATGCAATTATCTGAAGAATCAAGAAGTTTCCTATTTACTTATTTGTTTATTTAATTAATTAATTAATTACTTAATTAATTACTTTATTTATTTCTTTATTTATTTACTTATTTATTTTCTGTGGTCGGGTTTTGTTTTGTTGGGATTTTTTTTCTTTTTAAAATTTTTGTATTGTTATTTTTGTTTTGTTGATTTTGTTTTGCAATTTTATATGTACGTCTTCCAGACAAAACTACAAAAACCATGATTTATCTTAACATTCTCAATGTTCATTTTCGGATAGTGTTTCATGTTTTTATGAAATCAGTTCTTTGGTTTAATATATATTATTAAAATTGATTTGGACTGAACCAATTGAACAGTTCAATAAAAGTAAAGTGTCAAACTAGTTATAATATTTAGTTAATTCAGTTCAGTTACCGTAGTTTACCACTAATAGAACAGTAAGGAACGTGCGCCAGAAGTCATAAGTCCTGGTGTGTGTGTGTGGGGGGGGGGGGGGGGGGGGGGGAGGTGGGAAAGAGAGAGAGAGAGAGAGAGAGAGAGAGAGAGAGAGATAGAGAGAGAGAGAAGGTTGATGGAATCGTGCGCACCCAGATGAATTTAGTGTCTGGAGGGTCACAGTTTGGCTAAGGCTGGTGTGAAATTGTATGATTAACACTGTATCATTGTATCAAAATTGTATCATTGATTATAAAGAGAGCTCGTATGTGAAGACTTCCAGCGCCTACTACGGATATTAACACAAATACATCATCATTATCATCGCCACAATAATAGTAATAATAATAATAATAATAATAATAATAATAATCATCATCATCATCGTCAGTATAGTCGTTGTCGTCGTTGGCATCTCCATCATCATCATCATCATCATCATCATCCATAATCACACTCGTAATATGCGTGTATTAGGGAACTGTTGAAACGATTCCCATTCACAAGTGAATAGCTGATATGACCTACTAAATATCTGGCAAAACCTGAATCAGGTTCAGTAAAAACGCAACAGTGCCAAATAAGGTTGTACAATGTACGCAGAAAATGTGAACGAAACTCGATGTACGTCGGGTGGTAAACTTTTCAATCATGTGATGCAAACTGTGGATGTTACTGTATAATAGTTTACAAGCAGACGACATTTTTGTTAACTGAGCGATTTACTAAAGATACGAAACTGCTGACATTGAAACATCACTCGCGAGTGGACCTAGTGATTTTTGTGAAACCAAGTTATTTTTTTTAGACAATGTGTTGAACGAAAATTTCACAGGAAAGTTTAAATGAAAGGTCAGCCATTCATATATTCGGGTCAAATTGGTCAGTTATGAATTATGTGAAAGACGAGTCTCTTTCATAACTAATCTCCGCCTCTATTGCCGCGCATGACTGCGCGTGCTCAATACCAGCAGGTCAAACGGAACGCTTCGACAAGGCACGAATTATACATTGACGCTCCAAAAGAAAAAAGCACACAATTGAAGTGCCTTTGGCGTGTGGATGTCCTGTACGAAATAATACACCCGAAGCTCATCAAGTGGGGCAATTCCTAATCAAGTAATAGAATAATCGTTTTCTACCATATTTTAGGTTTTGTTTTAATTGTTTAAATTTGCAAATATACAATCATATCAGTCTAATCTATTAAGTTAATTATAATACAGTAATTATAGTTTTGCGTTCTTCTTTCTTTTTTGGGTCCTCTTGGTCTCTTTGTTGCGAATCTATCAAAATTCTTTTGATTTTTTTGCAAGCAGTTTGATTAAATACTACTGATTGTATAATAACAAAATAATTTGATTTGAATTTTTTTTTTTTGGGGGGGGGGAGGGGGCTGTCCTATTTCAACATTTTTGCTAGAATACAATCAGTGTAAAATAGATATAATTCTTAATAATATGCATGACCTTAAAATATAAACAGCAATATTTAATATGAAGTAACAGATGTTCACTGAAAGAAAAAAAGAGAGAAAAACAAATGTTTGACGTTAAATTTTGTAGTATAAAGTTGTCTCATCCGTTTAATATAAATGTAAATGTTGGAAGATTATAAAATACAGCTTGTTATATTTTTGTCAATGAGTTTATGCAGTGGATAAAATATTTACGTTTTTCTGTCTTGACTTTGAAAGTGATTTTTTGACAGACGCCAAGGTCAAACCAATGACAAATTATGTTAAGAAGATACGCGCGTCATGTGATCATTTTTGTTATATTTTTGTCAATGAGTTTATGCTGTGGATAAAATATTTACGTTTTTCTGTCTTCACTTTGGAAGTGATTTCTTCACAGACGCCAAGGTCAAACCAATGACAAATTATGTTAAGAAGATACGCGCGTCATGTGATCGTTTTTTTTACTGCTGACTGACCTACGTCACACCAACACGACACCAGATTATTCTGTATATTTGTATCGCAAAGACTAACACATATGCTTATTCGTGCATGATAATGTTATACTCTGCTTAACACACAACTGTAAATCTTTCATAATTTTAACTGTAAAATAATACGAATTTTCAGATACACATTTTAATACAAAACCAGGGCCGTACATAGTAGAAAATAATTTGTAGTGAGGGACAGTAAAAATCGAATCAAGAAACGATCTATAGACAAAAACGTGCGCTTTTATATAAAAAGGGCCACTTCTTGATATCTGTTTGGGAATTGGAAGGGGCCAACTGCTATCCTGCCGGTCTTAAAAAGTTACAGACAAAAGACACATATTTTCAGACGTCTGAGACAGATAGAGAGAAAGACGCATGCATATACATACACACACCATGGCTACCTCAACTATGACGACAACGATAACAGCAAAACCAACAAAACAAACCGTAAGGGGCCATCGAGATCCCCTTAGAAGGACATTTTCCGTTCTCTACCACTGTGAGACATTTTTATAACTTAAACTATCACGTTACTGCGATATTCGTGGTTGGAATTATACGTTACATACCCGTTGCGTTTGTCATCTGGAAAACTGTTTTCAGTAGAAAAACATTCAACAGACTCAGTCATTTGGAACACCTTGACTGATAGCTCAAGTTATATAGGCAGACACGAGACTGAGACACAATAAAGGGCGCGTATCGAATGGCATGATTTACACGTACGTTGATCCGGACAGATAACTGCTTTTCGGTTTGAAATATCTACGTATACAATAGGTAACCGAAACTTCAAGGCTTTAAATTTGATGATTTCTTTCAAAACACCATCGCCCGTAGATCCATCTGCCCTCGAAGCTTGGCTGTCGTATTTTAAATTTTGCGTTTTTTCAAGATTAAACGTTAAGGACTGAATATATACCACATGGCCACCATCGAACGTCTGTTTAAGGTGATTGTAAGGTTCAAACGCAGACAGAATACGCACACCTGTGTGACTGTGACGAACCACCTGCGTTTGTTGTGAAGTAATAAATATACAGGGCTGTTTCACGTCACTAAGAGATGTATACCCTTTAATATATCGAACAATCACTATGTATATATATATATATATATATATATATATATATATATATATGTATTGGAAACATAAGATGACTAGATAATTTTTTGAGACGGAACTACTTTTGTACGAGTTACGATCAGCCAAGGAATGCTGTATTGTTCAAAGTTACTTGTTATTTTATTTCCAGTTGTGGTGGTTTTGATTTTTAAAAACCGTTTTGAAGAAAGTTTTTGTTTGGTGTATAGATATTGTAGGTGACGAAGCATTCAACACGCATGGAATCTACTACTCTGGAAAACGGTAAATTTGTGAAACAAAACGGGTTAATTTGGTTAATTTTTCATATTTTGTAGGATTGCTAAATAAATAAAATAACTAGTTACTGCCTTAAAATATCCGCTGTATCCTGTTCGGCAGATCCTCGCGGCATTCGCCATTCTAACTTTCACATGATAAAGCCAATATCTTAAGATAGAAACCAGTTATTCTCTATTCAATAAGACGAGATATATTTGTCTATATTATTATTATTAATATATAATTGGTCAAATTGCAACATTTTAATAGATTTATTAAATCAGGGACGTAACTAGTGGGGGTAATTTTTATGCAGTCTTACTCCACATTTGGGGTCATGGTTCAGGGACTATTAAGGCAAGAGAGTTCCCTTCATTTTAAAAGCAACTATATAGCTACAGTTGTGGTCTTGGACGTCATAAAATCGTGCTTTAAGCTATCAAAACTTGGAGGGTGGGGGAGGCTTCTAATTCGTTCAAAGAATAAACTGAGGATTCCTAATTGTTGTTCATGCATGTATGTATAGTTTATATCGTTTAAAATAGCCATGTATTGATGTTTCATGCATGAATGTTTTGTTTATGGATAGTGTTAAAGCGCTTCCTACCATTATCAGATATTGTAAATATGTATTTATTATAATTTGTTGTTTTTATTATAAAGCTTATAAGTTGTATAACTTAAAGCAATAAAGAACTTGAACTTGAACCTCCATACTGTCCCACTGTAGAAAATAGTGTTCATTCCGCAGAAAACGTTACCTACGGCCCTGGAAAAGTGATGATAATATATTATTAACATATATCTTATTATGGGGGTGGGGGAGGTGCCAAGAAACAAAAGAAAAAAGTTTAGAATAATATGTTTCTTATATAATCTGGAACTACGAATGGGAAAATTAACATACATGTGTATATGTATGGATCATCATAAACATCATCATCATTATCATCATCATCATCACCATTATCATCATCATCATCATCATCATCATCATTATTGGTATTATTATTATTGGTATTATTATTATTATTTAAAAAAAATTATTATTATTAGTAGTATTCAATAGTGCAACTAGTTTTCATTCAGAACTGCTGAAATTAGTACTCTAGAACTGGTAATATGAATTTTATATATATATATATATATATATATATATATATATATATATATATATATATATATGTAGTAATATGAATTATATATGTCAGTGTTACAGTGTTGGTACAATCATGCTGAAATAGCAACAACAAACTTTGTTTGATAAGGTTATGGACATTACCATATTTATTTTTAGGATAATAAAGACATTTTTTTAAATAATAAAAAATCAAAATGAACGAAAGAAGGACATAAAAAAGAGAGAAAGTAAGAAAGAACAAAAGAAAGAAGAAAGAAAGAAACATATCATTATAGATACCTTGATATGACAAGCTACATTATACACGTGTATGTGAATTCATGTATATATGTTTTAATATTTTTCAGATAAAAATCCGAAACGAAATGAGCCGTGTAGACTCTTCCCTACTCTCGAGTTCATTTGCAACCATATACCCTCTTTTAAGTACAAGTAATATTTAAAATCGCTCAACTGTATTGACGCATTTTAAGAGTCTTTGTTTTCAGCGACTTTTTGTCTGTGTATCCGACTGTCTGTCAGACTAGCTCTATACCCATGCCTTGGTGCATCCATCAATATGTCTGTCTGTCTGATATATATATATATATATTCGTACACAGTCAAACTTGTGTTAAGCGGCTACCAATTGAGTATTCAAAAGTGACCGCTTAAGACAAGTGACCGGTGAATACAGGTAATTTAATAGTCCTTTAAAAGGTTTATGAACGTATGCAAAAAGCAACTTAACAAAACGTCTTTCGCCCATTTACCTGGGTTCTTCACAAATGTTATTATGTAAATCGACCTGAAGAGCTCAGGTTAATGGGTGAAAGGCCTGTTATACTTTAAAATAATATCTTTTACATACGTGGATATATATATGTATATACATATGTGCGTGCGTGCGTGCGTGCGTGCGTGTGTGTCTTTGTGTGTGTGTGTGTGTGTGTGTGTGTGTGTGTGTGTGTGACAGTATGTATGTGTTTTTATGCATGTGTTTGCATGTATATGTGTGAGCATAAGTGTACGTTTGTACCTGGTGGCATATGTTTGTGCGTGTGTCTATTAGTGTGTGTATCGGGGATGAATCGTGTTATTTCCGTTGACTGTAAGACGAGTAGTGTATGTTGAACGAATGGCTAGCCATAGCGTGGTTAGAGGGTGTAATTATCAAAATAACAATGCTTCATAATTTAAAACAAAACAAAAACACCTCAAATACATAAGTTAACATAATGCTCCCAAAATGCCCCCATAACATTTACATATCACTGAGCTCCCTTTATTTGTGTTGCAGTAGAAACCACGAGTGACTTGCAGTCAGTGGGTCCTTCAGAGATTTCAACTTGAAAGAATTAAAAATAGTTGCATTATATGATCCTTAAAACCCATTATTAATTTCAATAGTCAATAAAATATAAGCAAACTATTAGGAAATGCTAATATGCAAGTCTCCCAACAGTCATCCGATTTGTACAAACTAAATCTGAAAAGCAAAGTGGTATCATAATCAAATTCCTATCTCTGCACAAGGCAAAGTATAAAGGACATTTTGACAAGGTCGTGACATCTCCAGTGTATGATTGCCGGGCGCCTCGTCTATAGACCAGTGCTGTTTTAATGTGTAGGACCTAGTTAAACAGGACAAGCATGTAAAGCGGACGGACAGATGCATGAATGGATTTGTGTTTCAGTATTGATTTCAGACTTTCAGTCAATGATGTTTGAAGCCTGTTCCATGAAAAGAGCACCAGAGATGAAATTAATTGAAAATATTGTCTTCTTTCAACTGATCGCCGATGTTAGTTTTGTTTTTGACAGACAATTATTGTAGTGGCTTGAATGTTGTCATTTGGATTTGGGAATTTACAAATCTAGTGGTGACCATTACGGGAGCTTCAAGGGTTCAGAATTGCAATAGCTACTGCGCAGTATCACCGGAAATGGAAATCATGGGATGACGTCATTTATGTCAATTGTCAAGTTAAGAGCCCCAGGGTGAAATGACGCAAAATATTTATTCTATGTCAATTCTTATCCGCTTTCTTGTTTGGTAGCCAATCCGGCTAGTTAAAATGGCATTTCAGGATTGTTCACAAAATTCTTAAAGTTGAATTTTATTCAGATGGTGGCCATCATGAATGACCTTCAAAACTGTTGACGTGCATGCATGTGTTTTGTTTGACATAGAACGCACAGAGCTAACATGAAAATAGATAATAATGTTGTTGATCATTTTCATCCGAACCATTCATCGAATGTGATGTTTTAAAAATTCTTTTTTATTATTGTTTTGATAATACCCAGGTTCTACAATTGCTTTTCGGGTCATTTGGTCATAGAACAATGATGTTGTAGTTAATATAAAGGTGCATATGTACAAATGCGGAATAAAACATACCCTTAAAGGTTGACCCTAGGTTTATTTAATTCATAAAGAATCCTTGCTGCTTTACGGTAGGTGTAATAGTGGGTTTCTTCTCTCATTACCTAGGCAACGTGTCACAATAAACATGCATGCTACGCACTAACCAATAGTAGTTAAAAACGATGTTGAGGTATCGCTCAACGAAATATGATTGTCATTTATAGATTATTGGCAGACTGCAAGTGTAAATCCGGGTCTGAGTTCAGTGAGACAAGGCAAGAAAACGTTCGCACGTATGTTCGTGGGTTTTCATGAGTGTTTTGTTTTTGGGGTGCATGCTGTGGGTGTTTTTGGTATTGTTTTTCATTTGTTTGGTGTTTCTGTTTGTTTGGGTTTTTTAAAGTTTATTTTATTTTATTTTGTTGTTTTGGGGGATGGTGGGTGTGTATGTTGGGGTATATTTTTGCTTTGTTTTATTGTTTTATTGTTGTTGTTGTTATTGTTTTATGGGGGTGAGTTGACTGTCCTTTAGCGGAGAATATGTTAGCAGTGCGGGTGTGTTTCCCTTTCAGTGCCCCACGATTGATATTTGAAAGGCCGTGGTATGTCTATGGTAAAGTGCATATAGAAGATCCCATACGATATCACATGCTGCTAATGAAAAATGTAGCGGGTTTTCTCTGAAAACTACATGTCACAATTATTATATATGTTTCACATCCAGCAGCCGATGGTGAATTAACGCGTGTTCTAGTTGTCGTTAAATAAAACAAACTGTAACTTTTGCTCGCTGTCAGTACACACTAGAGTGCTGTAGAAACCCCCTTCGTGCCTTGCTCTGTACAGTGCAGTTCCCGATACACTGGTCTCAGAGATTCCCTGTTCGTGCCTTGCTGTGTGCACTGCAGTTCCCGATACACTGGTCTGAGAGATTCCCTGTTCGTGCCTTGCTGTGTGCACTGCAGTTCCCGATACACTGGTCTGAGAGATTCCCTGTTCGTGCCTTGCTATGTACAGTGTAGTTCCCAAGACACTGACCAGAGAGATTCCCCGTCCGTGCCTTGCTGTGTACAGTGCAGTTCCCGAGACACTGGTCAGAGAGATGCCCCGTTCGTGCCTTGATGTGTGCAATGTAGTTCCCGAGACACTGGCCAGAGATGCCCTGTTCGTACCTTGCTGTGTACAGTGCAGTTCACGAGACACTGGTCAAAGAGATTCCCCTTTCGTGCCTTGCTGTGTACAGTGCAGTTCACGAGACACTGGCCAGAGAGATGCCCTGTTCGTGCCTTGCTGTGTACAGTGCAGTTCACGAGACACTGGCCAGAGAGATGCCCTGTTCGTACCTTGCTGTGTGCAGTTAAGTTTACGAGACACTGGCCAGAGAGATGCCCTGTTCGTACCTTGCTGTGTGCAGTGCAGTTCACGAGACACTGGCCAGAGAGATGCCCTGTTCGTGCCTTGCTGTGTACAGTGCAGTTGCCGAGACACTGGCCACAGAGATGCCCTGTTCGTGCCTTGCTGTGTACAGTGCAGTTCCCGAGACACTGGCCAGAGAGATGCCCTGTTCGTACCTTGCTGTGTGCAGTGCAGTTCCCGAGACACTGGCCAGAGATGCCCTGTTCGTGCCTTGCTGTGTACAGTGCAGTTCCCGAGACACTGGCCAGGGAGATGCCCTGTTCGTACCTTGCTGTGTGCAGTGCAGTTCACGGGACACTGGCCAGAGATGCCCTGTTCGTACCTTGCTGTGTACAGTGCAGTTCACGAGACACTGGCCAGATAGATGCCCTGTTCGTGTCTTGCTGTGTGCAGTGCAGTTCACGAGACACTGGCCAGAGATGCCCTGTTCGTACCTTCCTGTGTACAGTGCAGTTCACGGGACACTGGCCAGAAATGCCCTGTTCGTACCTTGCTGTGTGCAGTGAAGTTAACGAGACACTGGCCAGAGAGATGCCCTGTTCGTACCTTGCTGTGTACAGTGAAGTTCACGAGACACTGGCCAGAGATGCCCTGTTCGTACCTTGCTGTGTGCAGTGAAGTTCACCAGACACTGGCCAGAGAGATGCCCTGTTCGTACCTTGCTGTGTGCAGTGCAGTTCACGAGACACTGGCCAGAGATGCCCTGTTCGTGCCTTGCTGTGTGCAGTGCAGTTCACGAGACACTGGCCACAGAGATGCCCTGTTCGTGCCTTGCTGTGTACAGTGCAGTTCCCGAGACACTGGCCAGAGAGATGCCCTGTTCGTACCTTGCTGTGTGCAGTGCAGTTCCCGAGACACTGGTCAAAGAGATTCCCCTTTCGTGCCTTGCTGTGTACAGTGCAGTTCACGAGACACTGGCCAGAGAGATGCCCTGTTCGTGCCTTGCTGTGTACAGTGCAGTTGCCGAGACACTGGCCACAGAGATGCCCTGTTCGTGCCTTGCTGTGTACAGTGCAGTTCCCGAGACACTGGCCAGAGAGATGCCCTGTTCGTACCTTGCTGTGTGCAGTGCAGTTCCCGAGACACTGGCCAGAGATGCCCTGTTCGTGCCTTGCTGTGTACAGTGCAGTTCCCGAGACAACGGCCAGGGAGATGCCCTGTTCGTACCTTGCTGTGTGCAGTGCAGTTCACGGGACACTGGCCAGAGATGCCCTGTTCGTACCTTGCTGTGTACAGTGCAGTTCACGAGACACTGGCCAGATAGATGCCCTGTTCGTGTCTTGCTGTGTGCAGTGCAGTTCACGAGACACTGGCCAGAGATGCCCTGTTCGTACCTTCCTGTGTACAGTGCAGTTCACGGGACACTGGCCAGAAATGCCCTGTTCGTACCTTGCTGTGTGCAGTGAAGTTAACGAGACACTGGCCAGAGAGATGCCCTGTTCGTACCTTGCTGTGTACAGTGAAGTTCACGAGACACTGGCCAGAGATGCCCTGTTCGTACCTTGCTGTGTGCAGTGAAGTTCACCAGACACTGGCCAGATAGATGCCCTGTTCGTACCTTGCTGTGTGCAGTGCAGTTCACGAGACACTGGCCAGAGATGCCCTGTTCGTGCCTTGCTGTGTGCAGTGCAGTTCACGAGACACTGGCCAGAGATGCCCTGTTCGTACCTTGCTGTGTACAGTGCAGTTCACGAGACACTGACCAGAGAGATTCCCCGTCTGTGCCTTGCTGTGTACAGTGCAGTTCCCGAGACACTTGCCAGAGATGCCCTGTTCGTACCTTGCTGTGTACAGTGCAGTTCACGAGACACTGGCCAGAGAGATGCCATGTTCGTACCTTGCTGTGTGCAGTGAGTTCACGAGATACTGGCCAGAGAGATGCCCTGTTCGTACCTTGTTGTGTGCAGTGCAGTTCACGAGACACTGGCCAGAGAGATGCCCTGTTCGTGCCTTGCTGTGTACAGTGCAGTTCACGAGACACTGGCCAGAGAGATGCCCTGTTCGTGTCTTGTTGTGTGCAGTGCAGTTCACGAAACACTGATCTGAGAGATTCCCCGTCCGTGTCTTGCTGTGTGCAGTGAGGTTCACGGGACACTGGCCAGAGATGCCCTGTTCGTACCTTGCTGTGTACAGTGAAGTTTCAGATACACTGGCCAGAGAGATGCCCTGTTCGTACCTTGCTGTGTGCAGTGAAGTTTACGAGACACTGGCCAGAGAGATGCCCTGTTCGTACCTTGCTGTGTGCAGTGAAGTTCACGAGACACTGGCCAGAGATGCCCTGTTCGTACCTTGCTGTGTGCAGTGAAGTTCACGAGACACTGGCCAGAGAGATGCCCTGTTCGTACCTTGCTGTGTACAGTGAAGTTTCAGAGACACTGGCCAGAGAGATGCCCTGTTCGTGTCTTGCTGTGTGCAATGCAGTTCACGAAACACTGATCTGAGAGATTCCCCGTCCGTGTCTTGCTGTGTGCAGTGAAGTTCCCGAGACACTGGTCTGAGTCGTTTGATGGGTTAACTGACAAATGTATTCCCTAAGACCCATTGCATTATTGCTTGCTGCAGCTGCTGCTTTATGTCAATTACTTCGAAAGCTTTGGTATGTGCTGTTCTGGCTACTGGAAAGTTCATGCACACATATATCTGGAACACGTGTTTGACACCAATAAATAGGAACTGATAAAATAGTGGAAGCGGGGTGTAGCTCAGTGGTAGAGCGCTCGCCTGAGGTGCGATGGGTTACCGGATCGATCGCCTTTGGTGGACTCTGGTTTTTCCATGTCCAAGGTCATCCTATGGGAATGTGAATATAAAGACCCCTTGTAGCGCGAATGTCGTGGCAGAGGACTATCTCTCTCTCTCTCTCTCTCTCTCTCTCTCTCTCTCTCTCTCTCTCTCTCTCTCCCCCCCCCCCCCCCCCCCTCCAGCTGTCAAACCATCTATATATTAGTAACCAGAAACCGTTTGTTTAAAATGTGCTGAGGTGTCGTTAAATAAATATTCCTTTCAAATAAAATAATGTGCTGAATTGTTCGTAAAAATACTCCTCTCGAAAAATAAATAATAAATAAATAATAATAATAATAATAATAAGTAAATAAATAAATAAATAAAAGAATGAAAAAACAAATGAAAAAAAAATGAAAAAAAAACCCTACGTTTTTTCTATTCTACACTGCATTGTAGATGTGACTACATAGTTTTTTCATATACATGAGCGCCCTGTATATTACTTGGGTCACCCACCTCCACCCGTTAACCACCACCATGAAAAAGAGAATAACTAAAGAAAAACATTTGCATTACAGATTTGTGACAGACTGTGATAACTGACTTAGATTATAATCTAGTGTTATGATCTCGGTCGTTAACCTTCGCGTCATTGAGAGTAACATCCCGCCAAACATCACAGAAACATTCCTTGACAAATTACACAAAATGTCCTCCAACTAAATATCCAGATACAAAGATAAAGACCATGTAAATAGTAATACTATGAACGGTCGAAACAAGAATGGATAATTTGACTTAAAATGACTTGACTTGAAACTTTCTAACATGCCCCTATGCCACTAAGGTTTCAGGCATGTCCATCTCAGGTCCGGTCTCTGGATAGCCAGGGACTTGACCCAGGACAGAATAAGACTTAAAATGACCTGGCCCTGAACGTAGGATTTTTTGTGGGGGTTTGTCTGGGGGTGAAACTTATCTTCAGTTTAGTAGGCAGTCGGCCATTAGTTCTACCCGTCCCCTAACACCTGCACTGGATATGAGACCAGCCATCAACCAGGCAGTCGGCCATTAGTTCTACCCGTCCCTTAACACCTGCACTGGATATGAGACCAGCCATCAACCAGGCAGTCGGCCATTGGTTCTACCCGTCCCCTAACACCTGCACTGGATATGAGACCAGCCATCAACCAGGCAGTCGGCCATTGGTTCTACCCGTCCCTTAACACCTGCATTGAATATGAGACCAGCCATCAACCAGGCAGTCGGCCATTAGTTCTACCCGTCCCTTAACACCTGCACTGGATATGAGACCAGCCATCAACCAGGCAGTCGGCCATTAGTTCTACCCGTCCCCTAACACCTGCACTGCATATGAGACCAGCCTTTGTGGCTTTATTGTGTGTCTCATAGAACCATCTCTATTAAAAGCTTTTATATATATATATATATATATATATATATATATATATATATATATATATATATATATATATATACTCTTCAAAAAAAGAAACGCAAAAGGGTACAAATGGGTTATAACTCCGATTTTATGTTTCCTACCGGTTCATGCTTTGTGAATATAAGGTCATTGCATGTCCCAAACACATTCCCACGGTTACATTCGATAAAACGCAGCTACTGTACAATAAAGTTCCAAAATGTGAATATTCGCAAAAACGCAGCCACGTGCAAACCATGTCACCACTGCACGTGCGTTGTCTGCACGTGCAACATGAACACCGACATTATAAAAGTGCAGGGTGTTCGCTTGCCTGGCCTCTGTATCTGGCCGACAGTTGACAATCCAGGACATGCCAAGTCTCAGTGAACCGCAGAGAAACAATGCCATCGGCCGACTAGACGCAGGCGAATCCAGAACGGCCGTTGCCAGGGCATTCCATGTGTCCCCAAGCACCATCTCCAGCCTGTGGGACCGTTACCAGCAACATGGATCAACACGTGACCTCCCTAGATCCGGTCGACCACGGGTCACTACCCCCGGGCAGGACCGCTACATCCGGGTACGCCACCTTCGGGAACGATTGACTACTGCCACCTCCACAGCCGCAGCAATACCAGGTTTGCGCAGGATATCCGACCAGACCGTACGGAACCGCCTACGTGAGGTAGGAATTCGTGCCAGACGTCCAGTTCGAGGTGTCATCTTAACACCACAACACCGTCGACTCCGACTGCAGTGGTGCCAGATTCATCGACAATGGCCTCAACTGCGATGGAGACAGGTGTGGTTCAGTGACGAGTCCCGATTTCTGCTCCGACGTCATGATGGAAGATGTCGCGTGTATAGGCGTCGTGGTGAACGTTATGCGGCAAACTGCGTGCAGGAAGTGGACAGATTCGGCGGGGGTAGTGTCATGGTGTGGGCAGCCATCTCACACACTGGCAGAACTGACCTGGTCCACGTGCAGGGCAACCTGAATGCACGGGGCTACATTGACCAGATCCTCCGGCCACACATCGTTCCAGTTATGGCCAACGCCAACGCAGTGTTCCAACGTGACAACGCCAGGCCTCACACAGCACGTCTCACAACGGCTTTCCTACAGAACAACAACATTAATGTCCTTCCTTGACCATCGACATCACCGGATTTGAACCCAATTGAGAATCTATGGGACGAGTTGGACCGACGCCTCCGACAGCGACAACCACAGCCCCAGACCCTGCCCGAGCTGGCAGCAGCCTTGCAGGCCGAGTGGGCCACCATCCCCCGGGACGTCATCCGTACTCTGGTTGCTTCAATGGGCAGGCGGTGCCAGGCAGTTGTCAACACACGCGGAGGCCACACCCGGTATTGACTCCAGATGACCTTGACCTTGGTGGTGTGTCCTATCACTTACTCACAATGGACTAGAGTGAATTGTGAACAATCCTGCAACATTTGGTAATTATCGGACTCCCCATTCAATAATTAAATCAATTCTCCAAATGTTACGACAATGTGTTTTTGCGTTTCTTCTTTTGAAGAGTATATATATATATATATAAAACTTGATTTTCGTGCTGCTGTCCAATTATTGTTCAAACGTCTCGTCCATGGGGCACACATCAGCCATCTTATCTTACAGTCCGGACTCGATCCACTCAGCGATCGTAGCGCTAGGATCACCTTAAGTGCATAAAGGTTAATGGTTAGTTGGTGGTGGTTAGTGACAAAGACGTCGTTGTAGTTTTACGCCTTGGCATTGAGTCGTTAAACCTCACTTGTGTGAGAGTTAGTAATGGGGTGCTAGCTGCAGTAAACACTATAGAAGAAAACCCACATCTATGATACACGTCCTGAATCGGCCAAATGTGCCCATACAACTAACGCGGTTTTTCTGTTTTGAAGGCTTAGGAATGTTTGAAATGTATTTTACTTCACGTAGACCTAGCAGGTGTGTATTTTAAGCGAAATAAAGAATTTGATATACACTTTATTCGTTACAAGCATGGTCACAACTCACGTAATATTGATAGGAGATACTGAGTAATAGTTTTAAATGACATGCGATTGGGTTCTGACTTTGTTTTTGTTATACTGTTTGTTTGTTGATATTGTTTTTTTGCCAACGAGGATATATATTTGATTTCGTTACACACCTGACTGAAGCTGAAGGGCTACAGGTGTGTGTGCTGGGAATTATGGGGGGGGGGGGGGGGGCTAGACCGGCGAGCGAATCCCATCACCATGAGCACCGCAGGCGCGAATCCATTCAATAATCTAGGGTATTTTATGATATTGACCTTTTTGGCACGGTGGAAGCAAGTGAACATTGGAGGGGGCCCGATTGACTGAAACCAATGGCGCGAAACGCTCAAGTTTCTACGAGGTTCGGGCATGTACACTGAATATATCGGTTGATTAAAAAAACATGTCCCACTATTTGAAGTTAAATAGAGGAAAAATTATGAAATGGCAAACTGAAATTTTGTACAATAACAGTTTGTTCATTTTGATACTTGGCTTACTTTTTAAATGGTGCGTGATGTCACAATATGCTATACCATTGAAAACCTACTTAACATCGACTGTACTAAAACGATGGTCAACTGGTTCACCATTTTATCTTCCCTCGGCCCATAGTCTTTTGTTACAAGGATGAAATACACTTTATTTTTGGAGTGTTATATGTGCCAAGCATTTCTAAAATTTCCTTTTTAACTTTTCTACCGGACTTTAACTTGTGCGGACGCCAGCTGGTGACTTTCTCGGAAAGACGTTCCCATTTAATATATTCATAGGGTTGCATTCAAGGGACATCAACGATTCTATAACAAAAACGTATTACGACAAAATGCACTGCAAGCATATTCATATATTTAAAAAGATATCGTTTCGAGCAGGAATGGGTGTTCCACTCTGACCCTTTCTGCACTATCCCGGTTGTACGGGAAACCGCTGGTGACGTCACCACTGCTGCATATCATCCAGGAGTTTGCCGAACACAGCCGGGGGCGGCTGAGACGTGTCAACGACTTTCGTTTCTTTATCAAGTCTTCTGTGTGGTGGTTACTGCGCACATCCATACACAAAAGTACAAGACTTTAGTAGCAACTGAAATAGTTTTATCACTGGTTACACTTGAATAATTCACAACCAGACACGTGTGCGCAACCAAACTTAAAAGTACAGTTGCTTTCTTTCATTCATTCATTCATCCATATTCATTCAATCATCCATTCATTCATCTGTTAGTTGTTTCATTTATTTATTCATTTATTCTTCTTCTTCTTCTTCAATTTCTTCTCCTCTCTCTCCTCTTTTTCTTTCTTTTTGTTTTCTTCTTTAATTTCCTCTCCATTCCTCTTCCTTTTTATTATTTTCTTCTTCAATTTTGCTCCTCATCTTTCTTGTTTTTCTTTTCTTGTTTTTCTTCAATTTCTTCTCCTCCCTTCCTTCGCCTCCTCTTCTTTCTTTCTTTTTCGTTTCTTCTTCAGTTTCTTCTCTCTTCTTTCTTTCTTTTTCTTTTCTTGTCCCTCATTTTCTTCTTAAACCCATCCTCCTTTTTTCTTCCTTTTTTTTTTTTAGTCTTCTTCTTTTCTCCCCCCCCCCCCCCCCCCCCCCCCCCCCCAACACACTTCTTCTTGTTCTTCGTATCCGTCCAATACATGTCAGTGAATTACGGAATACAGTAGATGCCCCTTTTTTCGGTACCAAAATCCTACATCTGCCCCTAATTTTGTACACGATTTCAGTGCTTAAGAAGAGGCGGGATGTAGCGCAGTGATGTGCGGTCGGTCTAGGATCGATCCCCGTCGGTGAGCCCATTTGGCTATATCTCGTTCCAGCCAGTGCACCACAACTGGTATATCAAATGTCGTGGTATGTGCTATCCTGTCTGTGGGATGGTGCATATAAAATATCCCTTGCAACTAATGGAAAAATGTAGCGGGTTTCCTCTCTAAGACTAAATGTCAATTATAAACTATTTGACATCCAATGCCCGATGATTAATAAACCCATGTGCTCTAGTGGTATCGTTAAAGAAAACAAACTTTAACTTTAATGCTTAGGTATGCATACACTGCATGTATAGCCAGTTTGTGTACGTAAATAATGTATAATCCGCATCACCATAGTATAACGTCATTCAATATTCATATCTAGTTTTAATAAACTCACAATCTCACCTGACCATATAACATCATTCACTGATGCAGAATACAAACACAACCACAGTTTTAATAAAATCATGCGTTACTCCTGTCGACATCTTTGTAACAAAGTAACGCAAACTGCTGAAATATCTGTCCGCTTCTTGGTTTGAAAATGAAGAATAATGCACTTTTGAAATTGACGTGCATGTAGATAGCGGATTGGCAGTTGTTAGTGTGTGTGTGTATATATATATACATATATATATTTCAGTTATAATCTTCATAGCGAATTTTATGGCACCGAACCGTAGAAAGTGGTGTTCTTTGTGGGCGGGTATCGAGTGAAGTCGACGAGCGACATTCCACAGTAATCCCCCAAGTTCAGGCCCCGCCCTCCGACCATACCTAGTTGAGGAGAGAAAACGAATATGTGTATAACGATACTTCAACGCATTTTAAACTACGGATAGTCACAAAGGAAAGGATTGTTTTTTTCATCGATACAAAAACACGAACTACGGCTATACACATGGTTTAAGCAATATTTCATTACCGCCACATTTGCGGTTTTGGGATCAGCCAACAGGCATACGCCTATATTAAGGCCTGTGTGTCTAGCACGGCAGTGTGCACATTGGAAGGTATAAGAGAGGAAACCCACTGACGCCACATGAGTTACTGCTACCGAATAGCATCAAGCTTTTAAGGGATCTTTTATATGCATGCCGCTGTTTTGGAGAAAAAGAAAATGAAAAACCTATTCACCTGAAGGCGATCGATCCTATGAACGACGGCACACGGGGCGATGTCTCTCCACCCTGATCCACCTGACCTGTTTAGGAGAGAACATTCGGTGACCTACTGCACATCCTTGAATCATCGCCCGTCAGTCGGGAGTGCGGCGAGGTGCTTTTGTTAGGCAAATTACAGGCTACATTAACTACAAAAGTGTTCCTTGTTCAGAATGCAATCTCCATATAAATATGCACTGAAGTGGTGGCTATTAAACGCCCACCTGTATACACATCATATATAGTTGCATGCGTGTTGGGGTAGTACAACAAGGTGCATAATAAACTATAATACTACAGGCAACGTCAGTCAGACGTAAGCAAATGTGCATTAGAGGAATTGATGGAACACGCTTTGAGTTTCTATGGAAGTTCGAGGACATGGCATCCCGGATATTTTAAAAGCTAGATGTTTTAAAATGCAACTCCATGCATCTCAAAAGTAAAATTCATTATTACAAGTGCATTTTTTATGATGTATACCACATCTGCTAACATTTGTATACGCTGAATATATTAACACCACAGTCATGTACCTAATTACTGATGAAAAGAAATAGTTACTTAGAATGAACAATTGTATGATCCAATCAAATAATTTGTTACAGTTACAATCGCAAATATCATGAATATTAAGAACTAACAATCGATCACAACGTATTATTTTCAAGTTACTATGTCGGACTTTGCATTAAACTGGTTTGACTATCTTGGTAGCATAACTAAGTTTTAAACGTCCAAAAACGTTTCAGGTCCAGATCAAGGGGATCCCATAAGCCACGTAAAATTAACAAAATTAATTATAACTCACCTAAAAATAGCATACACCAAGGTGAAACCAGCATTTACCCAAAACCACAATATACCTAAAACCATCGATTAGCCCATATAAAACCAGCATTTACCTAAACCCGCAGTATGCGGTCTGTCTTGTGTGCTAGTTTTGATTTAGTCAACTAGTCTGTGAGTGGCAGTCTTCTATGGGCAGTGCAGGAAGGATGTATTTTTCAGTAAAGGATATCCGAGGAAGTGGCTGTCCTCTTACAGACGAGATACTAGACATTCATGGAATCAATCACTATTTTGCCAAATGTCCATTCCACTCTGTATTGTGCAGAGATAGTTTTCATTATGGATAACAGTTTTGTCGTTCATATATACCTAGAATCATATTGCCCCTCCCAGCACATACAAATACATTATGTATGTATGTGTTTTTGTATGTATGTATGTATATATGTATATGTGTATGCATGTATGCATGTATGTATTTATATATGTATGTATGTATGTATGTATGTATGTATGTATGTATGTATGTATGTATGTATATATGCACGCACATGTGTATAGACGTATTTATGTATATATGAATGTGTGTTGTTGTCATGTTTATAATTGTTTTATTCCTTTCATTTAGAATGGATTCCAAATACTGAAAAATATAGTTCCGCAAAATGGAGAAGCCCATGTTATACGAGACAGCAAGGCGGAGATTCTGTTTAAAGGTAAATTTACATGTAGTTGACATGTGTGTTGTTGCGCCGTTGGCTGTATACTGTCGATATATAATTCCGAGCACAAAACATTCAGGCTGCCTTGACATATTGTTTCCAGCTATTAGACTACATGATTTGTTAAGTGTTCACGCTCCCTGTCTGTGGCATATGTCCCACAATAGACGTGCTTCAACCTTCAGTGGATTAAGCACGAGTATACTGTTGACGTAGCGTGAGTGCAAAGGTCAGTTAGTCCATGAGGCAGACAGAAAATGACAGCAAAGTGATGAACGCATTCTAAAAGGATTTACGTCGGTCTGATATCGCTTTTACATTGTTGGCTTATCAAAGCTACCCGCCATTGATCAACTACTAGAAATCTGAAAAACGGTCATAATTTACTTCCAGAATGACTACATAGGATTACGATGCCGCATCTGCTGATGTGGTTGGTCGTATTTTAGATTGTCACCACCACCACCAAAAGAAAAGAAACAAAAGAAAGAAAGAAAAAAAACATGCCCTGTGAATGTTTTGATATAAAATAGTGAAAGACCACTGAAGGGTCACCCTTAATAAAAGTAAACGACGATTACAAAAATGCTTTTTTGTTCTTTATAAATATGACTTTGGTATTAGGAACTACACACACTACAATTCTGGTTTGCCTGCACAGAATGGTATGCCTATTTACCCACACTCCTCACTGGGTGAAAGTAAAACATAACAATGAACAACTAAACTTTATGTTTTACTTTATTTACACACATGTACTACTAGTAATTAGCAAATTTGCTCATAACATTAACTATTTGTAACATCTATAACATTTGAAACAATATGTAATAAAATTCTTAAAATAGCTGTTCATCATTTTATTTTTTCGCCGTCATATCTAGCCGTAGGGGCGTTTAATATTAAGAAATGCCATTATTATACAGTATAGAGTATTTTTGTTATGCATAGATTTAATTTGTATTTTAATGTTCATTCATAATTCATGCAGCGGTTGATCATAGCAAAAGGCTCCAAGCTGAATACAAGGAACAAAAGATGATGATTAGTGAACTGCAGGCAGAAATGAAGAGTTTAAAACTGGAAATAGAGTAAGTATCATTATACGTGTTATTCATATATCGCACTGTTTAAAACTGGAAATAGAGTAAGTATCATTATACGTTTTATTCATATATCTCACTGTTTGAAACTGGAAATAGAGCAAGTATCATTATACGTTTTATTCATACATCTCACTGTTTGAAACTGGAAATAGAGTAAGTATCATTATACATTTTATGCGTGCATCCCACTGTTTAAAACTGGAAATAGAGTAGATATCATTATACATTTTATGGATACATCTCACTGTTTAAAACTTGAAATAGAGTAAGTATCATTATACATTTTATGGATGCATCTCACTGTTTAAAACTTGAAATAGAGTAAGTATCATTATACATTTTATCTATACATCTCACTGTTTAAAACTTGAAATAGAGTAAGTATCATTATACATTTTATGGATACATCTCACTGTTTAAAACTTGAAATAGAGTAAGTATCATTATACATTTTATGGATGCATCTCACTGTTTAAAACTTGAAATAGAGTAAGTATCATTATACATTTTATCTATACATCTCACTGTTTAAAACTTGAAATAGAGTAAGTATTATTATACATTTTATCTATACATCCCACTGTTTAAAACCTGAAATAGAGTAAGTATCATTATACATTTTATGCGTGCATCCCACTGTTTAAAACTGGAAATAGAGTAAGTATCATTATACATTTTACATTTTATGCGTGCGTCCCACTGTTTAAAACTGGAAATAGAGTAAGTATCATTATACATTTTACATTTTATGCGTGCATCCCACTGTTTAAAACTTGAAATAGAGTAAGTATCATTATACATTTTATTATTGACGATACCGAAAAACACTCCGGTAATAACACACACACACACACACACACACACACACACACACACACACACACACATACATAGATATAGAAGTTCATACTTTATTTTGAATTATTTTTGGTTCATAAACAATAAACCTCAAAAAGACAATTTGCCCATATAAAATGACGTCATCAGATATGACTCCATGACGAATTTTTACGTTCATCCAGAAATGAACTAACTCCCGTTGCTACGTCTAGATCAATGGGATAACATTTTGTTGTAATGAATGTAACGGAAATTTAATTATTTAAATTTGAATCATACTTGCTAATAATAACACTAAAACTTCATACTTTATTTTGAATTATTTTTGGTCCATAAATAATAAAGCTCAACATGACAATTCTAGCCCATATAAAATGATGTCATCCGACATGACGTTCTCTGACGACGTAATTTCTACGTTCATATGGGCCTATTATCTATTATATATATAGTAAATCTAATTACAACTAACAGACGGTGTTACCAACAGGTCACAGAAGAACCTCGCCCCAGATGAGAGTGTTTCAGAGAAGAAACAAGCAACAATGGAGGAACGTTTACAAGAATACATTCAAGAGCGTACAAAGAAAAATTGGAGGTTTAAGATTGTATCCTTCCGCTGTTCTTTCAGATTCTACCTAGGTAGTGTGGGGTGGGGGGTGGGGTGGGGGGAGGGGTAGGGGTGTGGGTGGACAGGGCCATCTTCACCCTCGATAATACAAACACGTGTGCTTTTAAATTTAAAAGTGACCGTCTCGTAAAGTTGAAGGCCCACCTATATATCACTGGCGTGAGTCTTTTTACTTTTCACCACTGCTCTTGTGATTATTTTAAGCAAAGTATGACCCTGAGTGACACTCTTGTTTAACTTTCTATATACTAGACAACAGACGTGCGAGATACAAACTAACACTAAAAGGTGTTGTTTCAGACCATGATGTGAATTAGACAGAAATACCTCGAAATGGTGCAATGTTTGTCATTTAAAGTTAAAAGAAATGAGTGTCTTTTACTTAATATAAGTTACACTAAGAGAATTAGTACAGGCCATTTGTATTTAAGCCTATTCGCATTTTGTGGTTTGTTTATTTATTTTTTGTTGTTTATTGTATTTTGGTGGTGGTAGTGGTGGGGGTAATGTTGTTCTTCGTTCAGTATAGTATAGTGTTTTCTTTAATGTACATAATATTATAGATAATCAAACATAGATTGTACGATTGGTTGTATCTTTTACGTTCTATTACAAATCAAAACATATGTGTTGTATCTGTAAACTGCTTATATATAAATTTACTTTAGTAATATTAATGATCACAGACATGGGTCGTATCTATGTCTCCCACTTCGGCCCTGATTTGTGTATTTGCTTTAGTATTATTAATAATCAAACAGAGGGGTTCTATCATTAACGTGTCCCAATACAGACTTCGTTTGTGTATTTGCTTTATTACTATTAATAATAAAACAGACGAGTGTTATCTGTAAACTCGTGTGTATAAATGTGCTTGGTTTGTATATTTGCTTTAGTACTAACAATGATCAAATGGACGTATTTTATCTTTAGACTGCTCCCAATACGACCCTGGTTTGTGTATTTGTATCTTTAACATTCTCCCAGTTCAGTTTTTTCATCCGACCGTTGTTCGAGTCTTACAACAGCTGCGTGTCGCAGGCTTCTCTTCAGAGTTTTATATCGTCCGTCGTGGACTGGGCGTCCAGGAAACTCACACTCACAGCACTGAGAAATGGTAACTGAAACAATCTATTGATGTTTCTTCAGAATTAGTCCGTGGGTTAGGGTAATGGGGTGTGGGGGAGAGGGGGGGGGGGGGGGGAGAGACAGACAGAGAGAGCCAGAAATTGGTTTTCTAATATGTCTAATGAGTTTGTTGTAAATGTTAGAATGCAAAATATTGATTTCATGCTTTTATTTTATTGTGAATAATAATACAATGTCATAACATGGCTAGGTTTTGTTTAATGTTTTACGTCGATTAAATGAAATACTTATTTTATCTGTGATGCAATATTAATTGCATGCTGAAATTTGGACGACTTATTTTATGAGCATGGGTCTTCGAATAAGATTAATTAATGTTAAGAATATGAATTAGTGTTACACAAACTTACTGTAATCCACTTCTATGTTGACCATAACCTTAATGACTGTACCCTCCCCAACCGTGTTGTATTGCAGTGGTATTTGGCTGTCTTCTATCGACGTGTAACGAATCCTCCATGATGGGCTACTCGTCCACTGTACCCGAAGAAGCCTTCATCCAGACAAGCTCTACTCTGGACATTCTCTACCCTGGAGACACCTCAACCATGTCGAACACTCCGACTGATGACTTCAGAATCGATCTGGACCAAGACAAGGACTCAACGCTTATACCTGACGCAAATCAGGACTCGACACCTATACCTGACGCAAATCAGGACCTGACTCTCAGTTGTGTGGTTCCAGAAGAGCCGCTGTTTGGTTCCTTGGCTGGAATAGATGGTTTGTTAGAATCTGACGACACTAAGGACATGTCCTTAAACAGTCTTGAGTTCAAGGACTTGGCGTTTGGTTCACTTCTCAGCGAGGATTTCACACTCGGGTCGTCCTCCTGCATGGATCTCAGTGACTTGTCGCTCAGTCCTCTGGTGGACAAAGACTTTAACCTCGGCACCTTCGTACTCGGTGAACCCATATACACACCTCTTTAACAAAGAACAAGCAAATACATTCTCTTTGACTTAAGAATTGTTAGACATAAATTCACCCTCTCACGAATGCTCAAACACTCGCACACATCCTCATTTGAAGCGTTGTCACACAAACACACACAGATACAGAGAGAGAGAGAGAGAGAGAGAGAGAGAGAGAGAGAGAGAGAGAGAGAGAGAGAGAGAGAGAGAGAGAGAGAGAGAGAGAGAGAGAGAGAGAGAGAGAGAGAGCGGGGGGGGGGGACGACAGACAGAAATTGGTTTTCTAATACGTCTAACGAGTGTTGTAAATGTTAGAACGCTGGACGCTTGTATACATACACCCTATTGTGGCATGGACACATATACACACACACACACATCGCACCTACACACACTAAAGAATGATCACACACTCGCACAAATACAGTTTTTGAGACACCACTTACACAAAAACCTCTTATACCTCAACACAAGGTGGTCTGAGAAAACATGTCGGTTACTCACCGTTTGAGTCGAAAGTCCGCCAATAATCGGCAAACGCATAAATGCTTGTTATTAAATTTTAAAGCTACCCCAACTCCCAACATGCAGTACACAGAGGCTAAAAACAGAACTGTGTTCAATTGGTTTGACTTTGCTGTCCTACCATTCATCCTGCATCACAAAGGAGATTTAACCTCGATACAAGCTGACAATAACTTGTTGAGAAATGTAAATAATAAATCAATTAATAAAACAAAAAACACACCTTTAGGTGCGTTGGTGTGGCTTTAAACCTTAATATGGTTTTATAAATAGTTTTTACATTATTCATCATAGAACTTCATACCAATTCTTCATTTCATTTTGATGCAAATGTTCTGTAATGAGTTCTAATGATGACAATAAATAGGAATATTTAAGAGACAGTATTATCCTAGCACAGGACGCACAATCATAGGAACATCAGTGAAGCTTATTGGCAACTCACCTCGTCACTGCAAGTTTACTGTGTTGTACATACATATACATAAGTATTATATTTAGAGTTTTATGTATTTCAAGAGCTTACAATATATTAATAAATGCTGTTTAATAGTTAATGTGTTTGTTGTACATGTAGGTGGTTATTGAAGGAAGGAAATCTTTTATTCAAGGGCACACTCAACACATTTTATTTATGGTTATATGGTGTCAGACATATGGGTAAGGACCACACAAATATTGAGAGAGGTAACCCACTGACTTCACTTCATGGGCTACTCTACAGGGCTCCGTTCCAAGAAGCGATCACGTAAGTGCGTAAGGTAGCTATGCACATAAAGTGATCTTAGGGCTAAGATCGCTTCGTGGAACGGGGCCCAGGATAGTACATATCACGGCCTTTGTTACACCAGTTGTAAAGCACTGGCTAGAACGAGAAATAGCCCAATGGGTCCACCAGTGGGGATTAATCCTAGACTGACTGTGCATCAAGCGAACACTCTACCACTGGGCTACATCTCGCCCCAAGGTTAATGAACAACTGAAAGAGAAGTCTGGATGATTTCAATTCACAATTTGAGGTAGGAAGGTGGTGAGGGGTGTTCTTTTGGGTTTTTTGGTGATGCGCTGGTGGGCATAAATAAGCGTTGGAGCAAATTCTCAAATTCAGGCAAATATTATAGATATTCGGGCAAAATAAGCTGGCCCGATACCGTCTCATCATGTATTTCTGTAATTCTACAAACAATATTAGATGTAATCCATATATAAAAGTGTATTTCTGTTTCTATATAGCTGTTTGGCAGTAACGCTAATATGAATAAATGTTATTCATATTTGGGCATTTTTGCTCAATTGGGACAAAAATCAGCCTCCCCAACCCCCTACAAAAATGGGTGCTGTACCTACATGGTGTGTTGGAGGGTGTATATGTGTATGTGGCTTTATAATATTTTTGGTGTATGTGTTTAGTGGGAATAAGTTAACATTTGCCCAGCAGCATCTATATATGAAGATATTTTTCAGCAGACAAGGTGCTCCTTTAAGCTAATAAGCTCCGTATTGCCATGATTACCAATTCATCAACGAGTTAATGATGCAAAATTAGACTTATGGTTACAGATGAGTCCAAATACTATGTTTACGATAGTGATGGATGTACCGACATCCAGCAGTATGTTACCTGTAGTGGATGATTTTCCATTTCAAATTTTTATCAATTTAATTTCAGATTTCAGCAAATTCCATTTTGGACCAAACGTTTCTGGTTAATATCAAGAGGTGGGACATAGCCCAGTGGTAAGGCAGTCCACTGATGTGCGGTCAGCCTGAGATCGATCCCTGTCAGTGGGCCCAGTGGTAAGGCAGGCCACTGATGTGCGGTCAGCCTGAGATCGATCCCTGTCAGTGGGCCCAGAGGTAAGGCAGGCCACTGATGGGCGGTCAGCCTGAGATCGATTCCTGTCAGTGGGCCCAGTGGTAAGGCAGGCCACTGATGTGCGGTCAGTCTGAGATCGATCCCTGTCAGTGGGCCCAGTGGTAAGGCAGGCCACTGATGTGCGGTCAGCCTGAGATCAATCCCTGTCAGTGGGCCCAGTGGTAAGGCAGGCCACTGATGTGCGGTCAGCCTAAAATCGATTCCTGTCAGTGGGCCCATTGGGCTATTTCTCGCTCCAGCCAGTGCACCACAACTGGTACATCAAGGGCCGTGGTATGTGCTATCCTGTCTGTGGAATGGTGCATATAAAAGATCCCTTGCTGTTAATTGAAAAGAGTAGCCCATGAAGTGGCAACAGCGGGTTTCCTCCCGCAATATTTGTGTAGTCCTTAACACTATGTCCGATGCCATATAACTGTAAATAAAATGTGTCGAGTGCATCGTTAAAAAAACATTTCCTTCATAAAAGATCCCTTGCTACTAATGGAAAAGGGTAGCAGGTTTCCTCTCTAAGACTATGTGAAAATTACCAAATGTTTGACATCCAATAGGCGATGATTAATAAATCGATGTGCTCTAGAGGGGTCGTCACACAAAACAAACTTTATTTTATTTAATATCAAATGGTAATCTTACTACAAATAATGTGAAATTCTCCTAATGCTTTTAAAAGGTAAATTACATTGTCAGATGAATGCATTCAACATTCTGTCAATCTTATGAAGAGTATAAAACAGATAACAGTAAAATGAAATATACATGAATTTAATCAACTGCTGTGTGTACCACATTAAAATGAATGCGTATCTTTATCTGATGTGAAAATCATTTCATTGTGTGTTCGTAAATGGCACACATTTACATCTTACGTTACATATCATGTTGTGTATAACTAAAATAAGGGAAGGTTCAGGACAGATCAGGACAGAATATGATATCAAGTCCTGGACATCCAAATATCAAATTCCACCACAACCGACTAGCTATGATACCAATATTCATCTTGAGCCGGAGCCACATTCTTTGAGAAAATATCTTTCAACTGGTTTTTTTTTTTTTTTTATCATGGCAGTCCCCAAACAAACATCTGCAGCATAACCATATTTTGGGTTTAGATAATGGCATGAAGTCCAAAAATGAAATTTCACCAAGATGTACCACAAAACTGCTCAGTCTGATATTAGCAATGAAATTCCTCATCAGCTGGATCCACAGAGTTTAGTGAATGTCATCAGCTCTCCTCTGATACGGTTTTTGTTTTCTTGGCTCTCGACGCATTAGCCCGCTGTTCTGATTTTCGTTTTTTCAGTCCTTTCAATTTACGCGTCTGCAGTTTGTCGAGATCCTGTTTCTCCATGTGAATCCTGCCAAGTTTCGTGCCAAACGCGTCCCGGGAGATGTTCTTCCTCTTCTTAGGCTGAAAGGAAATCAATAAGAAAACATATGTATATTAAATGTTATAAAACCAGTGATTAAAATTACATGATGGGAAATGTTCTTGTTAATCTTCGACTAAAAGGAAATCAATAAGAAAACATATGTATATTAAATGTTATAAAACCAGTGATTAAAATTACATGATGGGAAATGTTCTTGTTAATCTTCGACTAAAAGGAAATCAATAAGAAAACATATGTATATTAAATGTTATAAAACCAGTGATTAAAATTACATGATGGGAAATCTTCTTGTTAATCTTCGACTGAAAGGAAATCAATAAGAAAACATATGTATATTAAATGTTATAAAACCAGTGATTAAAATTACATGATGGGAAATCTTCTTGTTAATCTTCGACTGAAAGGAAATCAATAAGAAAACATATGTATATTAAATGTTCTAAAACCAGTGATTAAAATTACATGATGGGAAATCTTCTTGTTAATCTTCGACTGAAAGGAAATCAATAAGAAAACATATGTATATTAAATGTTATAAAACCAGTGATTAAAATTACATGATGGGAAATCTTCTTGTTAATCTTCGACTGAAAGGAAATCAATAAGAAAACATATGTATATTAAATGTTATAAAACCAGTGATTAAAATTACATTATGGGAAATCTTCTTGTTAATCTTCGACTAAAAGGAAATCAATAAGAAAACATATGTATATTAAATGTTATAAAACCAGTGATTAAAATTACATGATGGGAAATCTTCTTGTTAATCTTCGACTGAAAGGAAATCAATAAGAAAACATATGTATATTAAATGTTATAAAACCAGTGATTAAAATTACATGATGGGAAATCTTCTTGTTAATCTTCGACTAAAAGGAAATCAATAAGAAAACATATGTATATTAAATGTTATAAAACCAGTGATTAAAATTACATTATGGGAAATCTTCTTGTTAATCTTCGACTGAAAGGAAATCAATAAGAAAACATATGTATATTAAATGTTCTAAAACCAGTGATTAAAATTACATGATGGGAAATCTTCTTGTTAATCTTCGACTGAAAGGAAATCAATAAGAAAACATATGTATATTAAATGTTCTAAAACCAGTGATTAAAATTACATGATGGGAAATCTTCTTGTTAATCTTCGACTGAAAGGAAATCAATAAGAAAACATATGTATATTAAATGTTATAAAACCAGTGATTAAAATTACATTATGGGAAATCTTCTTGTTAATCTTCGACTGAAAGGAAATCAATAAGAAAACATATGTATATTAAATGTTATAAAACCAGTGATTAAAATTACATGATGGGAAATCTTCTTGTTAATCTTCGACTGAAAGGAAATCAATAAGAAAACATATGTATATTAAATGTTATAAAACCAGTGATTAAAATTACATGATGGGAAATCTTCTTGTTAATCTTCGACTGAAAGGAAATCAATAAGAAAACATATGTATATTAAATGTTCTAAAACCAGTGATTAAAATTACATGATGGGAAATCTTCTTGTTAATCTTCGACTGAAAGGAAATCAATAAGAAAACATATGTATATTAAATGTTCTAAAACCAGTGATTAAAATTACATGATGGGAAATCTTCTTGTTAATCTTCGACTGAAAGGAAATCAATAAGAAAACATATGTATATTAAATGTTATAAAACCAGTGATTAAAATTACATGATGGGAAATCTTCTTGTTAATCTTCGACTGAAAGGAAATCAATAAGAAAACATATGTATATTAAATGTTCTAAAACCAGTGATTAAAATTACATGATGGGAAATCTTCTTGTTAATCTTCGACTGAAAGGAAATCAATAAGAAAACATATGTATATTAAATGTTCTAAAACCAGTGATTAAAATTACATGATGGGAAATCTTCTTGTTAATCTTCGACTGAAAGGAAATCAATAAGAAAACATATGTATATTAAATGTTCTAAAACCAGTGATTAAAATTACATGATAGGAAATCTTCTTGTTAATCTTCGACTGAAAGGAAATCAATAAGAAAACATATGTATATTAAATGTTCTAAAACCAGTGATTAAAATTACATGATGGGAAATCTTCTTGTTAATCTTCGACTGAAAGGAAATCAATAAGAAAACATATGTATATTAAATGTTATAAAACCAGTGATTAAAATTACATGATGGGAAATCTTCTTGTTAATCTTCGACTGAAAGGAAATCAATAAGAAAACATATGTATATTAAATGTTATAAAACCAGTGATTAAAATTACATGATGGGAAATCTTCTTGTTAATCTTCGACTGAAAGGAAATCAATAAGAAAACATATGTATATTAAATGTTATAAAACCAGTGATTAAAATTACATGATGGGAAATCTTCTTGTTAATCTTCGACTGAAAGGAAATCAATAAGAAAACATATGTATATTAAATGTTCTAAAACCAGTGATTAAAATTACATGATGGGAAATCTTCTTGTTAATCTTCGACTGAAAGGAAATCAATAAGAAAACATATGTATATTAAATGTTCTAAAACCAGTGATTAAAATTACATGATGGGAAATCTTCTTGTTAATCTTCGACTGAAAGGAAATCAATAAGAAAACATATGTATATTAAATGTTCTAAAACCAGTGATTAAAATTACATGATGGGAAATCTTCTTGTTAATCTTCGACTGAAAGGAAATCAATAAGAAAACATATGTATATTAAATGTTCTAAAACCAGTGATTAAAATTACATGATGGGAAATCTTCTTGTTAATCTTCGACTGAAAGGAAATCAATAAGAAAACATATGTATATTAAATGTTCTAAAACCAGTGATTAAAATTACATGATGGGAAATCTTCTTGTTAATCTTCGACTGAAAGGAAATCAATAAGAAAACATATGTATATTAAATGTTCTAAAACCAGTGATTAAAATTACATGATGGGAAATCTTCTTGTTAATCTTCGACTGAAAGGAAATCAATAAGAAAACATATGTATATTAAATGTTCTAAAACCAGTGATTAAAATTACATGATGGGAAATCTTCTTGTTAATCTTCGACTGAAAGGAAATCAATAAGAAAACATATGTATATTAAATGTTCTAAAACCAGTGATTAAAATTACATGATGGGAAATCTTCTTGTTAATCTTCGACTGAAAGGAAATCAATAAGAAAACATATGTATATTAAATGTTATAAAACCAGTGATTAAAATTACATGATGGGAAATCTTCTTGTTAATCTTCGACTGAAAGGAAATCAATAAGAAAACATATGTATATTAAATGTTATAAAACCAGTGATTAAAATTACATGATGGGAAATCTTCTTGTTAATCTTCGACTGAAAGGAAATCAATAAGAAAACATATGTATATTAAATGTTATAAAACCAGTGATTAAAATTACATGATGGGAAATCTTCTTGTTAATCTTCGACTGAAAGGAAATCAATAAGAAAACATATGTATATTAAATGTTCTAAAACCAGTGATTAAAATTACATGATGGGAAATCTTCTTGTTAATCTTCGACTGAAAGGAAATCAATAAGAAAACATATGTATATTAAATGTTCTAAAACCAGTGATTAAAATTACATGATGGGAAATCTTCTTGTTAATCTTCGACTGAAAGGAAATCAATAAGAAAACATATGTATATTAAATGTTCTAAAACCAGTGATTAAAATTACATGATGGGAAATCTTCTTGTTAATCTTCGACTGAAAGGAAATCAATAAGAAAACATATGTATATTAAATGTTATAAAACCAGTGATTAAAATTACATGATGGGAAATCTTCTTGTTAATCTTCGACTGAAAGGAAATCAATAAGAAAACATATGTATATTAAATGTTCTAAAACCAGTGATTAAAATTACATGATGGGAAATCTTCTTGTTAATCTTCGACTGAAAGGAAATCAATAAGAAAACATATGTATATTAAATGTTCTAAAACCAGTGATTAAAATTACATGATGGGAAATCTTCTTGTTAATCTTCGACTGAAAGGAAATCAATAAGAAAACATATGTATATTAAATGTTCTAAAACCAGTGATTAAAATTACATGATGGGAAATCTTCTTGTTAATCTTCGACTGAAAGGAAATCAATAAGAAAACATATGTATATTAAATGTTCTAAAACCAGTGATTAAAATTACATGATGGGAAATCTTCTTGTTAATCTTCGACTGAAAGGAAATCAATAAGAAAACATATGTATATTAAATGTTCTAAAACCAGTGATTAAAATTACATGATGGGAAATCTTCTTGTTAATCTTCGACTGAAAGGAAATCAATAAGAAAACATATGTATATTAAATGTTCTAAAACCAGTGATTAAAATTACATGATGGGAAATCTTCTTGTTAATCTTCGACTGAAAGGAAATCAATAAGAAAACATATGTATATTAAATGTTCTAAAACCAGTGATTAAAATTACATGATGGGAAATCTTCTTGTTAATCTTCGACTGAAAGGAAATCAATAAGAAAACATATGTATATTAAATGTCATAAAACCAGTGATTAAAATTACATGATGGGAAATCTTCTTGTTAATCTTCGACTGAAAGGAAATCAATAAGAAAACATAGGTATATTAAATGTCATAAAACCAGTGATTAAAATTACATGATGGGAAATCTTCTTGTTAATCTTCGACTGAAAGGAAATCAATAAGAAAACATATGTATATTAAATGTCATAAAACCAGTGATTAAAATTACATGATGGGAAATCTTCTTGTTAATCTTCGACTGAAAGGAAATCAATAAGAAAACATATGTATATTAAATGTTCTAAAACCAGTGATTAAAATTACATGATGGGAAATCTTCTTGTTAATCTTCGACTAAAAGGAAATCAATAAGAAAACATATGTATATTAAATGTTCTAAAACCAGTGATTAAAATTACATGATGGGAAATCTTCTTGTTAATCTTCGACTGAAAGGAAATCAATAAGAAAACATGTGTATATTAAATGTTCTAAAACCAGTGATTAAAATTACATGATGGGAAATCTTCTTGTTAATCTTCGACTGAAAGGAAATCAATAAGAAAACATATGTATATTAAATGTTCTAAAACCAGTGATTAAAATTACATGATGGGAAATCTTCTTGTTAATCTTCGACTGAAAGGAAATCAATAAGAAAACATATGTATATTAAATGTTCTAAAACCAGTGATTAAAATTACATTATGGGAAATCTTCTTGTTAATCTTCGACTGAAAGGAAATCAATAAGAAAACATATGTATATTAAATGTTATAAAACCAGTGATTAAAATTACATGATGGGAAATCTTCTTGTTAATCTTCGACTGAAAGGAAATCAATAAGAAAACATATGTATATTAAATGTTCTAAAACCAGTGATTAAAATTACTTCGACTGAAAGGAAATCAATAAGAAAACATATGTATATTAAATGTTCTAAAACCAGTGATTAAAATTACATGATGGGAAATCTTCTTGTTAATCTTCGACTGAAAGAAATCAATAAGAAAACATATGTATATTAAATGTTCTAAAACCAGTGATTAAAATTACATGATGGGAAATCTTCTTGTTAATCTTCGACTGAAAGAAATCAATAAGAAAACATATGTATATTAAATGTTCTAAAACCAGTGATTAAAATTACATGATGGGAAATCTTCTTGTTAATCTTCGACTGAAAGAAATCAATAAGAAAACATATGTATATTAAATGTTCTAAAACCAGTGATTAAAATTACATGATGGGAAATCTTCTTGTTAATCTTCGACTGAAAGGAAATCAATAAGAAAACATATGTATATTAAATGTTCTAAAACCAGTGATTAAAATTACATTATGGGAAATCTTCTTGTTAATCTTCGACTGAAAGGAAATCAATAAGAAAACATATGTATATTAAATGTCATAAAACCAGTGATTAAAATTACATTATGGGAAATCTTCTTGTTAATCTTCGACTGAAAGGAAATCAATAAGAAAACATATGTATATTAAATGTTCTAAAACCAGTGATTAAAATTACATTATGGGAAATCTTCTTGTTAATCTTCGACTGAAAGGAAATCAATAAGAAAACATATGTATATTAAATGTTATAAAACCAGTGATTAAAATTACATTATGGGAAATCTTCTTGTTAATCTTCGACTGAAAGGAAATCAATAAGAAAACATATGTATATTAAATGTTCTAAAACCAGTGATTAAAATTACATTATGGGAAATCTTCTTGTTAATCTTCGACTCAAAGGAAATCAATAAGAAAACATATGTATATTAAATGTTATAAAACCAGTGATTAAAATTACATTATGGGAAATCTTCTTGTTAATCTTCGACTAAATGAAAATGAATAAGAAAACATATGTAATCCAGTATATCTCATTGTCTGTAAATCTGGCGAGCATAATACATTATTTTGATTCCTAATATATGATACTGACGATACCAAAACACACGAGGGTAATAATCTCTTTATCATATAATCTCAAGCTTAATACAACGCATTTTTGTAAACTGTACACACAAATTTAATTCCACTCCACCATTACTAGATATTCAAATGACTTAGGAATATGTGGCGCAGTGTCTTTTTGAATGGAAATGACGTCAAACACAAAAGATATCATTTTGGATGTCCTTACATCAAAATAAACTAGTGCATAACATTTTCTGTTTCCTGAACGTTGGACAGCTTTCAGTGTAAAATTCTTATTGAAATGTTTTTATTTGATGACTATGGCTGCATAAGTCAGTTATGGAATGTCACTCAAGTACATTTGCTTAAATGTCAATAAAGCTAATGCCATGACCTCGATTAATTTACATCTAATTTGCAAAGTTATCAAATTCTTAAAGTATGTGATATGAAAAATATCTTATACTTTGATTGCACTGAAAATGTAAGATATTATATGATAAATGTATATATTAGATAAATATACCATAATTTTTCCTTACCATATCAATATTTCATTTTATCATCTATAAATATAAATATTGTTACAGTAAATGATTCAACGGATGGGGTAGTCTGTGAATACAGTGATGCCAAGAAACATCTGAAGTGTGAATGGGTGGAAACTCAACACTGGAATGTAGTATTTTCACTCCAAGTTTCAAAATTATGCTTTGTATTGTAGCTGAACATTGCCCCTGATTGTAACTCTCACAATACCCGACGTGACTGACTAAATGACATTCCAACTAACCCACTTTATTTCAGCCCAAAATAGCTGACAATGAAAACTATTTCTATATCAGGACAATTATAAAAAAAATTCAAACCTTGCTCAATAACATGAATGGTATGAGTATTTACTATGCTAATAAGCTAATAGAAGCAAACTGAAGCTTATTGTTTTGACCTTTATCAGCGCATGTGTGCAAGTCATGCAAACCCCTACAACATTTAATACTGAAATTAAACAGGTGCCAATAAATAACGTTTAATACTGAAATTAAACAGGTTCCAAAAAATAAAAAGTCCTTTCTAAATGTAAAATTGAAAAGGAAGCCATAAACATATGTGTGTAACTGAAGAACTAGTCTGACACAGTAAGTAGGTGAAGACACGAGATACAAAACTGCACTGATGCTACTTGTCGTAAAACAGCTACAGTTAAACACACACTAGTCACCTCTGGCAACGTAAAACCAGAAACTGGTTTCGTGTTAAAACCAAATATATATATATATATATATATATACTCTTCAAAAGAAGAAACGCAAAACCACATTGTCGTAACATTTGGAGAATTGATTTAATTATTGAATGGTGAGTCCGATAATTACCAAATGTTGCAGGATTGTTCACAATTCACTCTAGTCCATTGTGAGTAAGTGATAGGACACACCACCAAGGTCAAGGTCATCTGGAGTCAATACCGGGTGTGGCCTCTGCGTGTGTTGACAACTGCCTGGCACCGCCTGCCCATTGAAGTAACCAGAGTACGGATGACGTCCCGGGGGATGGTGGCCCACTCGGCCTGCAAGGCTGCTGCCAGCTCGGGCAGGGTCTGGGGCTGTGGTTGTCGCTGTCGGAGGCGTCGGTCCAACTCGTCCCATAGATGCTCAATTGGGTTCAAATCCGGTGATATCGATGGCCAAGGAAGGACATTAATGTTGTTGTTCTGTAGGAAAGCCGTTGTGAGACGTGCTGTGTGAGGCCTGGCGTTGTCATGTTGGAACACTGCGTTGGCGTTGGCCATAACTGGAACGATGTGTGGCCGGAGGATCTGGTAAATGTAGCCCTGTGCATTCAGGTTGCCCTGCACGTGGATCAGGTCAGTTCTGCCAGTGTGTGAGATGGCTGCCCACACCATGACACTACCCCCGCCAAATCTGTCCACTTCCTGCACGCAGTTTGCCGCATAACGTTCACCACGACGCCTATACACGCGACATCTTCCATCATGACGTCGGAGCAGAAATCGGGACTTGTCACTGAACCACACCTGTCTCCATCGCAGTTGAGGCCATTGTCGATGAATCTGGCACCACTGCAGTCGGAGTCGACGGTGTTGTGGTGTTAAGATGACACCTCGAACTGGACGTCTGGCACGAATTCCTACCTCACGTAGGCGGTTCCGTACGATCTGGTCGGATATCCTGCGCAAACCTGGTATTGCTGCGGCTGTGGAGGTGGCAGTAGTCAATCGTTCCCGAAGGTGGCGTACCCGGATGTAGCGGTCCTGCCCGGGGGTAGTGACCCGTGGTCGATCGGATCTAGGGAGGTCACGTGTTGATCCATGTTGCTGGTAACGGTCCCACAGTCTGGAGATGGTGCTTGGGGACACATGGAATGCCCTGGCAACGGCCGTTCTGGATTCGCCTGCGTCTAGTCGGCCGATGGCATTGTTTCTCTGCGGTTCACTGAGACGTGGCATGTCCTGGATTGTCAACTGTCGGCCAGATACAGAGGCCAGGCAAGCGAACACCCTGCACTTTTATACTGTCGGTGTTCATGTTGCACGTGCAGACAACGCACGTGCAGTGGTGACATGGTTTGCACGTGGCTGCGTTTTTACGAATATTCACATTTTGGAACTTTATTGTACAGTAGCTGCGTTTTATCGAATGTAACCGTGGGAATGTGTTTGGGACATGCAATGACCTTATATTCACAAAGCATGAACCGGTAGGAAACATAAAATCGGAGTTATAACCCATTTGTACCCTTTTGCGTTTCTTTTTTTGAAGAGTATATTATTTTTTTTATTTTTTTTTTATTTTTTTTTAATATGTGATGTAAATTTTAAGATTAATCAAGCTGTATTTTTTTTTTTTTTAATTTAGGAATTTGTTTTTGACAGGTAAGTTTGTATTAAATTAGATGATTTCAGACGATAATAAAACTCCCCTAGCACTCCCCTAGCACGTTTAACTGATAATAAAACTCCCCTAGCACGTTTAACTGAACAGGTCAGCAAACACACAAGCATTTTTATTACTCTGCGAATCACACCAACTATACTGGGCAACACAAGAAATGCAATTATTTTATTTATATATTTTTTGTGATACAATTCATTCAGTAAATAGACCGTCAAAACTGGCCTACAATGTCCGCAGGATGTTGGCTTCTAACAGAGAGAAAAACTAAGGAGATTCAAACTTAATATTCACGTTTCTTTTGGGGTTTTGTATATTTTTATATAATGAAGGAACAAACTTTTACAAAGTCAGTTGACAAGTTAGAGGGTTGATGGGAGTATGTGAAAGAGATCATACAAAAATGAAGAAAGACACACTGAGAGAGCATGGGATGTGGAATGGGTAAAGGAACACAGACAGGGTTTTGCAGGGATCAATTTCAATGATTTCTGGAGGTTGTCTGAAGGGCAAGCAAGAGCTCACATTGAGGTTGCCCCAATTTAGTTTTTAGAAAAAACCCCAATAGATATAGTGTGTATATTACAATATTCAGTGTTTTACTATTCAAGTGAAAACTTTAAACATTTAGCAAATTTACCAAGAAAGCTGTATGACATTGCACAACAATGTCCCCTGTTTGACAAGGACATCTATGGTTTATCACTTGGCCGACATGCAACTTGACTCGTAAACTCAGGTTGTGTGACTGAATATTAGGTCGACACAGATGAACGCCAACATTTACCACCGAGATCAATGAACGTTTAATGTCACACCACAATGAAAAATATATCTTGACTACTAGGCAGCAAATAGTGTGGTGAACAGTAGATATGGGTGAGACTGAGGAAGAAGAGAGAGAGTATTGGTAGATACCGGAGTGAACATTCAAGGACTGTCTGTTATTTCGTTAACGTTCATCAGGGTGTGCACAAGAAAAATCATCCGAAAACTGTGAATCGGCAATTTTGTGGATGATTTTTTTTCTTTCTACCAAGTTGAATGTAAAAGATATAAGAGATGATCCTTACAATTAAATTTAAAACACACTTACTAATAATAATGCTAAAATTTCAGATTTTATTTTGAATTATTTTTTGGGTTCTCAAACAATAACGCTCAATGAGAGAAACTACCAGTATAAAGTGAAGTCATTAGGACCTAATAGGTATGATGTTCCCTGATGATGTAATTTTGACGTTCATCGAGATATGAGCAAACTCCCGTTGCTACGTCTGGACCAATGAGGTGATGTTATATTGTAATCAATGTAACAGAAATTTAATTATATATTTTTAAAATGATATTTGGCTTTTTTCTACAGGTCAGTAAAATATTATATCATTTTGGTATACATAATCATGTAACTTGTTAATACAGTTGGCTGCTTAACACAAGTGGATGTTTTAAGAGGTGGTTGTTCTAGCGAGTTTGACATGTATGATAACAAACCTTTGCTGTGATGGGCACTCTGAGGGCTTTCTTGTAGAGGTCATCGCTAGCCAAATGGACCCGCCGGACCGCCAGGTTCAGAGACGGACCCATCTCTTCCAGCTCCACCCTCGGGGTCCGGCTTCCGGACTTCTTCAGCAAGATCCTGAAAACATCCAAACACATCAACAGTTTAACTCTCTGTTCAACGCTATCACATACTGCCCTGTGTTTTATCAAACTGAATTACAGTGGGCAGAATGTGCTGCGTTGTTTTATCAAACTGAATTACTGTGGGCAGAATGTGCTGCCCTGTGTTTTATCAAACTGAATTACTGTGGGCAGAATGTGCTGCCCTGTGTTTTATCAAACTGAATTACTGTGGGCAGAATGTGCTGCGCTGTGTTTTATCAAACTGAATTACTGTGGGCAGAATGTGCTGCCCTGTGTTTTATCAAACTGAATTACTGTGGGCAGAATGTGCTGCGCTGTGTTTTATCAAACTGAATTACTGTGGGCAGAATGTGCTGCCCTGTGTTTTATCAAACTGAATTACTGTGGGCAGAATGTGCTGCGCTGTGTTTTATCAAACTGAATTACTGTGGGCAGAATGTGCTGCCCTGTGTTTTATCAAACTGAATTACCGTGGGCAGAATGTGCTGCCCTGTGTTTTATCAAACTGAATTACTGTGGGCAGAATGTGCTGCCCTGTGTTTTATCAAACTGAATTACTGTGGGCAGAATGTGCTGCCCTGTGTTTTATCAAACTGAATTACTGTGGGCAGAATATGCTGCGCTGTGGTAGTCCCACTATCATTATGATACTAATAATTAAAATCACTAATACCGACCAAAATTGTTCAAATAATTTTGTCATTTGCATGGGGTAGGGGAGCAATAATGATTTAGTCTTTTAATTATTATTATCTGTTTTTTCTTTCTTTCTTGCCAATGTTAACTATACCTCATAACTCTTTAAAAGGCTACAGTTTACCTCCATCAAATGATCAACTCCACAAGCATTCTGAGAGTACTGCTAAAGCAATACATACACGTCTCTTACCGGGCCCCCAAAAATCTCAAGGGTCATAACTCTGTGAAAAATGGGCAAGTCGCCATTTAAGTTAAAGATGATTTGTAACAGTACTTGATAAAGCTATATCCAAAATTTTATGCATTGTGAAAAAAATATCCTGAAAACTATATGTGGGACAGACGGATGGACGGATATGACATGTACAGATCCCTCCGGTTGGACATGTAGGGGAATAACAAGCGGCACTCTCTAAATATATACATTAGAATATATATTAACCATCATCCTGCAAAATGTGTTCTATAACAATTAAACTGTACTCTTGTTGAGAAATAACGTCATGACATACGGCCCATATGTGTATATACCTTGTGCACATGGTTGTGTCTTTGTATATGCAAAGTAGTAAAAATTACAAAGTACTCTAGTTAGTGTTATTACTTTAATTATGTCTGCAAATACATGATGCTATTACTATATAGCTCACGTTTTCCATGGACGAGAGTTAATTTCCTGTAACAGTCTCTCTGTGCAGATTAAAAAACATTTTTTAAAAGGGCTAAGGGAAGTAACTCAATGAAGCAAAGAATAAAAAAAATGAATAAATGTAACACTACGCCAGCACAGAAATATATTCGGCTATAGGGTGTCAAACAAAGGTAATGAAGCAATAAAATATCTAATAAATATGGCTTATTTAGACTTTTTGTTAAAGAAAACTTGCTGCTGACACGTACACTACTCCTAGTGAAACAAGAGTACAAGCGCTGTACAAAAGTCAAAAGTAGGTTATATGATGAAACCATACCTGACACAATTTGGTATGGGTGAGATAAACATATTCTCTTCTGAATTATGTTTTAACATGCATGATAAAACATACAATGCAATGTTAATTACACATTGTTATAGACCTGTGTGTGTGTGTTTTATAGACCTATGAACATGAGAGATAAATATGACAGTACCTGTAATTTCTGATGTAGATTTTCCCATCTGCTGTAGTGATACTGATCACATGTTCAACTCCAGCTAACCGAACATTTGTAACCACCGGTCCTCGGAAAAAATCTTAATGATAAACAAAGCCATAGATTTAAATGAAGAAATAAAAGTTATATATCACAGGAATCAGTTAGTGGAAAAAGGAATGGAAAGGATTTTATTTTATTTTTCAATGGAAAATACTTTTTTGGGCAAGTATTTACACTTGACAACAATGGTGGCACGTCACGGTCATTTTCAGGGATCGATAACTGATTGTGAGAGCTAATTGGATAATGGAATGATGGACATAAATACTGGAGAGCTGAGAGAGGGAGGGAGGGAGAGGGAGAGAGGGAGAGGGGGAGGGGGAGATGGAGAGGGAGAGAGAGAGAGAGGGAGAGATATTCTGCCACACTAAATGGACCTGAACACAAAATGAAAGAAGTTCTGTAACTAAATAAAACACCACCAGTTTACCTATGAACATGTTTTTCAAACGAGCATATTCTATGTCGTTCTCAAAGGCTTCACCAGAAAATATCAAACAAGGTTTCACTCCCAGTGAACATTTTACACCCTGAAATAAAAACATAAAAGCAGTTCAAGTATTTATTTTTATTGCTACTGATGATTTGCAGTCTGTTTTGAAACACTGCTTTCTGGAAACTTAGTGGTCATTCACAATTATCAGCATTTTTATGAGTGTACTCTTTTATGGCATTCTTCTCTCCAACTACTAAAAGCACACATCAAAAATGTAAATGTTTTAAGGAAATATTTTTTATCAACAACTAAAAGTATACACTGACATTAACTCTCTGACAACAACTTAGTGGTTTGAATGGCCTTGAAAATACAGAATCTTGTCAACGGTCCTTTAGGTCATTAAGGAATAATCAATTCATAAATTAGCTCCTTTTACTGCACGTCTGTGTAGATTAAGTATATGTACATTGTGGAAGCATTAATAACAGCAGGGGCCTAATTCACTAACTCTTGCAACTTCGCGATATCACAGTGCAATGCTAAAAGACTTGCAAAGAGGATGCTTTGTTGTCTAACAGAGCCTAAGAGACCTTTGTGAATTAGGCCCCATGTCTTTAAAATGGGCAAAAAATCTTGTCTTGTGTGATAGAGATACATTAAACTTACATACTAACTATTAAATAAAGTTTCTGATAAATGTACTGTGCAACATATCTACAAATTTAATTTCTTTCAGATACTTAGTTGGTTAACAGTGTACTGAATAATGAATTCAAATTATAAATAATAAATACAAATGGAGAAATGCTTTTAAAATAAAGTACAGACTGGAGATATACACTCTATTTTTTTTAATAAAGGATAAATTAAAATGAATAAACAATTGTTTGCAGGTAACTGACAGGTATAAACATTATTACACATACAATATACATACACGATAGCAAGTTTTAAAAGCTAATGTTATTAACTAATTACCTCAAATGCAAATAAAGACTTGAAACTGTCAATTCCTAGTTCCACCATATCAAGAAGATGATAGTCAAACATGCGGCCTGAAACCAAACAGAAACGTCAGCAGTATCCACAGACCAGATACACAGAGTGCATAATTAAGACATAAATCTTCCATATTAAAGGTGCATTATAATAGCATAGCTACAAGTGTAATATTTGTTAGAAATAACTATAAATTAATCTATCTTCCACCTAATCTTTGCATAATTAACTCAAGCAAATTTAAAATAAAAAATGGTGTCACTGATGTAAACAGTGAATTTTTCAAACATTTTGCTAAAAACCCCAGAATGTAAACCCCCCAAAATCTATCAGCAGTCAGTTATTTGTCTGTAAATTTGGATTATGGCTGAAAAACATGGACATGATGACCATTATGTGACATACTTAACATCTCGGTCATACTCAACAGTTCTGACATTACATTTTCTTTTTATGGGCATGTTGTTCAAAATATTATATTTACTTTAAAAGAAATTTTGTTTGCCATTATTCATCTTTGATATATAAAATGTATACATTAACATTACGACATTGCTGATACATTATTTTGCAAATTATAAACCAAGGCTCCTAATACTTGGCATTATCAGATTATTTGGTAATTCAAACACATTATTTAAAATAAAGGGGAAAAAGACATCTAAAAAGTTGAAATAAAACTTCTTTTTTTTTTAAATAGGTCAGCAAATTTTAAAAATCATTCTGCTAGTTCTGATTTGGCCAGCAGACGATGCTAAAAACCAAAATGCAGCCATTCCATGTTATCAATATTAAATAAAAATAATAACTTACCCAGTATTAAATTGTTTGGTCTTTTCTTGGAATGGCAGCCGAATAAAAATAAAGATGAATCACATCTCTCGGAGAAAAATTCCTAAAACATAACAAACAGTTGAAATAGAATTTTAATTTAAACATATGTATCTGCCAACTGAATTACGTTGAAACATCTCAGGCTTAGTTTATTATCTGCACAATGTTAATAACTTCATATATATGTAGCTTACACTAATTACAGCTCTTTGAACAATTACTGAAAACAAAAGAAAGAATATTTGGTTAACAACACCTAAACACATTTTGAAATTTGTATATATATGATATATCAGTACGATGAGGGTGTAACTGACACTCTGAAGCTCAACTGTCAAACAGTTATCTAAACCTCACCAAATAAACATCATATCAAAACAGTACTAGTGACTTCCCTAGAAATTAGGCAAGGCATGGTAGACCAAACACTTTTGGGGCATTTTCACCATTTTCAGGGCACTTGATTTTCATTAAAAACACAAAAATCTATCTATATATATCTATGTATGTATATAAAACATAATTTATTTTTTGGAAGTTAACACTCACTAAAGATGTGTGGTCTTCAAATGGTCTGGTTATATTTTTCCTGAAATACAAAAATAAAAATAAAAAAGCATTAAATTAATGTGCCTTACATTAAAATTTACATTCACATTAAATGCATGAAATCTATGACCCCCCACTCACAAATTCTTACAATCCATCCCCCCCCCCCCCCCAAATTTCTTACATTGGATTTAGTGTGCAATTTATTTTATTCATCCACTGAATACTAAATTGTAGGGGACACCTCAAAGTTCAGAGAGGGTTTTCTTTGGATCTCTGCCTGGCTTCCACATTTCATTGTCAAAAAGCATTCAGCCAAAACCGTTACAGTAGCTGATCAAATGAGCATGTTTACAGCTTATAGAAAGTGCTGAATCCAGGGGGTCTGGACCCCCAACCCCTTTCAAGACAGCTCCTGCCAACAATGGCTACATTCCTTCATGTACGCCTCCTTGCACTAATTAGATATTTACTCTCCTTTCAAAACCCAAGGAACTCACTATATTTTGACAAGCTTAGACAAACACTTACTTTTTAAACATCACTGCATGAGGTTTTTTCAACATGTGCTGTAAAGATAAAATTTATATTCTTTAATATGCTTCAAAAAATATACAAATACATACATATTTATTTAATTTCTTGTAATTTAATTTTTATATTATAATTAGTTAACAATGATTTACATATAAAGCTATTAGTGTCATCTGTACCTGGTGTATTCAATAATCATATTAGATTAATCAGATATGGGAAAAAAACTAAAAACATTTAGTGACTGTAGACTTCAGAATATAATCTTCGGTAACATTTTGTATGTTTTGTAAAATAATGAACCACACAAAAAGAATACTGTACATTGTGTTGTGATACAATACTTTTATAATACTACATCGAATTCTTTAAGTATGTCATGAAAATAAATATTTTAACTGTCAGAAAATGAGTTGGGAAGAAATACTTACCAGTTCTTTCAACACTTGTGTGACTGCAAGACTGGTGTTACCTCCCTTAATAAACATGGCTGTTTTAACATTTTCATAAATTTTGCTTTCCTTCTGCTCCAGAATTCTTTTACCCTTTTGAGTTTTAGCTTTCCTGAAAAATAAATCATTGTTCTGGTACATCAAAACACATTCTTAATTGTGTGTTAAAATAAATATAAACAAGAATGAAAGGCACTAATCCTAGTACCCGTTGTTGGACCTATTGGGCTATTTTTCGTTACAGCAAATGTACCACGACTGGTATATCAAAGGCTGTGGTATGTACTATCCTGTCTATGGATGGTGCATATAAAAGATCCCTTGCTGCTAATCGAAAAGAGTAGCCCATGAAGTAGTGACAGTGGGTTTCCTTTCTCAATATCTGTGTGGTCCTTAATCAGACGCCATATAGCCGTAAATAGAATGTGTTGAGTGCATTGTTAAATAAACCATTTCTTTCTTTTTTAATCCTAGTAATTCCATAGTGTCGAGTCTTGTTGAATATATACATTACTATTAATAATAACAGGTTTTTTACTGTTATGTTATATATTATTTACATTGCATGAATCGAAATAACAATAGTGTCTGGTAACCCATGTATAGGTTAGGGGTCATTCAAATATTACGTAATACTCAAAGGGGTAGGTGGGTGTATATCCAAACGTTATATAGAGTTACGGGGGTGTGTGGGTGTACTGAATAGTGTTACATAACACATTTTATTATTACTAAAAAATAAATTCATAAATGCTGTCATGGCAACATTGCTTAATGTTTAATTATCAGCTATTGGATGTCAAACATATGGTAATTTTGACAGTCATTGAGAGGAAACCCGCTACAGTTTTCAACTAGACCAAGACCAAAGTGTTTAACGTGCACATTCAGAGCAAGCTATTGTAGTGCACGCCTGTCTTGGGCACAGAACAGGAAAGGTGTTTCAAATAGTAGCAAGAGATCTTTTATATACACTATCCCACAGACAAGATAGTACATACCACGACCTTTGATACACCAGTCGTGGTGCACCAGCTGGGACAAGAAATAACCCAACAGGGATCAATCCTAGACAAACCACGCATCTGGTAGGCGCTTTACAACTGGGCTGATAGTCATGAGAGTTTCCACTCTGTCTAAGACATTTTCACAATCGACAGCAAACCCATTCTTTAAATTGTGTAAAGATACGGAAATCAGAGTGAAAGCATACATGATTATGATCATGATAGGCCCTACACGGATATATATACCATCGACGTCCCAAACTGCATTCACCTAACAACAAGAACACGAATACGATATTTACAGAAATATTATGCTACATTTTTCAGCTACGATATGTGAAACAAAATAGATTGTAATCATTTAACGTAAAAAATCTACAATTTGGATGTAAAACAAATCCATTCTAATAAACAAAAGTAAAACACCCTATAGTAAACAGGAAAAAGTGTGACGTTTCCAACTACGTTCAGGCGCATCCCTTTGCAAAAAGTATTGTAATGCGCATGCGCAGTTCATCATTTTCCATTTTTAAGACAACTACATGAAAAAATATGTTTCTTAATTATGCACAGTTGCCGAACACTTAATTTATTCAAATTTTTTTAAAGAAACAATTCAATTTGTCAAGCGTTCTGGTCCGGTCCGCGTTTTATCAACACACATTGCTCACACTTGATGTCAAAACTGATAGGCATTAAATCCATACCTGCGCATAGTTTGTAAAATATAAAAATTTTAATGAATTGATTCTAAATTAACAAAATGTATTATTATATACTCAAAATTATTTACAACTGTTATGAATGGATTATGAATACTATTCACTACAATAGAGGCACATAAATGTAGCATATTTTTTGCAGATTGAATATAATAATTGAAAACAAATTCTAACAACAGGGGTCTTAAAAATAGTAAAAATTAAATTCTTTCGCCTTGTTGATCTGGCACGTGTGAGGTCATCTTTCTCCATTTTAAGTCAATTTCTATGAGTCATGTGGATCCGATATCGGTAATTTTAAGGAATAAACAAAACTGACGTAGTAAAATGAATGGTTTTAGCCCATTTACTATGATTTAGGGGGTTTGTAAAGTTTTGTATTTAGGTAACTTACTTTTCTCAACTTTATTGTTTATAAAAAAATTCCTGAACTGTGAAGAAAAATTTCATAAATGAATGACATGCCGATGACAACAAATCTGATGTTTGTTGCGCGAACCGTGCACGAAAAACAAAGTGAACGGAATTTGAAGCATAACGCAGTTAGGGACGTTGACGATATATATAGAATAATATTGCAAGGTAATAACCATAACCACTGAAAGAGAGGTACGGGTCGAACTCATGTCAAATAACATATCATGGTGGACAAAAATAAGGATACACGTACACAATTCTTTGAAGAGCCATTGTAACAAATAAATAGATGAAAAATGTACAAGAATTGAAGAAAATAATGTTAATCACACGTGTAGTGTTGTTTATTACAATAGAGTGGTTCCCCTTGTCCAGACGAGATTCGGCTTTTTTCGTATGTTATGAAATCGACCGAGTAGTTCCGAGTGACATTAACGGCATCGGCCGAGTAGTTCCGAGTGGCTGAAGACATTGCAGGAAGTTGTGAGTTACCAGGCCAACAGACGGAACATTTTGGTACCCGTGTCTAATACGTGTTTTTGTTGCTTATTACTTTAGTGAATAACCACATTATACCAGGGTATGTTTATTCGGATAAATATTGTAATACACAAATACTATTTAGCCTTTCATTTAGTGTTTATTTAATGGTGTCTGTGTTGTACCCTGCTTTTGTGTATTACCGTTGATGATGTAAAACCATTATATTTTATAACAATAATTCCAGAAGGAAATTTATGCTATAAACATATATGCATGACTTTTTGTGTTAAAATGTAGATAAAGCAATTGTTAAAAACCCGTATTTTGTTTGTTTAACAGAATTCTTATTTTATAGCTTCTTCAAGCCTCAGCATAGTTCATCAAGATAAACCTCAATGTGTGTCTTCATGAACTAAGGTCGATGACAGTCACTTTTTACACCCTTGTTTTGGCTTCGTACACAATAAATATAAACATATCACATCCAGGTGCATTAGTAATGTTCAAACAAAACATTTATGTAAGTTTAAACTAATAATGTTTTCCTATATGTTTTTATTTTTAAAAACATTTGTTTTACAATATCTAATTTAATATTGGTTATTATAATGTCAACATAATTGTCACTAATTTCTTAAAATGAATACTTGTACAGTATTTTAAGATTTAAGCAAAGGCTTTTGGTGAAATTGATTATTATGTGTATTTTGAGTGGCAATTGCCCCTTGTTCCCTGTCCATTTTGAAACTTGAATACAAAAATATCATTGCTCTTGTTTTGTTCCTAGCCACTTATTACTTCAGAAAGAAGGCAAAGTGGAAGACAAAGAGCAATGTATTTATTTTTATAGAAAATGGAGCGTCAACATTCTTTTGTCTGTAGTGCACCAGTGATTGGTTGCATTTTTTAAAAAGGAAACTAATTTCTGTATGAATATGTACCTTAATTTAAAAGGGTAATTCCAAATGGTATCGCCAAGATATGTGAATAATATATGATTTACAGACAGAAATCTTTGGTCAAATTAAGATTGTAAATTTTATGCATTTTTAAAACCTCTGCTTTTTTATAGGCAAAATGAGACCTATGCCAACAGGACCTAAAAATCCCCACATCCAGGCGAGTCATGGCCCCGATACCAACTTGATGAAATTCTACATCACCCAGAATTCTACAACGTATGGAAAATACTGGGACAAGTTTAAACCTCGACAAGGCCGACACACTGGGACTGGGTACTCAGCTAACTTCAGACCGGCCGTCTACTACAGCAAGAGACTTGACAACTTGGACAATCCAGTCATGAGGTAAGTATAGACTATAATTTACTTAGATACCACACTCTAGGTACAGATATGGTACAGTTGGTCTTAGGATCAATTAAACACTTAAATTAAATGCATATACATGTACAGTCAAACATTGCCATCTAAACTACAAATGTTCATGTGGTATAATTTGAATAACAACTACAGTGAAAAACCTGTAAACTGGATACCCACGGGACCTAATAGCTCTGGATTTCACTACATTTATCTATAAAACTTCTAAATATTTCAGAAACCCAGTTATTTCCAACACAATATCAGTTATTACATGAAATCATTTCACCATATTAAAATAAAATTTGCCAATTGTTTTCAAACTTTGTGGCAAATTTGCCGTCTGTAACAGAGCTAGCCCAGCATGTGCCTAGAACAGGCTGCTTGAACTTCATTTGAAAATAACAACCAAAATTCAAGTTAAAATTATTTTATACATTTTCTTTCTAGTCAAATTTGTGCGCAAAACTACCATACGATGACCGAGTTGGATTTTCAGCGTTACAGAGAGAATACAGGAAGTGAAGTGCTGCCATTTCATGTCAAACAGGTGGACACAGGATTTGTACAGGGCAAGCCAGTTACTATTCCTCTGGAAAAAGAGGTAATATATTTTTTTTAAAGGCTTATGAAATGTACAAACATGTACACAACATTGTTTATGTATAAATACCAAGTTAAAGATGGGCATTCTTTACTATTTCTCTTGCATGATTTATTTATGATTCCCTCATATGTACCTACAAAATGTGCAGTAGTAGCCTACATTTCTAAAACAAGTAGATGTGTGAGTAGGGACAAAATTGTGTAGCTGTTGTTTGGGGCTTTTTTGAGGGGTGGAATTTGGGGGGGGGGGTGTCGAGTCATTCTAGCCTGGAACATATTTTGCTAGGAGCAGGTGAGGTTTCAACACCTTTATAACCCTCCTAGGCACATGCACCTAGGGAGGTTATCACATTACGTGTGATTTTAATATTCTCCACCTTCAATGTGGTTTTATGTTCACCACACAATCACTCAGCTGGAGTAGTATATTTAAGTTTATTAAACCCCCAAAAAACCACCCCACCCACACCCCATAAAAATTGTAACTTAAGGGCATTATGGCCGAAAGGCAGGGCAATTACAAAGCAACCTTCAACAAGTGTATTAATATAACACAACAGCACTCATTCAAAAGAAATAAGAGTGAATAGTTTCATGGTTTATGTAATAAAACAACTTTTGAGGAGTCACATTAGTGTACGATGACCAATTACTATGATGCAAAAAAAGGCATGGTCAGTTTGGCCGTAAGATTGTGTTTAATTTTCAGGGCATTGTTGCATATATGACATGGGCATTGTGGCAGTTTACTGAATAGCTGCCTTTAAATTTGAGCCTTGGGTGATTTTTCCTTCCAGGACCAGGCCTGATGCTTCTAAAACTTTTATAGAGTTTAGACTCAAGACTGTAATAGCGTCTGAGACAGTAATGCCATTACAACGCCATACAAATTGTATGCGTGTGACGTCATTAAAGATTGAGTCTGGACTCTATAAAAGTTTTATAAGCACAGGCCCAGCTTTGCTAGGCGTTATGAGTAGATCTAAGGACACATTCACCAGGTTTCACCCACTTCAAGTGTATATATCGCCAAATGTGGGATGACTACCTAGTGGGCACTGCAAGTTCCGTGTACCCTGGGCTAAGGTGATACCAAGACTGTTAATCTGATAGCAAGCATGGAGCTCAGCACTGCCAAGTAGTCTCATAGTGGAAAGGAAATACTGAGGCTTTACCGTTCATCTCATTATCATCATTTACATATGTTTATGATGTCCTAACAAAAATTTCTTTGTTCTGTGTTAAAAATGTCATCTTTAAAGAAAAAACAACAATTGACTTCATTTCTCAGGTAGAAAAACCTGTTCATAGAGCAATGAAAAAGTGTTAGAATGAAGAATGATGTCTCCTATCTTTAGGTAAAGGGCGTGTTTATTAACACCAGAGTGGCCAGTGCTCCGTCAGACATCCTTCCCCGTGGCCGACCAAGACTGGAAACTCTGCAGCCAAAGAACCCCATAGATCTCGAAAACAATGCCTACGTAAGTCCTAACTAAAGTTAAAACATTGTTTAGTTTTCTGACATCACTATAGAACACATTGATTCATTAATTATTGGCTACACCACACAAAATTAAAAATGGGTACATGGAAATACACACAATTTAACCAATTATAGCTAACAGTAATTTGAAAATTAGGTCCTTTTAGTAAACTAATGAAAATTATGTCCTTTTAGTAAACTGATGAAAATTATTTCATCATAGTTATATACATACTGAACAACAAAAGAAACCTAAATTTAAAAAAAACACTTTTTTTGTTGTTGTATATATAGACACAAAATGGACATAGTCAAAATATGCCTAATATGTTCAAAGGACAGATAATTTAATAGACTCAGAAACTAATGGAATTCAGACTGAATGAAAATGAAAGAAACTAATTAAGATTTGCATTTCTTTTGTGGTTCAGTATGCTTTATAAAACTGATTGATACTGATCAGCAAAACATAAGCAATGTATACTGAACAAAAAAAGAAACTTCCGATTTGTACATATAGTATTTGTTGTGTTAAAGAATTCATTGTGTAATGAAATTATATAGGTAGTATTAGCCTTGAGCTGTATTATCAGGATTCATGAATTATATCGATTATTTTTGCACTGTTAATCGTTGACAACGTGAAATTCAATTTGCACATGCATGCATGGTTCGACATGTCCCGTGTAGTATTCGGTCAATTTGTTTTACTTGTCTTACTGACATTGTTGTCAAGTGAACGAAAACACTCCAAAATTTGTAAAAAAAATTAAAGTTTTTTTACATTGTAGCATTTTTAGTATGCCAAGAATACCCAATAATTTACGCGAACGGGCGATTGGCATGCTTGATGCTGGCATGTCAACAAAAGACGTTGCAAGGCATGTTGGGAGTTCTAGTCGAGCGATACGAAATCTTCGCGTAAGATTTCGAACGACAGGAAGCACCAACAACTTGCCACCTCGTGGACGTCCGCGTGTTACAACACGTGGTCAAGACTGCTATATCATGAACACGCATTTGCGCAATCGATTCCAAACTGCTACTGCTGCTAACACACCTGGGCTTCACAATAACCGAATCAGTGGGCAAACTGTTCGTAATCGTCTGCGGGAGAATGGTTTACATGCACGACGTCCTTATGTCGGATGTGTTTTAACACAACGTCATCATCTAAATCGTCTTAATTGGGCACGTGTACACACTCGTTGGATACGGCGACGCTGGAATACCAATTTTCTTTACAACGTGGTGATGGCAGGGTGCGCGTCTACCGTTGGAGAAATGAACACTATGCTGACTATTGTGTTCTTGAACGAGATCGTTTCAGGGGTGGGGGTTCTGTCATGGTCTGGGCAGCCATTGCCCATGGTTATCGTTCACCACTAGTCGTCATTGATGGACAATTTAAATGCTCAACGTTACCGCGATGACATTCTCGCTCATCTCGATTTTTCAGCATGATAATGCCACCTCTCATACAGCTAGAGACACTGTAAATTTTCTTAGGACAAATAACATTGATTTCATTGATGACTGGCCCACTAAAAGTCCTGATCTCAACCCCATCGAGCATGCCTGGGATAGTCTGGACAGACGATTGAGGTGTCGTCCCAACCCATCCACTAACGTCAACGAACTTCGTCAAGCGCTCATTCAGGAATGGAACAATATTCCACAGGCAGAAATCAACACTTTAGTCAATTCTATGCGCCTGCGATGCACTGCAGTGGTCAATTCAAGAGGTGGTCATACCAGTTATTAAGTGGGTGTTTTTATTTTTAACCCCTACCACACTTGGTCAAAATTTCTCCCAGTTTCTGTTAACCTATGGCCATGATTTTTGCACCAAACGATGCATCATGGAACACTCTTTAAATGCATATATAACAATTATTCCCCAGGTTTGTTTTCATAAAGTTATGTTCAAGCAAAATTACCGGAAGTTTCTTATTTTGTTCAGTATATATAGTTCCAATTTCAAAACCATGATGCTTTTACATTAAATTTTATGAAATTATTATGATCTTAAATTTTAATAATCCGATTATGTCTAACATATTTGTTATTTAGGGACCAAGTTATATGAGCACAGAAACAAAAGAAAAATTTAAAAGTCCTGTTGCTACAAGTAAGTATTAAGGTTTTTTTTTTCTCTTTGTTACTTTCCTTGAATAGAAATCAGATAGAGATTGCATTGTAGCTGTTCTGTGTCTGTATCCGAATGGAGCAGAATCTGACTGACATCCTGGAATGTTTGTCTGAGGCGTACCGGATTGTAGGATCGAAACACCTTGCTTCTCTCATTTGATATCTCATCATGACCAATGCCTCACACTGCATACCACTTGAACGGTGGGTTGTGTGCTGTTTGTACATCGGTAACTGCAGATAAAAACATCCTTGCTGCTAACCTGGTACTAGTTGGCTGTGTGGTGGCAGTGGGTTTCTTCTCCAACTCTACAGTAAGTGTCACAATTACTGTAGATTTACATTTACCACTTACTGTTCCATCTACTCGGGTTACATTTATCAGAGCTCTGTTGTCCCAGGTAATATTTATGAAATATTATTTGCATTGGCAAATTGTTTTAAATAATAAAATTTCTGTTACATTAATTATAATTATGTGTCATCTCATTGATCCAGCTGCAGCAATGCAAGTTTGTTCATTTTTGATGATGTCATTCTATATTGGTACAGTACTTTGGCTTATTGAGCATTAGTGTTTAAAAAAAAATAAAAAAATAAAAATAAAAATATGAACTTTTAGAATTATTATTAGTAAATGTGTTTTAACAAACATGGTGCCCTCTAATATACGGTGTAATTATGGGTTGTCTGTTGTTGTTTTTATGTTCATCTGGGCATGAAAAAAATAATACTCTGCAATTTATGTGTGAACGGCTTCACCAATCCAGACAGTTTGCTGATGATTTTTTTTGTTCATCCCCCGATGGACGTAAAAGAAATAACAGACAATACTTAATTACACTGTGTTCTTCAGAGCATCATGTTTGTTGAATTCACTTTGCCATGGATTTAGAACAAACAACTTTGTTTACAACAACTGACAAATTTCTGGACCGAATACTAGTTATATACACCTGATAGCTTCTGATCTAACAACACGCTGACATAATATTCAAGAAATTTGTTTCCTTTCCCACTTGTTAAATCGATGCATTTCTGTTATATGCTAACAATTATGTCTCCACGATGGGAGTTATGTTTTTGTTATAATTGTGATTGAAATATTAAAATGGGTTTGTTGTTGTTGTCTTCAGGCATGCCCAGTTACAAGATTGTTTGTCCAAAAGAGGACACAGGGTTCACTCAGGCATACAATATTGAACCCATCACGTTCAATCCTAACCAGACACACTCTGGGGAAACACCCGTAAGTTTGCTTTTACAGACTGTTTCATGGCTGTTTTATCTCATAGATCCACTGACCTGAAGTCATTCAATTGTAGGATTTAGGGATTATTTTAATAACTTTTAAAATAATTTTCATGAAAATATTTTACATAATTTTATTACTTAGATAACAACAAGACTTGACAGCTATAGGCAAGACATGCTCACCTTTAGTGAACAGTACTGTTTCGACAGTGGTTCATGAGTGTAGGCCTTATGCCATCATAATTGTAAATATCCAATGGGCTCAGCCTGGTGCAGGTTCAGATTTATTGGGACAAGCAGTCCTCATACAGGCAAAGTAGGGCATATGTATTCCAAGTATTTTTAAAATATGTGATTGGAAAAAAGGGACACAATTGTCATCTTGAAGGGGTGGTACCTTGACACCCATGTCACACCAATCTGCTCCCCCCAACCTGCTCTACATTTTGGAATTGAATAGTCATATCTACAACTTGAACAGCATTTTGTCAGTCAAGAAACTGAACAAATTATACAGTTATATATATAATTTACAATGTATTTATAACATTTATTTTTTGATAATCTTGTTCACATTGAAGCCAGAAACTTGGCAGAAAGGAAGAAAGGAACTGTATGTACAAACTTTTTAAGCAGTGATTTCTTACCATGTATTATGTAAAAAAAAACATGTTTAAAAAAAAAAATTGTAACCTGCCCTTGCCTTCTCCCTATTTTATTATAGTAATGGGTTGACTGATATGCACTCTCTTTTATTTTTTAATATGTTTAATATTATATTGACTAACTTAGCATCAAGTTGTTTTAAACTATTTGTCATCTTGTTTTATTCCAGAGCTGGATGACCACTCGTCCAACAGGAATCAGTATAATGAAGTCACACTTCATCCCGTATGAAAACCCATCCGTATGTTGTCACATTGAGTTATTTATTATGTATTGTAAATAAGCAAATTGTGGTGCATCGTGACGCTGCACAAGCACTAAAATGTGTATTTCTTTTTATGCATCAGTACTTTTAAGTTGAAACACATGTAGAATTTTTAAAAAGGTTACAGACAGAGTTATATTAAGTGGACTTAGTAAACAAATTACCCAGTAAAATATTGCCTATAAATATATACAGTGGACTCTGTCTACACTGGATTCACTTGGGACTGATAAAATATTGCCTCTAAATATATACAGTGGACTCTGTCTACACTGGATTCACTTGGGACTGATAAAATATTGCCTCTAAATATATACAGTGGACTCTGTCTACACTGGATTCACTTGGGACTGATAAAATATTGCCTCTAAATATATACAGTGGACTCTGTCTACACTGGATTCACTTGGGACTGATAAAATATTGCCTCTAAATATATACAGTGGACTCGTCTACACTGGATTCACTTGGGACTGATAAAATATTGCCTCTAAATATATACAGTGGACTCTGTCTACACTGGATTCACTTGGGACTGATAAAATATTGCCTCTAAATATATACAGTGGACTCTGTCTACACTGGATTCACTTGGGACTGATAAAATATTGCCTCTAAATATATACAGTGGACTCTGTCTACACTGGATTCACTTGGGACTGATAAAATATTGCCTCTAAATATATACAGTGGACTGTCTACACTGGATTCACTTGGGACTGATAAAATATGCCGGTTTAGACAGAGTTTGTCCAGAGTTATGGTTCTTGTGATATTGTGATCAGACTTCACCATCGTAAATAATACATCATATTAAAGGGACATTCCTGACTTTGCTGCAATTTTCAAGATGTTATCGACTAAGAGAGCCTTTTTAACGATTATAATTACATATCAAATATATTTTTCTGCATAAAATATTAGTGGCTGTATATTAAACATGTTTCTGATCGTTCTAATATTTGTGTTAGGTTAAATTTCATTTTATTTCCTAAAATAAGTTTTTTTCGTATGTACGAAATTATTTGAAGACAAAATCCAGTTTTGGCTTTTTACAAATATTAAGATGACCAGAAACACATTGAATATACAGCCACTGATATTCTAAATAAGAAAATATATTTAATATGTAAGTTTAATCATAGAAATATTTTATTAGTAGGAAACATCTTACAATGCAGCAAACTCAGGAATGTCCCTTTAACCAAACATTTGGACTATGTGTAAGACATCTGTGAAAGCAAGGCTAAGCAGTGCTTGTTTTAATGATTGGTATAAACTAGTGCAGGGCGCACATTAAGTCTATACTTTAATTAATTTCACTTTATGTTCTAAGGAGAGTTTGATATGTTGCCGTTTTTTTAGTCACTCCGCCATTGTAAATTCATAAAGATAATGCAAAGTGGAAACAATATTCATATTTATGCAGGTACTAGTTTTGCCAAAACAACAGACCGGTATGATACAATGCAGGTATGAACACAATAATAATCCAATTTATCTTGGTAGGCCTACCTACACCCGTACATGGTGTGCAGTGCCAGGTAATAAATTATAAATGGCGTGCAGCACCAGGTAATAAATTATAAATGGCGTACAATGCCAGGTAATAAATTATACATGGCGTACAACTGTGATCGTTTGTTTCAACACCAAGATCGAACTGCAAAATAAAAAATAATTGCCATAATGATTTTTATTCAGGCACTTGTCACCCTCCTGTCCGCACCCCCACCCCCTTGTGATGCCCCCAGTACAGGTTTAAAAATATTGTTTTATTGATTTTGTATGTTTTCCATTCTTTCACCTAGGGCAATGACCCTCTTCCGAACCCAGCTCATGGATCGAGTCACAAGTCTGGATTCACACGGGAGAAACCCAAACCAATCTACCTGCAGAAAATGTCCACCGTGAGTACTCTGGGTAACACAACACTGATGTAGTCAAAGACAAATTTGACATATGTAAATAGAGCCCATCCTTTGTGTGATACAAACAGCTGGTTTCAGCACCTAGTCATTTATTGTGTAAGTGATGATGTGTTACTGGCTAGAATGATCCATCATAATATAAAGATGAACAGTGGATAAGCTGCTGAACAATCAAGCTGATGACAGTGCTTCGAATCCCGTCAAAGCTGGCTCACACATTCATTTATCTTTCTCATCTGTCACCCTCTGCCTAACATTCTCATCTATCACCCTCTGCCTATCATTCTCATTATCTTAATATAAAAAACTTTCCAATTTCTCACTTGATTTCAATCTGTTTTGACTCTTTCTGTTAGTTTCCTCCGACTCTGTCTTCTGAGCTGTCCACACCATCGCCTACCTGTCTCAACTTCCTCCATGGATGCATTCTCTGTGTATTTCTCTGCACCCTCCTGTCAGCCTCGTCCTCTGCCGCTAATAAAGCTGGTCCCATGGCACTAACAACCGGCGGTAGTAGGGGTGCATAGTAGGTGGTTACAAGTGCCTCTTAACAATGCCAGAAGTAACTATTGAACACTCCCCAAAGTAGTCAGACTACGCCCACAGCTAAAAGCTGATGGGGAATGGCAGGTGTGTGGCACAGATAGCCACAAGAGACAAGCACCTGTCGTGGTTGGAGAGACAAGGACTGGGATGTGGAGGTGGACAGCGAAAGAAGTTGAAAGATAGGAGGAGTTGCCAGATCAGGAAGAAATGAGATGAAATTCAAAGCAGAGAAACTAAAGGGGGCAGTGGGATGATAAATAAAAAAACTAGTATATTGCATCCCTTGAACTTTATTATTTACAATTACAAAACGTTTTCTTGGACATAAAATACATATACATCCATACTTGGACACATTTCTTAGAGAACTCGAAGGGTGTTCCAAGACAAAAGTACTTGAATCTTCACTGGGTTGGTTAGTTGGAGGGTGGATGGTTTGGTTTGGTTTGTTGGATGGATGGATGGATGGATGGATGGATGGATGGATGGATGGATGGATGGTTGGTTGGTTGGTGGATAGATGGGTGGATGGATGGATGGGTGGGAGGGTGGGTAGGTTTGGGTGGATGGATGGTTGGTTGGATGAATGATGTATGTTTGGTATGGATGGATATTTGGGATGACGCATGGATTTACGGATGGATGGATGGGTGGGTTTTGGATGGGTAGAGTTGAATGGATTATGGGTTGGTTGGTTGGATTGATTGGATGGATGTGATGGCTGGATAGGATGGCTGCATGGATTGATTAATCAATTGGTTTTTTAGGGGGTGGTTGGCTGGTTGGTTGGATATATGGGATGACAGATGGATGGAATGGATGGATGTGTGGATTGATTTGATGATGATTGGATAGATGGGATGGATGGAATAGTTGAGTTGGTGGGATGGATTGTTTGGGATGGATGGATGGATGGATCAATTGTGGGTGGGTTGGATTGATGGGTTGGGTTGATTGGATGGATAGAATGGATGGATGGATCAATTATGGATGGGAGGATGGATGGTTTGGGGTGACTGGATGAATAAAATGGATGGATGGTTGAATGGATGGGATGTGGGTGGATGGCAGGATGGATGGATGGATGGGTTGATTGGTGTGATGGACAGATGGATGCATGGATGCATGGATGGATTAATTAATGTTTTGGGTTGCATGGATGCATGCATGAATAGACATATTTTGAGTGGTTGGGTTGGGTTGGGTTGGGTTGGGTTGGTTGGGTGAGGTGGGATGGTTGGGTTGGGATGGGATGGGATGGATGTATGCATGCTAATTGCTGTTCATTTTATGATTGATCAGGCTTATGACCATGAAGATCAAATGCCACCTGGCAGGCTCGATTATCTGAAGAAGAATGACCCAGCAGATTACCTGAATGTGATACACCCCAACAACTACTCCAGGTAACTCACACACCTGTATGAATGTGATACACCCCAACAGCTACTCCAGGTAACTCACACACCTGTATGAATGTGATACACTGCAAAAGCTACTCCAGGTAACTCACACACCTGTATGAATGTGATACACCGCAACAGCTACTCCAGGTAACTCACACACCTGTATGAATGTGATACACCGCAACAGCTACTCCAGGTAACTCACACACCTGTATGAATGTGATACACCCCAACAGCTACTCCAGGTAACTCACACACCTGTATGAATGTGATACACCCCAACAACAACTACAGGTAACTCACACACCTGTATGAATGTGATACACCGCAAAAGCTACTCCAGGTAACTCACACACCTGTATGAATGTGATACACCCCAACAACAACTACAGGTAACTCACACACCTGTATGAATGTGATACACCGCAAAAGCTACTCCAGGTAACTCACACACCTGTATGAATGTGATACACCCCAACAACTACTCCAGGTAACTCACACACCTGTATGAATGTGATACACCGCAAAAGCTACTCCAGGTAACTCACACACCTGTATGAATGTGATACACCCCAACAGCTACTCCAGGTAACTCACACACCTGTATGAATGTGATACACCCCAACAACTACTCCAGGTAACTCACACACCTGTATGAATGTGATACACCGCAAAAGCTACTCCAGGTAACTCACACACCTGTATGAATGTGATACACCCCAACAACTACTCCAGGTAACTCACACACCTGCATGAATGTGACACACCCCAACAGCTACTCCAGGTAACTCACACACCTGCATGAATGTGACACACCCCAACAGCTACTCCAGGTAACTCACACACCTGCATGAATGTGACACACCACAACAGCTACTCCAGGTAACTCACACACCTGCATGAATGTGACACACCCCAACAACTACTCCAGGTAACTCACACACCTGCATGAATGTGACACACCCCAACAACTACTCCAGGTAACTCACACACCTGCATGAATGTGACACACCGCAAAAACTACTCCAGGTAACTCACACACCTGTATGAATGTGACACACCCCAACAACAACTCCAGGTAACTCACACACCTGTATGAATGTGACACACCCCAACAACTACTCCAGGTAACTCACACACCTGTATGAATGTGACACACCCCAACAACTACTCCAGGTAACTCACACACCTGTATGAATGTGATACACCCCAACCACTACTCCAGGTAATTCACACACCTGTATGAATGTGATACACCCCAACAACTACTCCAAGTAACTCACACACCTGTACGAATGTGAAACACCTGTATGAATGTGATACACCGCAACAACTACTCCAAGTAACTCACACACCTGTACGAATGTGAAACACCTGTACGAATGTGATACATCCCAACAACTACTCCAGGTAATTCACACACCTGTATGAATGTGATACACCCCAACAACTACTCCAGGTAATTCACACACCTGTATGAATGTGAAACACCTGTATGTATGTGACTCACCCCAACAACTACTCCAGGTAATTCACACACCTGTATGAATGTGATACACCCCAACAACTACTCCAGGTAATTCACACGCCTGCATGAATGTGAAACACCCCAACAACTACTCCAGGTAATTCACACACCTGCATGAATGTGATACATCCCAACAACTACTCCAGGTAATTCACACCTGTATGACATCAAATCAGCGAGGTAGTGAGGGGATAGATAGATAACTAGTTTAACATGCTCATATACCACTAGGGTTTCGAACATGCCCATCCAGTCTGACCTCCGATGAGATCGGTGGCCTGACTCAGGATTGGGGGGGGGGGGGGGGGGGGGGGGGGTAGAGTTGAAAATGGGCAGAATTTTGAAAGTAGCAATTAGTAAAAAAGTTAATACAATTTAAAAACAAAATTAAATAAAAAGTTACAAGCTAAAAATAAAAAGAATTGACTGCTCGGCTGAATATTTATATAATTTGGAGCATTTTAGAAGGACAGTCCAAAAATAAAGAAGAGAAAGAAGAGAAGATCAGACTATTTAATAATATTAAAAAAAGAAAGTAATTTCGACACGAAGGTCTAAAAGTTTAAAGTCCAATCTATTTGAGTGAGGGGAATAAAAAATAAACCAATGGGGCTCATCTACCTGTAGTTAGGTTAAAGTGTGGTGAACAAGGCTCACCACTGCAGAGAGCTGCAGGTAAGTAGCCCTCTGAAGGAACTATAACTATCTTACAGAAATGTTGCTCACTTTGTTTAGAGAGAGAAACACCTTTAAATTTCAGTGTAGCATTCAGCCAGTTGCCACTTTTTCAGTACCTTGTCAATATTCATGTCAGTATTCGGTGCTGGTAAAAACAGTCATCACATTGTTCATGCTTTATCCATTTTCAGTGTTTCTAAGAACCACAACCGGGGTCTTCAGCGGCCCGAGCTGTCCGAGGCTGACCGGCTGAGTCGAACCGCGGTCGGAATGAAGGAGCTGTCAGGATACTCGGCTAACACAGACAAATTTGTTCAGGTCGATGACGACAGGAGGAGGTTCATCACGCACTACATGACAAGGTAGACGTCATGATGAAGTAACTTAACTGGGTTGTTTTATTATATAACATTCAGAGAAAATATCTGTGAAATAATAGTGTTACCAGTCACCAGTGAAAATAACAACCAAATGGTATTGTTATTGTTTGGTAGAGAGTGTTATAATCATGATTTATACTAATTAGTCACTGAACTTGTGGTATGTGTTTTGAGAACAAATGATTAATGATGAAAGTTATATAACAAATAAGCATGTAATATGATAGCATACACATGTACTTCACTCGGTGAAATATAACTCATATTTGACAAAAAACTTCAAATATTTGAGAATTTAGTTTTTGATGTTTGTGACCTTAAAGTCAGCACTCTCATCAGTATTGAATCGTATGGATAAAAGTCAGTGAGGTCCTAGTTTGAACAAATTCCAGTTTATAGAACTAAGATATCAATATCCTTGCATACTTTTACAACTGATTGGTTTATCTTAGCGCAGAGAATTGAGTTATTACTGAAACATCTAGCTGATTTCATCGAGTAGTAAGAATGCAGGTTATAAATCAGTATCACTCAAGTTACTTACTCAAGTTAGGGGTGTGATTGCTCCTGACTCTCCCCTCTAAATGCTGGTTTTGAAAATAAATTTTAGTATGCCAACACCTATCTTAAAATTTACTAGTTTGAGTGAACAATATCTTAATCTTCCTGCTGCATAATTTATGTTGACATTATATGAATTACGTACATGTAGGTTTCACTGTAAGTAATTATAAACAATATATAAGTTTTTAATTTTTAATAATAGTGAGATATTAATATCGAATATGATAAACCTAAATATTATGATAAATATTCATCGTGAGTATGCTGAAAATGCCTGCAGGTTCAAGGACAAGACACCGTATGGCATGGACCGGGAGGGGCACTGTCGGCATGGCATTCAGCAGCTCTTACCTGACGGATTCACCAAAAGCACGTTGATGCATTCACTCGGTCTGGACGTAAACACCACAGACACTCTGCAACGACTAGAACCTTACGTAGCAAGGTGACGGTTTAGAGTTTTAGTTTAAATTTGTGTGCTTTGATTTGCTGTAACAAAGTGAAGAACATATGTGTGAACACTGTCTGTAAACAGCGGTGTTACCTTTTGGCACCTTTCAGCTGTCAGGTTTAACATATGAGTGAATGATTCTAGACTAAGTGTCAAAATAGTCATATAGCAAGCCTCTGAAAATTGCAAGAATGGTTATTTGATTCATGCTTCACTCACACAAAACCTGTTTTTAATTTGCACATTTATTATCAACTTTACAAGAACATAATGGGTTAGGCAAAAAGGAACTGGGTTACACCAATGTTCAACTTCCAGAGGCGTGTATAACCATAGTTTAAAATGAGCTGAAATGTTGTTCACAATTATCCCTTTATGTTGACATAACAGTGTTCTTTTTATTTTGTTTTCAGGAGCATAAAAAAACGTGATGTATTTTATGATGACCACACATATGACTACAAGATGCACCCATCTCCATTAGCTGCAGTGTAGATGATCCAGTATCATTTACAATTGTTTACCGTACTCAGTTAGCTGCACTTTAAAACCTGTTTGTGATAGCAATTGCTTTTAAGTATTATTTTACAATGTTTGTCTCTTTTGGACATTCCTAGAGGTAATGCTATGTCAGAAAAGATAATGCAACTAACAACAGAAAATTATACTGCTGAAGATGAGTTATTTTTAGATGCAACATATGTTAAATTTTATTAATTACACTACAAAATTTGTCTCTGATAGCAGTTGTATATACAGTGTTATTTTGCAGTAATTGTCTCTTTTGGACATATTATGTCTCCTAAAAGTGATACCATGCCAAACACGATGTAGGCATGTTAAGACTAAAAATTATACTGCTGAAGTCAAACATTATTTTAGATGATACATGTGTTAAAAAAATTATGAAAGTATTTTATTTGAATGTGAATATGTCTTTTATAATAATGGATAGGCACAAAAAGAGTTTCTGTTTTAAGAATGTTTTAAAAAAAATTATTTTCATAATCATATATCTCGTGTTTTATAAACTATTGGTTGGCTTAGAAATGCACTCGGGTTAATACACCGGTAGGGCTTGAATAATTCAGCTGAATGGCATGAATGTTTTTATATTATTATTGCCAGTTACCGGTAGTTGAATTATTCTTTCATTTGCTAATATGTCCTACCATTTTCTAATAGATGGATTAAACAGGTATCACACACCAAAACAGTATTCACGTTATTTCCCTTGACATGTTAATTGTTTTTAAATTTTTATGAAGTGTATGAATTTATTTTGAGGGTATTTAATAATACATGTATATACATTGTATCTTATTAAGTTGTTGATGAGATTGTTGGGCTATCTAAACCAGTCATGGTTATATCTCTTGCACATATTGCTATCTTTTAGTTAAGTATTTCATCAAACAGATGGAAACTGACGAGTTTAAGTCAATTTAGTAGCTGAATTCATTTTGTATGTTGATACACTGTCGTCAAAAATGTTGATATCATGTACATAGTAATATATTAGTTAAACATTAATACTTGTATTTGAACAGAAATACTTGGTTTGTATATAATTATTTGTTTAGTTACTGTATTCTGTCTTTGTTTTTTTATCAAACAAATATTACACATTCCACAACTACCAATATATAATCAAGACATATGCTTGTATGTATGTGTATGTAAGTATGAGTGTTTGCATGTGTGTGCATGTGCATTTGTGTTTTTATATTTATTCAGCAATATTATAACCACAACATATTCATTTAAATAAAAATTTCTACATTTGTATGATACATAAATTATAAATTACCATTTCACATATGACCGAATTTTCATGATTGTGGGGTTTTTTGTAAGTACCTTTTAGAAATAGTATCTTGTCTAATGAATCAACACAATGTTTAACGAGACTGTCCTGTGTTTGCTGTCACTGAAAGATGGTTGTGACTAATAACATTTTGTAATAACTACAATTACCTACTAAACCGAGATTTTTGTATGGGATATCAGTGTCTGTATTTTCAGTGTGTTTCTGGTCCTCCTACTGTATGTAAGTAGTCCAAACTGGATTTCGACACCCAGTAATTTCATACATATATATGAAAACATACATGTATATATATTAGGATTTAAAATGAAGTTTGACCTTGTATAAACACTAGGATGATCAGAAACACATTTAACACTGGGGGGTGGGGGGTGTAGGTGGTGTTGCAATAGTTTTGTGTTTATTTCCCTTTCATAAAATAATTCTTCGTTTAAACCAAGTATGTGTATAAAATAAAATAATTTGTTTTAAAAGTTATGGCATATCAACCTGCAGGCACAGAATAATAATGGTGTCCCCCCACCCCACCCCCACCCCCCACCACATTTGTGATCATTTGTGGAACATGGCCATGCCCCTCCCTAACTTTTCCCTTTTATTGTGCTTACAAGGCTAGAAATGCCACATTTTACACACAAGACAAAATTGTATTGGGGGCACATACCCCGACTCCTCCCATTCTAACAGGTTTAGGACTCTAATTTCCATCCTCCTGGTTCTGACAATGCCACCCACACCCAGCCCCCACCCAGCCCCCACCCCACCATCAAATATACTCAGTGAGGCCCTGCTTAGGCTACACTTTTGAATTGTAGATACAGTTAGAAGCTTTATTAAACGTTTTACACTAGCTCTTCTGTTTTATCATCTATAAGTTCTATACTACTATGGTGAGACATATGTGATGAACCAACCTCCCAACCTATCTCACATCTTACCCTGGCTCCTAAAGCTCTGTGTTTATGATTCCTTGTTCCATTAGCAGTGCCAGTTCATGGTGAATCCAGTATTAACAAATATAACATTTAATATTTGTGTGTATTAATGTTCCACAACTCGGTGTTATCACAGTTTTACCTTGCAAGTCGGTTTAGACTCTGAACATACGAGAATAGCTTCACTGATAGACAGTGTAATGTATTATTTTATGTGCGTGTTCTTTTTATATACTGGTACATGTTATTCAATTTGTAAGTGTACAAATAAAACAATTTGAAAATCTTTTGTTTGTCTGTTATGTTTTTACATATATTCATATACACAAATGTAATATACACACACATACATATTATTATTTTTGTCATTAGTGTATATTTTTGTTCTTAGGTGAAACTGACATCCTCATTGCTATTGGATATGGCAATAAACAACTTGCCAGTTAACATTATTGAATGATCAATCATGAAAAAAATTCAATATAATTGTTTTTAAACCTGGTATCAAAAGTTACCAATAATAAGTTCTTATTACAAGTTGATATGCACCTATCAGGTCCACCCTTTGTGTGTGGGCAGTGTGTCTGCCATCTAGAATATTTTTCAAGTGGCTTTTTTGTGGAGCTGGAGAAGACCCTAAATATTACTGTCCTAACACTTTTTGTTACTACTGACCCCACCCCAGTTACGTTAGGTATTACCCTACATCGTTTTAAAGGTTTATTTTTGAGAGGATATGGGCTTGTGAAGGATGTGTTATTCAAAGATCTGCAAAAGTTTCATAACTCATTTTGCATCAAATGTGTTTGTCCCTCCATCCCACCACACTTCTTTGTTTATATTTATTTCATGCTTATATCCACTTAAAGTTCAAGCACGCTTTTCTGGGCACACACCAACTATCTGGGATGTCTATCCATGACAGTAGGTCCGTGGTTAGTAACAATTTTGCTAGTGGTAAGTGAGAGAAAAGTAATTGTAGTGGTCTTACACCTACATTTAAGTGGCAACCGTTACCGGGATGCAAATTCAGTACCTATAGCCTTACGTCTGAAGGCTTAACTACAACAGTACCGAGACCGGTACTACTATTTCATTCATTCATTCTTTCATTCTTTCATTCATTCATTCATTTCAACTTATTACCGTGCTTAAATCCAATTAAGGTTCAAGAACGCTGTCCTGGGAACACACACATCAGCTATCTGTGCTGTTTGTCTAGGACAGTGGGTTAGTGGTTAGTGAGAGAGAACCCATTGAGTCATTAAAACTCGCTTTGAGTGGCAGTTGGTACCGGGATGCGAACCTAGTACCTACCAGCCTTAACCACAACACTACCGATGCCGTGACCCTTACTGGGTCATCACACAGTGGAGGAAAATAAAGAAGAAAATAACATGGCTGCCACAGTAATATTTTATTTTTGAAGAACACCCTAGTCGGATTATCTTGCTGTTAGTAGGAGTCGTCTGACAATAGTTTAGGTTTGATTACATTATTAGGTATGGTATAGCACATTTTACTGAATTCGATGTGTCCGATCGATGATCGTAATCGTCTATACACAAATTTAAAGTAAAAGTATGAATGTGAGACGTCACACACTCGAACACGGTCACCCCAAATATGCCAAAAACCCGTTTTTTGGCATATTTACAATAAAAAAACCTCACAAAAACCATAATTCTGACAAAATCGTATCCAATAAGGTTTTTTTTATATACTTTATTGACAGTTTATCAATATTATATGAATTACAATTTATATGAAGCACAAATATTGTTGTCAGTCCTAAACATATGCATACGTCCGTTTCCGCCTTGTTTGTAAAATGCGGAACAGGACTAATTTTAGGGTCCGACTATTTACCCCCAAGATACCCCAAAAATACACCCAAGACACGTATAGGAGAAGCCATGTGTTTAGGGAAGTGACGTCACGTATTAGCATGTGCGCGCATCTGGTAGGCAGAAGTCTTATCATAATGGCCATTAGTAACAAAGCGAACTAGCGTAGCGTGAATAGCAAAGAATGGCCAAAATGTGTTTAAATTACCGCTTGTAGCACGGGAACGCTATTCTACATAGCTCCTGTATGGAGGAGATACATGTACTCTTTCCACCCATAAAATTTGACGATTGACCGAGTTCAAAACTATAGCAAACTTCCTTTTTTTTCTTTTTCTTTTCACCTGAATAAATATTTTTAGTCCATGTATTTTAAAGCGTCTGGTCCATATTTCAAGTAAAGCATTACAAACGAGCACGCGCACACACAAATAAAAATAATAAAATAAAACAAGTAGGCCTATATTTTTTATTTAAAACTGTTTAAAAGAAATAATTGGCCTACACTTTGTTAAAGGAAATTATTTCTTTAAACAATTTTAAATAACCCATATATATATATATATACATATATATATATATATATATATATATATATATATATAAATACACATATAGATACACATACACACACACACCCATATATATATATATATATATATATATATATATATATATATATATATATATGGACATTTGTTACAAATGAACCAGTAGACAATATATAGACAGTAGTTATATATATAACACATCAGACTTGTCTACTGGTTCATTTGTAAGGCTTTTCATCAACAATAAATTTAAGCAAGTATCTTATTAGAAAACTTTACAAAAACTTTAAAATTATTAATTTTATCAAGTCCTTTTTTATTCCTTAAACTTGCTGATATCGGATACATATTAACACATTGTATTAAAATGGAGGAACCTAAATTTAGTTTCCGTACATGTTCCATGACCACACATACATTGCTCCCTCTAGCTACAGCGTCCCTTTTTAAATATTAGTACAGAACTTAGCCTTTTAAACCGGATACATCTCAAATTTACTTGGTTCCTCACCTTTGCGGTTCCATCTTCAGAACATTTTGTAGCATTATTTTTTATATATATATATATACATAAAAATTGCCATTACTATTTTAATTGCCTAATCCCATGCAGGCCAGGACATAGTTTAATACGCAGTCGATCTAGGATTGATTCCTGTTGGTGGTCCTATAGGGCTATTTCTCATTCCAGCCAGTGCTCTACAACTGGTGTAACAAAGGCTACACTATTTATTATCCTGTCTGTGGGCTGATGCATATAAAAGATCCCTTATTGTTAATCGGAAAGAGTAATCCAGTGTGTGACAGCAGCAGGTTTCCTCCCTAATATTATCTGTGTGATCCCTAAACATGTCCGACTCCATATATCCGTAATTAAAATGACTTAAGTGCATTGTTAAATAAAAGATTCCTTCCTTTCAAATCTAAAACAGTGTCAGTTACCTTTGACAAGAGGCCCAGTTTCAAAGGCTATCACTTTCAACCTGATTAATAAACCAGTTAAAACAACAAGTTACTGTAAATGGTAACAATACAATGTTTTAATTTAAGACACACATTAACACAATGCAAATATCATTTGATCATTGGTTTATAATGATAATAGAAAAAGAAAATAATAAATATGTGTTGTCTATTGTTTCTCGATATAATTTTATTGATTTTGTAAAGTCTGTTTTTATTAGAAAATAGAGATCCTGGTAAAAAAAGATTAAATCCAAGTGTTACCAATGTCATCATCACATACTGAATAGCCCCAATAATATTGCATATGGTAGTTTGGAAAGTCAGTGAAAAAAGTTCTGGTATCCTTCTTATGCACAGAAACATGAGATACTGTAGAAAAGAATCGCTGAATCTGATACCAGTGTTCTCCTTAGCATCCCTTAATTCACCCTAAAACTTAAACGCCCTTAATTCATCGTGAAAGGCCCATTTTTCATCCAAGAGTTGCCGGTTCTCTTTTTGTCCATAAACTGGGATCACTGATACCTAGAAAAAAATATGAAAATTGGTAAATTTCTATGATATATAAGTATGAAAGTTTTATATTGTGTACATATTAGTACTAGTAACTATAGCATTTTTTGACTGTATCATGTAAGCCCAAGATGTTGGTCAAGGACATATATATTGAATATTATTGAAATATTTGAATACACATAAATGTATTTGTGAAGACATATTGACATCTGTCACTGATGACAATAATACTTATAAATACAATCAGCTCCCCTTTTCTTTCTTTATTTGCTGCAAACAAATTCACATAACTTATATAATAAATGCATGTAAGTTGTAATATAATTTATGTTTTTAATAAAATATGGTGGCTATCACCAACTTGTGGATCAATATCCAGTTTTATTATTATTATTATTATTTATTTATTTTTAATCCCAAACAAATGATTTAATACATCTGATATCCCACCCTGAAATGTTTATACCTTTTATTTTATTATTAAAAAATCAACTTACACATTACAAATACACCTGTGGATCACTTCTTCAATAAAAAAACGTAAAACATTATAATTAACATATAATATAATTAATAACTGGAAATATTTCAGAACTATTTTCATATGAAACAATATATATATGCTTGATTGCACACACACACACAGCTCCCTGTTATTTAATTAAAAATATAAATACTCCAGCCACCTACATATTTTATGGCATAATACAATATAAAATATATTCAGATTTTTGTTTTACCCGCTATAATGTATCTGTCAATACAAACAAAAAGTTACGTAAAACATTGTTTGTCGATTGACTGGGTAGGCCTACTGTTCACAGGGTATCTTTGTTTCCATGTCACAGTTTGGTGGGGGCTTTTATTATTATTATTTTTTAATTTTATTATCTTTTCGATTTTTCATTTCAATAAATACTGACGTGTATTAGTATTATGAATGAATAACATACAACAAACCTTGTATAAAATGATGATCTCCGTTGTGGGATGGGCAAAGTTGATTGTTGTCAGCTTTAACTGTTCAACGTTTCGCTTCCACTGTATTTGATGAAACTAATTTCATAATCCTTACTACAGGACTTGTGCATCTAACAACAACGTATGAAATTACCATGACAAAATACCATTCATCAAAACTAGTCTACACTGATTTAATTGACGGAAAAACATTCGATTGTTCATTACTACTAATGCCAGTATTGTCAACTGGTTTCTTGCCTACCAGCGCTCACGCGGTACCACGTGATCAAAACATGTGACGTCACCGTGGCTTCTCCTATTGGATGAGCAGCTTTCGGGATTGTACTATACGAAATAATGAACAGGTGTGTTTCGAACAATAGCTATTGCTTTAGTGACGTTTTTTTTAGTGTAAATATACCAAAAACCCGCTTTACAATATTTACAATAAAAAACCCTCACAAAACCGGGACAGAACAGATTTGAGAGTTTATGAAGCTCCAATCACAATTAACACGTGTGTTTCGAATAATAGGTATTGCTTTACTGACGTTTTTTCTTTGGGAAAAAGTTTTTTGAGTGTAAATATACCAAAAACCCGCCTTACAATATTTACAATAAAAAACCCATTTCCCAATCAAAAAATCTCACAAAACC
>NC_054702.1:2588620-2626873 GCF_016097555.1 Gigantopelta aegis | reverse complement strand
GTTTTCCAATATACAGACGAAGAGACAAACTCAGTGTACAAACTGAAACAACCCTTACAAAACAACACCCCAATAAAACAGGCGTTTTCCAATATACAGACGAAGAGACAAACTCAGTGTACAAACTGAAACAACCCTTACAAAACAACACCCCAATAAAACAGGCGTTTTCCAATATACAGACGAAGAGACAAACTCAGTGTACAAACTGAAACAACCCTTACAAAACAACACCCCAATAAAACAGGCGTTTTCCAATATACAGACGAAGAGACAAACTCAGTGTACAAACTGAAACAACCCTTACAAAACAACACCCCAATAAAACAGGCGTTTTCCAATATACAGACGAAGAGACAAACTCAGTGTACAAACTGAAACAACCCTTACAAAACAACACCCCAATAAAACAGGCGTTTTCCAATATACAGACGAAGAGACAAACTCAGTGTACAAACTGAAACAACAAACTCAGTGTACAAACTGAAACAACCTTACAAAACAACACCCCAATAAAACAGGCGTTTTCCAATATACAGACGAAGAGACAAACTCAGTGTACAAACTGAAACAACCCTTACAAAACAACACCCCAATAAAACAGGCGTTTTCCAATATACAGACGAAGAGACAAACTCAGTGTACAAACTGAAACAACCCTTACAAAACAACACCCCAATAAAACAGGCGTTTTCCAATATACAGACGAAGAGACAAACTCAGTGTACAAACTGAAACAACCCTTACAAAACAACACCCCAATAAAACAGGCGTTTTCCAATATACAGACGAAGAGACAAACTCAGTGTACAAACTGAAACAACCCTTACAAAACAACACCCCAATAAAACAGGCGTTTTCCAATATACAGACGAAGAGACAAACTCAGTGTACAAACTGAAACAACCCTTACAAAACAACACCCCAATAAAACAGGCGTTTTCCAATATACAGACGAAGAGACAAACTCAGTGTACAAACTGAAAAACAACCAGACGAAGAGACAAACTTACAAAACAACCGCAATAAAACAGGCGTTTTCCAATATACAGACGAAGAGACAAACTCAGTGTACAAACTGAAACAACCCTTACAAAACAACACCCCAATAAAACAGGCGTTTTCCAATATACAGACGAAGAGACAAACTCAGTGTACAAACTGAAACAACCCTTACAAAACAACACCCCAATAAAACAGGCGTTTTCCAATATACAGACGAAGAGACAAACTCAGTGTACAAACTGAAACAACCCTTACAAAACAACACCCCAATAAAACAGGCGTTTTCCAATATACAGACGAAGAGACAAACTCAGTGTACAAACTGAAACAACCCTTACAAAACAACACCCCAATAAAACAGGCGTTTTCCAATATACAGACGAAGAGACAAACTCAGTGTACAAACTGAAACAACCCTTACAAAACAACACCCCAATAAAACAGGCGTTTTCCAATATACAGACGAAGAGACAAACTCAGTGTACAAACTGAAACAACCCTTACAAACAAACACCCCAATAAAACAGGCGTTTTCCAATATACAGACGAAGAGACAAACTCAGTGTACAAACTGAAACAACCCTTACAAAACAACACCCCAATAAAACAGGCGTTTTCCAATATACAGACGAAGAGACAAACTCAGTGTACAAACTGAAACAACCCTTACAAAACAACACCCCAATAAAACAGGCGTTTTCCAATATACAGACGAAGAGACAAACTCAGTGTACAAACTGAAACAACCCTTACAAAACAACACCCCAATAAAACAGGCGTTTTCCAATATACAGACGAAGAGACAAACTGAGTGTACAAACTGAAACAACCCTTACAAAACAACACCCCAATAAAACAGGCGTTTTCCAATATACAGACGAAGAGACAAACTCAGTGTACAAACTGAAACAACCCTTACAAAACAACACCCCAATAAAACAGGCGTTTTCCAATATACAGACGAAGAGACAAACTCAGTGTACAAACTGAAACAACCCTTACAAAACAACACCCCAATAAAACAGGCGTTTTCCAATATACAGACGAAGAGACAAACTCAGTGTACAAACTGAAACAACCCTTACAAAACAACACCCCAATAAAACAGGCCCAATATACAGACGAAGAGACAAACTCAGTGTACAAACTCAAACAACCCTTACAAAACAACACCCCAATAAAACAGGCGTTTTCCAATATACAGACGAAGAGACAAACTCAGTGTACAAACTGAAACAACCCTTACAAAACAACACCCCAATAAAACAGGCGTTTTCCAATATACAGACGAAGAGACAAACTCAGTGTACAAACTGAAACAACCCTTACAAAACAACACCCCAATAAAACAGGCGTTTTCCAATATACAGACGAAGAGACAAACTCAGTGTACAAACTGAAACAACCCTTACAAAACAACACCCCAATAAAACAGGCGTTTTCCAATATACAGACGAAGAGACAAACTCAGTGTACAAACTGAAACAACCCTTACAAAACAACACCCCAATAAAACAGGCGTTTTCCAATATACAGACGAAGAGACAAACTCAGTGTACAAACTGAAACAACCCTTACAAAACAACACCCCAATAAAACAGGCGTTTTCCAATATACAGACGAAGAGACAAACTCAGTGTACAAACTGAAACAACCCTTACAAAACAACACCCCAATAAAACAGGCGTTTTCCAATATACAGACGAAGAGACAAACTCAGTGTACAAACTGAAACAACCCTTACAAAACAACACCCCAATAAAACAGGCGTTTTCCAATATACAGACGAAGAGACAAACTCAGTGTACAAACTGAAACAACCCTTACAAAACAACACCCCAATAAAACAGGCGTTTTCCAATATACAGACGAAGAGACAAACTCAGTGTACAAACTGAAACAACCCTTACAAAACAACACCCCAATAAAACAGGCGTTTTCCAATATACAGACGAAGAGACAAACTCAGTGTACAAACTGAAACAACCCTTACAAAACAAATAAAACACCCAGACGAATAAAAACAGGCGTTTTCCAATATACAGACGAAGAGACAAACTCAGTGTACAAACTGAAACAACCCTTACAAAACAACACCCCAATAAAACAGGCGTTTTCCAATATACAGACGAAGAGACAAACTCAGTGTACAAACTGAAACAACCCTTACAAAACAACACCCCAATAAAACAGGCGTTTTCCAATATACAGACGAAGAGACAAACTCAGTGTACAAACTGAAACAACCCTTACAAAACAACACCCCAATAAAAGCAAAAACAATAATCGCTATTCGGGGTTAGTCTCCATCTGGACAAAAAGGGAGCTTTTCTTTATTTCTACGGAGTACCTGCTACCACTGGCCCCGATCCGGTCAGGTCAGGTCATAAGGCTTATCGTGCACATTCAGAGCAAGCTGTTGTAAAGCACGTCTGCCATGGGCACAGGTGTCGACTTTCACCGGACAGGATCTGACACCCTGAAATCGCAGTCCTTTTTTCCATCCGTTTTACCCCAACTTTTAAGTGCTCGACAACTTCACCCATAAACTGTGTCTCGACAACTTCACCCATAAGCTGTGTCTCGACAACTTCACCCATAAGCTGTGTCTCGACAACTTCACCCATAAGCTGTGTCTCGACAACTTCACCCATAAACTGTGTCTCGACAACTCCACCCATAAGCTGTGTCTCGACAACTCCACCCATAAGCTGTGTCGACAACTTCACCCATAAGCTGTGTCTCGACAACTTCACCCATAAGCTGTGTCTCGACACGACAAACAACCTGACAAAGCGCGCGTTCTATCGCTAATTGGCGGGATGTAGCCCAGTGGTAAAGCGCACGCTTGATGTGTGGTCGGTCTAGGATCGATCGCCATCGGTGAGCCCATCGGGCTATTTCTCGTTCTATCCAGTGCACCACGACTGATTTATCAACGGCCGTGGTATGTGCTATCCTGACTGTGGGATGGTGCATCTAAAAGATCCTTGCTACTAACGGAAAAATGTAGTGGGTTTCATCTCTAAGACTATATTTCAAAATTACTAAATGTTTGACATCCAATAGCCAATGATTAATAAATCACTGCTCTAGTGGTGTAGTTAAACAAAACAAACAAACAAACTGTATCGCTGATCTCACAGAAAGAAATAATCTCGTTATATAACAATGTTCATTTATTTAGAGAATGAAAACAGACACAATAACAGCATTATACGCATTTGCAACCGAGTACTCGTGGTTTAACTTTAAACATCGGCGACGTCATGCAAGTGGAAAACACGTGGAAAGTTTGATGTTGATTATATATGGAATAGAACATGCAATATGCTAAACCGCGAAAATAAAAACACTCTCATGTCAGAGGTGCCAAGCCTTGAAAATAAGAAATTTCGAAATGCGGTTAGTCCTCGAAAACCTACGTTATATTATATTGTATCGTAGCACATACCACGGATTTTGATATATTATACGTAGCTAGAGAAGTAACACTAAGGCAATGGGGCCAGACACGAGTATAGATCTTATGATCCACGGCATCTGAGACGGAAGCTACCAGTGAGTTTTGTCCCGTTCCACGCTTAGCATGTGAAACTGTTTAAAGTGTGATTTATCAGGTAGCTTTTGAATGTAGGAGAAATAAATGGCCGTAGCCGACGTGAGAGGATATACTTAGCATTAGGTTCTCGTGCACCGAGAAAATTACACAATAGTAGCTCTCGGTGACAGTGAACTTTAAACACCCAACACACCCTTGTTATCTGAGCTTGTCAAATACATCACGTAATAATCACTTACTGAGCTCGGGGACTGCAGAGTTTGCAATCCTACTAACACTTTTAAACCAACCCGAACCTCAATATTTTAACTCTAAAATCAACGTGTGTGTGTGTGTGTGTGTGTGTATGCATGTAAGTGATTGTGTGTATGCATGTAAGTAGGTAGATACGCAGGTAGGTAGGTAGATACGTAAGTAGGTTGGTAGGTAGATATATATATATAGATAGACAGACAGATAGTTAGGTAGGTAAGTAGGTAGGTAGGTAGGTAGGTAGGTAGGTAAGTATAGATAGATAGATAGATAGATAGATAGGTAGGTAAGTAGGTAGGTAAGTAGGTAGGTAGGTATATAGATAGATAGATAGATAGATAGATAGATAGATAGATAGATAGATAGATAGATAGATAGATAGGTAGGTAGGCTAAGTAGGTAAGTAGGTATGTATATATAATTTTCAGTGGATACATCTACATTGCAAAACAGATACAATTCCGTCCGTCTCGCTCAAATCTTTTGTTCAAGACACGATCACTGACGAGGTCAGAGTCTTTGCCCAGGATAGCCGTGTTTGAACCGTAATTGAATAGAAACAGGTAAACGGAGTACCCAGGCACCTTCTTCTTTTCCTACAGACAGCTCGGGTCGCTGCGTGAAACCCAGACAGATATGTGGTTTAGTCACTCTATCAGTAACAAGCTAATCCCATTAAACGAACGAGCGAAAGGCGACGATTTGTCCAGATATCGTGTAGCGTCAGATGTGATGCGATACCAGCACTGATACAGTGCAATCGTCACGGGAGAAGTACATACGTTATCGGTGCATAAAGGTACTGTCACACGAGACAAAGGCGAGACGTAAACTGAGCATCTTTCTCGTGCGATGATACCTTCACAGAAAAGACGGGAATACTTGGTTAATGAAATCTAGCATACTTAAACTGTATGTACCAGTATTAGAATGACAGAGCAAAACAATTAAATACGTATTTATATTTATCAAATGCTCGAAACATTTTATTAGACACATCCCTCTCCCACAAACGTGAGTTACTTCGCTATTACAAACCCATTACGTTAATCTCGATAGTTGTACAGTGACGGTTGTTCCCAAAGACCTGATACAGCATGTAGCTGAGTGGTAGAGCGCTCGCTTGAACTGCAGTGGGTCCCAGGACCTGATACAGAATGTAGCTGAGTGGTAGAGCGCTCGCTTGAACTGCAGTGGGTCCCAGGACCTGATACAGCATGTAGCTGAGTGGTAGAGCGCTCGCTTGAACTGCAGTGGGTCCCAGGACCTGATACAGAATGTAGCTGAGTGGTAGAGCGCTCGCTTGAACTGCAGTGGGTCCCAGGACCTGATACAGAATGTAGCTGAGTGGTAGAGCGCTCGCTTGAACTGCAGTGGGTCCCAGGACCTGATACAGCATGTAGCTGAGTGGTAGAGCGCTCGCTTGAACTGCAGTGGGTCCCAGGACCTGATACAGCATGTAGCTGAGTGGTAGAGCGCTCGCTTGAACTGCAGTGGGTCCCAGGACCTGATACAGCATGTAGCTGAGTGGTAGAGCGCTCGCTTGACCTGCAGTGGGTCCCAGGACCTGATACAGCATGTAGCTGAGTGGTAGAGCGCTCGCTTGAGCTGCAGTGGGTCCCAGGACCTGATACAGCATGTAGCTGAGTGGTAGAGCGCTCGCTTGAGCTGCAGTGGGTCCCAGGACCTGATACAGCATGTAGCTGAGTGGTAGAGCGCTCGCTTGAACTGCAGTGGGTCCCAGGACCTGATACAGCATGTAGCTGAGTGGTAGAGCGCTCGCTTGAACTGCAGTGGGTCCCAAAGACCTCATACAGCATGTAGCTGAGTGGTAGAGCGCTCGCTTGAACTGCAGTGGGTCCCAGGACCTCATACAGCATGTAGCTGAGTGCTAGAGCGCTCGCTTGAACTGCAGTGGGTCCCAGGACCTCATACAGCATGTAGCTGAGTGGTGGAGCGCTCGCTTGAACTGCAGTGGGTCCCAGGACCTCATACAGCATGCAGCTGAGTGGTGGAGCGCTCGATTGAACTGCAGTGGGTCCCAGGACCTGATACAGCATGCAGCTGAGTGGTGGAGCGCTCGATTGAACTGCAGTGGGTCCCAGGACCTGATACAGCATGCAGCTGAGTGGTGGAGCGCTCGCTTGAACTGCAGTGGGTCCCAGGACCTGATACAGCATGCAGCTGAGTGGTGGAGTGCTCGCTTGAACTGCAGTGGGTCCCAGGACCTGATACAGCATGCAGCTGAGTGGTGGAGCGCTCGCTTGAGCTGCAGTGGGTCCCAGGACCTGATACAGCATGTAGCTGAGTGGTAGAGCGCTCGCTTGAACTGCAGTGGGTCCCAAAGACCTGATACAGCATGTAGCTGAGTGGTAGAGCGCTCGCTTGAACTGCAGTGGGTCCCAGGACCTGATACAGCATGTAGCTGAGTGGTAGAGCGCTCGCTTGAACTGCAGTGGGTCCCAGGACCTGATACAGCATGTAGCTGAGTGGTAGAGCGCTCGCTTGAACTGCAGTGGGTCCCAGGACCTGATACAGCATGTAGCTGAGTGGTAGAGCGCTCGCTTGAACTGCAGTGGGTCCCAGGACCTGATACAGCATGTAGCTGAGTGGTGGAGCGCTCGCTTGAGCTGCAGTGGGTCCCAGGACCTGATACAGAATGTAGCTGAGTGGTAGAGCGCTCGCTTGAACTGCAGTGGGTCCCAGGACCTCATACAGCATGTAGCTGAGTGGTAGAGCGCTCGCTTGAACTGCAGTGGGTCCCAAAGACCTGATACAGCATGTAGCTGAGTGGTAGAGCGCTCGCTTGAACTGCAGTGGGTCCCAGGACCTCATACAGCATGTAGCTGAGTGGTGGAGCGCTCGCTTGAACTGCAGTGGGTCCCAGGACCTCATACAGCATGTAGCTGAGTGGTAGAGCGCTCGCTTGAACTGCAGTGGGTCCCAGGACCTCATACAGCATGTAGCTGAGTGGTAGAGCGCTCGCTTGAGCTGCAGTGGGTCCCAAAGACCTGATACAGCATGTAGCTGAGTGGTAGAGCGCTCGCTTGAACTGCAGTGGGTCCCAGGACCTGATACAGCATGTAGCTGAGTGGTAGAGCGCTCGCTTGAACTGCAGTGGGTCCCAGGACCTGATACAGCATGTAGCTGAGTGGTAGAGCGCTCGCTTGAACTGCAGTGGGTCCCAGGACCTCATACAGCATGTAGCTGAGTGGTGGAGCGCTCGCTTGAACTGCAGTGGGTCCCAGGACCTCATACAGCATGTAGCTGAGTGGTGGAGCGCTCGCTTGAACTGCAGTGGGTCCCAGGACCTCATACAGCATGTAGCTGAGTGGTGGAGCGCTCGCTTGAGCTGCAGTGGGTCCCAGGACCTGATACAGCATGTAGCTGAGTGGTAGAGCGCTCGCTTGACCTGCAGTGGGTCCCAGGACCTCATACAACATGTAGCTGAGTGGTGGAGCGCTCGCTTGAGCTGCAGTGGGTCCCAGGATTGATCGCATTCAGTGGTATCTTTATATATGTTATATTCAAAACATTTGATCGCATTCGGTGGTATCTTTATATATGTTATATTCAAAACATTTGATCGCGTTCGGTGGTATCTTTATATATGTTATATTGAAAACATTTGATCGCGTTCGGTGGTATCTTTATTTATTACCCTCCTGGTGAAGATATAGCGGTGTCGTACAAATTTCGTACGCACCACCAGGTGCATATTACAAACTGTATTTTGATTTGTCAACAGGGAACAGAGTCAATTTCGATTGGTTGGACAGCGACCTTATTAGCATAACGGGACTATTGTTTTCATTCATATTTAATGTCAAGGTCAGTATCATCCACAACTTTTACTACAAATGTCATTCATTAAAAGTTGATGTAAACTGGACCGCGCGAGAAATATTTTAAAATAAAAAATAAAAATAAAAGAATGAATAGAACAATAATTAAACATATTCAATTTATTTATTATGTGGATTTTTGGTCTACAAATTGTTATTGTCAGTTGTGATTTGTGAATTCATCATTATTAAGGTCTACGACAGTCACTTTTTGGACCCTTGTTTTGGCTTCGTATACAATAAAAGAAACATATCCAACATTAATTTTTTCATATGATATATTTGACAAAAGGTAGTTTTTTGTTTTTTTTAAACTTAAACTTAATATTTTTTGTAGAATTATGAAAAATTTAAATATACCGACCTGTAAACAGCGTTGTTTGCTTGTTGTAGAAATTTAACAGGGGTCAAGGTTAGTAGACCAGTTTTTATTTTAATGTGGCGATGCATTGTAAAAATATAGCTAATTTTGAATTTGAATGATGTCAGAATTCCAATGACGTCACTTTGCACTTCCTTACAATAACCACAAACTGGGTACATGACGTTTCCGTTTTAAGAATGCTGGAAAAAAATCCAATGCAAAATTCCTATTGATTTTTTTTTTTTTTCGAACGTTACTAAAGCACCTGAATGTGTTTGAAGAAAATTCTGTGATTGAAAAATTGTACCTTTTACGAAATATGGATTTCAAGTGAAATTACGGTAAGATATGCTATATTTATTGTGTACAAAGAAAGCCAAAACAAGGGCGTGAAAAGTGACTGTCGTCGACTTTAAAGTTATAACTTTAGTTTTCCCGTGAACTCAGCTGCTTTTGCAAGCTACACGTTTTTAACTGCAAAAACACTTGTTATTCTCTTATTGGTTTGATTTTTGGTCAACAAATTGTTATTGTCAGTTGTGATTTGTGAATTAATCATTATTAGCATAACCAGTGGGGTAACGGGAACATTTGTTTCTTGGGGGCGTTTTGTTAAAATATGGAATTATGCATTAGTTTTACCCATTTTTCATCCAATATGAAAATAAACATATATTGATGCATGTACCTTACAGCTTTCTTTAAATTAGAAAATGAAACCCGATGGAAATTTATGGGGAAGTACGTCTACACCACTCCCTTGAAAACGTCACTGAGAAGTAGCGGAAGTACAACGAACTATTTCTCAATGCGGCGGTACGTAGTCGTGCACCGGCTAGTTATGCAAATCAACATCCAGTCTTGAAATAGGCTACAAAATTGATTGATTGATTGATTGATTTTTCATAATTTGCGTGATTTAAAGGAGGGTAATAAATAAAATACCACACTCGTTTTCGTTCGGTCAGATACGTTTGGGAAGTTCACTCGTTTCGTAAAAATGATATCTAGCGAAAACTCGTATAGTATTCTATATATATGTTATATTGAAAACATTTGATCGCGTTCGGTGGTATCTTTATATATGTTATATTGAAAACATTTGATCGCATTCGGTGGTATCTTTGTATATGTTATATTGAAAACATTTGATCGCATTCAATGGTATTTTTGTATATATTATATTCAAAACATTTGATTAAGAAACAAGAAGAAGAACCCCCCCCCCCCCCCCCCCAACTAAACTCTAGTTAAATCGTCATTATTGGAATATGTCAACCTCAGTGATAGCAGTGGTCATCATGTCCATAGACCAGGGGCAGGATGTGACTGAATCTCTGAGAACAGATAGACCACTGAGCTACAAGGACCTACATTTCTCATTCATAGATACCAAATATACATTACAGAGTGTGGGAAAAATTTGTTGAAATAATGCAGACCTTTTACTTTTTAATATTAATGTATTTTTATCAAGTGCTGTGTCTGGGTTTTTTCGTTCCAGCCAGTGCACCACAACTGGTATATTAAAGGCCGTGGTATGTGCTATCTTGTCTATGGGATGGTGCATATAAAATATCCCTTGCTACTAATGAAAAAAATGTAGCGGGTTTTGACTGTGACCATATGTTTGATATCCAATAGCCGATGATTAATAAATCAATGTGCTCTAGTGGTGTCGATAAAAAAAAAAAAAAATGAAAAAAAAAGTGCACTATGATGACTGTTACCTGCTATTCTGTTTTCTATTAAATGATCTAAACGTACACGTTATATTCAAGAAGCTATTATGTGACATAGCTAACGGAGACCAGTGGCGTAGGCAGGATTTTGTATTGGAGAGGGGGGGGGGGGGGCACCTGTGTAGTGGGATATGACACAGGAACCTTTTTAATGTTATTAATAAGCGAAAAGGTAAAACTTTCCCGGGATTGGGGGGGGGGGGGGGGGGGGGCATGGTAAAAACGCGAGTACATCACACGTCAGACGAGCGCTCTACCACTGGGCTACATCCCGTCCACACAAGAAACAAGGCCTGGAATGGTGATACGTTTTAATACAACAATTCCTAATTTTAACTGTTAGTTCTCTCTAAACTATAAATACCTTGACTGGATTATCTCTCTCCAGGTTCAAGTCGAAACTGACGTCATCATCAAACAGCGACAGATATGTGGCGAACGAGTCGACATTCAGCATCTTAGTCCAGGAACGAAATATTTTTATTCAGGACGCAAAGTCGGTCAACTTCAGATGCGAGACGACGAAATTGTCCATTGACAGAGTTGTAGGAATGGTGTGAAGAGGACGTCGCCCTCTCAGACCCAGATCTCCGACGTTTGTGTGGCAGACTTCGTCGCTTAATGGGTTTGATGTCGTCAGGTCATCTCCTGTTTGTTTACACTGATATCAAAATGACTGGTCAAATAAGTTGGATAACAAATTTAAATCTGATTATAGCAACATGGGTCCCGCGGGACGGGAAGTTATTATTTTCATTGGGGTGTAATTCAGAAGCGATTACGTGGGGACTGCATTATGTACGTGAAAGGAAAGGAATGTTTGTTCAGCGATATTCAGCCACGCGCGTATGGAGAGAAGGAGGCTTCAAGATCTACTCAAAGCAAAGTTTTTATGTAAAAGTATATTTTCCGTGGAAGCATGATTCCTACCCCCCCCCCCCCCCCCCACCCCCCGAAACATGTCGCCACAATCGAGACACCCCCTGCATAATTTCCTGCACAAGCGCCTGTCAGCTCATTTTAAACGACGACAGGCACTGTCGAGTCTACCAATGGTTTTGAGTTGACATTTAGTTGAGAAAGAGAGAGAGAGAGAGAGAGAGAGAGAGAGAGAGAGAGAGAGACGGACAGAGAGAGAGACGGACAGAGAGAGAGAGACAGACAGAGAGAGACAGACAGAGAGACAGACAGAGAGAGAGACAGAGACACAGAGAGACAGAGAGAGAGAGACAGAGAGAGAGAGAGAGAGAGAGAGAGAGAGAGAGAGAGAGAGAGAGAGACATAACGTGATAACATACATATGTATATTTTAAAAGGCTATGTTTTGCGGCTTTATGTATGTACAGACAGGGTAGTACATTTGAACAAGAAAGTGGCATTTCACTGGTATTTCTACATTTCCCGAAAGTTACAAAAATTGCCGGAAACGTTACCATGAAAACGTCAACAATCCTTTGTCATGACGTCAACAATGCTTTGATGTTTCAGTATGCTTATTGATGTCAAAGCGACCTACGTACAGTCGTCTGAATACAGTTTAACTTCAGAAATGTGCAATCAGAACCAAAGGCTCGGGTTTACAACATTGTATTCACTCGGGACAGATAATTCGTAATTCCCCATAGCTCGTTAGTTACTCTAAGTATCCCATCTCTATTTAATGCACATTTAGCTATTTCTTGCCCACTATCTGTCGTCGTTACAAGCATGTTTGGTACACACCGGTCACTAGGTAGACCAGTGAAGCCACTAGCGGTTAGTGTAGTGAAGTGTAAGTCAACAACTCCACATCGATCCATTTAATTCTCTTCATACTGGGAAGACATGTTCGTTCAATGACACCTCGGCACATTATTAAATTAATGCTTTTTGTTCTTATCTTGACAATGATGCATGACATGAAAATTAGCCTCCAATTCGTGAATAACTGATTATTTGTGACTCGAGGGCGTATCTTCCACGGGGGCTGGGGGATGAGGGGGTAGCTGCCCCTTATGAATCTCGAAAATTGTAAAACAGATTATTATTAATAATCCAGTGAATAGTATGCCAATGTCAGGGTTAATCGTCATAGTATTTTATATCGTATGGCATACATTCATTACAATAATCTATAGGTTATAATCATGTTATACGGCGACACTTGACGGTCAGAAAACACGCATACAGAAATTAATGTTATGTATACCATACGCCTCAATCATATAATCCCTACTAGACTAAACTGTCCATTAAGGACTGTTTAAGTTTAATCAATACATAACCACACACAAAATGATATGGCAACTATGACGTCGCTTGTCCAGACAAGTTTAAGTCGAAATCTTAAGACTCTGCAACAGAAAGAAAAGAAAGAAGTGTTTTATTTAACGAAGCACTCAACACATTTTATTTACGGTTATATGGCGTCAGACATATGGTTAAGGACCACACAGATTTTGAGAGGAAACCCGCTGTCGCCACTACATGAGCTACTCTTCCGATTAGCAGCAAGGGATCTTTTATTTGCGCTTCCCACAGGCAGGATAGCACAAACCATGGCCTTTGTTGAACCAGTTATGGATCACTGGTCGGTGCAAGTGGTTTACACCTACCCATTGAGCCTTGCGGAGCACTCACTCAGGGTTTGGAGTCGGTATTTGGATTACAAATCCAATGCCTCGACTGGGATCCGAACCCAGTACCTACCAGCCTGTAGACCGATGGCCTGCCAAGACGCCACAGAGGTCGGTCCTCTACAACAGACACAGAAGCATACTTTTTTGTGCGTTCCTTAGTAGTCATAAATCATTTTATAACAAGAGTACCCCCCCCCCCCCCCCCCCCGGACTTTTGTCAGCGTACGACCCTTCTGTCGGTAACTGTTTGGACACGAAACAGCTAAAACAAGATTGAAGATATATGTATTTGTCTTGTAAATGGAAGACTAAGTTCATCTTGACATTAGCATATTATTATAATGCAAGGGTGTTCACCTATAAAAAGGGTCCCTTTGGAATTGATGCTAAGTGTTTTTCCCCCAACGCATTTCGAGTAGATTGTCCGATGTTTGTTTGTCGGGTTTTGAAGGTCTGTGTCCTGAAATCACCCACGGCACCTCTATGTTCCCAAATACACGTACTTCACACCGTACTCAACTCAACTGTATTACACAGTGTATATGGGAATACATGGTCATGATCAGAATAAAACATATATATTTAAAGGATCATTGAACTTCACGTGGGTTCGGGGGTCATTGTGAGGCTCACTATGTCCTGATTTCCCATCCTGAGTTCAAATACAAGAGACTTAAACCCTACACTACTCTGAAATAAACTCAAAGAATAGTCCACCACCTCAGAAAGTATTTCACCTACAAAGTCATTTAGCCTAAAAGAAGTTTGAGCGGAGATCTAACTGAATCGCTGACGTTAAACGAAAAGTTCTGGTGATCTTCTTTGAAGCTGAATTTGAACGACGAATCATCGACGACAACCCAGGCCAGTGTTGAACTCTGCTGGAGAGTGGCAGTCCTCCTGCAGGTAACTCAGGAAGGACGTTCCAAGGCCCACAGCCCCTCACACTGTTTTCACTACTCTGATCCATAGTATCTTTCTTGAACACATGGCAAATAATACATAAGTGTATGATATAATGACTTGGTCCACACACCAAATACGTGTTTGTTAGACCTAAAGTAGCACGTGGTGTATGAGGGTTTTTTTTGTTACACCCCACCCCCCCACCCCCCACACATTGAATATAACTAGCACATCATATTTTAACAGTGAACCACATCACACTCTAGTACTGAACCACATCACACTCTAGTACTGAACCACATCACACTCTAGTACTGAACCACATCACACTAATACTGAACCACATCATACTCTAGTACTGAACCACATCACACTCTAGTACTGAACCACATCATAATCTAGTACTGAACCACATCACACTCTAATACTGAATCACATCAGACTCTTGTACTGAACCACATCACACTAGTACTGAACCACATCATACTCTAGTACTGAAACACATCACACTCTAGTACTGAACCACATCACACTCTAGTACTTGACCACATCACACTCTAGTACTTGACCACATCTCACTCTAGTACTTGACCACATCACATTCTAGTACTGAACAACATCTCACTCTAGTACTTGACCACATCACATTGTACTACTAAACCACATCACACTCTACTACTGAATCACATCTCACTCTAGTACTTGACCACATCATATTCTAGTACTGAACCACATCACACTCTAGTACGCAACCACATCACACTCTAGTACTGAACCACATCATACTCTAGTACTAAATCACATCACACTCTAGTACTGAAAACATCACACTCTAGTACTGAACCACATCACACTCTGGTACTTGACCACATCACACTCTAGTACTGAACCACATCTCACTCTAGTACTTGACCACATCACATTCTAGTACTGAACCACATCACACTCTAGTACTGAATCACATCATACACCAGGACTGAATCACATCACACTCTAGTACTGAACCACATCACACTCACACTATAGTACTTAATCACATCACACTATAGTACTCAACCACATCACACTCTAGTACTGAACCACATCACACTATAGTACTGAATCACATCACACACCAGTACTGAATCACATCACACTCTAGTACTAAACCACATCACACTCACACTACAGTACTGAATCACATCACACTATAGTACTGAACCACATCACACACTAGGACTGAACCACATCACACACTAGTACTTAACCACATCACACTCACACCATAGTACTGAACCACCTCACACTCTAGTTCTGAACCACATCACACTCTAGTACTTGACTACATCACACTCTAGTACTTGACCACATCTCACTCTAGTACTTGACTACATCACATTCTAGTACTGAACCACATCTCACTCTAGTACTTGACTACATCACATTCTAGTACTGAACCACATCACACTCTAGTACTTGACCACATCACACTCTAGTACTTGACAACAGCACACTCTAGTACTGAACCACATCACACTCTAGTACTGAACCACATCACACTCTAGTACTAAATCACATCATACTCTAGTACTGAACCATATCACACTATAGTACTGAACCATATCACACTCTAGTACTGAACCACATCACACTCTAGTACTGAACCACATCACACTCTAGTACTTGACCACATCACACTCACACTATAGTACTGAATCACATAACATTATAGTACTTAACCACATCACACTCACACTATAGTACTGAATCACATCACACTATAGTACTGAACCACATCATACTCTAGTACTGAACCACATCACACTCTAGTACTTCACCACATCACACTCTAGTACTTGACTACACCACACTCTAGTACTTGACCACATCACACTCTAGTACTGAACCACATCACACTCTAGTACTGAACCACATCACACTCAAGTACTTGACTACATCACATTCTAGTACTGAACCAAATCACACTCTAGTACTTGACTACATCACACTCTAGTACTGAACCACATCACACTCTAGTACTGAACCACATCACACTCTAGTACAGAACCACATCACACTCTAGTACTTGACCACATCGCACTCTAGTACTTGACTACACCACACTCTAGTACTGAACCACATCACACTCTTGTACTGAACCACATCACACTCTTGTACTGAACCACATCACACTCTAGTACTGAACCACATCAAAATCTAGTACTGAACCACATCACACTCTAGTACTTGACTACACCACACTCTAGTACTGAACCACATCACACTCTAGTACTTGACTACACCACACTCTAGTACTGAACCACATCACACTCTAGTACTGAACCACATCACACTCTTGTACTGAACCACATCACACTCTAGTACTGAACCACATCAAACTCGCACTATAGTACTGAATCACATCACACTATAGTACTGAACCACATCACACTATAGTACTGAACCACATCACACTCTTGTACTGAACCACATCACACTCACACTATAGTACTGAATCACATCACACTATAGTACTGAACCACATCACACTCTAGTACTGAACCACATCACACTCTAGTACTTCACCACATCACATTCTAGTACTTGACTACACCACACTCTAGTACTTGACCACATCACACTCTAGTACTGAACCACATCACACTCTAGTACTGAACCACATCACACTCTAGTACTTGACTACATCACATTCTAGTACTTCACCACATCACACTCTAGTACTTGACTACATCACATTCTAGTACTTCACCACATCACACTCTAGTACTTGACCACATCACACTCTAGTACTGAACCATATCACACTCTAGTACTGAACCACATCACACTCTTGTACTGAACCACATCACACTCTAGTACTTGACCACATCACACTCTAGTACTTGACCACATCACACTCTAGTACTTGACTACATCACACTCTAGTACTTCACCACATCACACTCTAGTACTTGACCACATCACACTCTAGTACTGAATCACATCTCACTCTAGTACTTGACCACATCACACTCTAGTACTGAACCAAATCACACTCTAGAATTGGACCACATCACAGTCTAGTACTTGACTACAGCACACTCTAGTACTAGACCACATCACACTCTAGTATTGGACCACATCACACTCTAGTACTTGACCACATCATACTCTAGTACTTGACTACATCACACTCTAGTACTTGACTACATCACACACTAGTACTTGACCACATCACACTCTAGTACTTGACTACATCACACTCTAGTACTGAACTACATCACACTCTAGTACTGGACTACATCACACTCTAGTACTGAATCACATCTCACTCTAGTACTTGACCGCATCACACTCTAGTACTGAACCAAATCACACTCTAGAACTGGACCACATCACACTCTAGTACTTGACTACATCACACTCTAGTACTTGACCACATCACACTCTAGTACTGGACTACATCACACTCTAGTACTTGACTACATCCCACTCTAGTACTGAACGACATCACATTCTAGTACTGGACCATATCACACTCTAGTACTTGACTACATCACACTCTAGTACTTTACCAGATCACACTCTAGTACTGAACCACATCACACTCTGGTACTGAATCACATCACACACTAGTACTGAATCACATCACACTCTAGTACTGAACCACATCATACTCTGGTACTGAATCACATCACACACTAGTACTGAACCACATCACACTCTAGTTCTGAACCACATCTCACACCAGTACTGAATCACATCATACTCTAGTACTTGATCACATCTCACACCAGTACTGAACCACATCACACTCTAGTACTTGATCACATCTCACACCAGTACTGAATCACATCACACTCTAGTACTTGATCACATCTCACACCAGTACTGAATCACATCACACTCTAGTACTTGACTACATCTCACACCAATACTGAATCACATCACACTCTAGTACTGAATCACATCACACACACACCAGTACTGAATCACATCATACTCTAGTACTGAATCACATCACACTCTAGTACTTGACCACATCTCACACCAATACTGAATCACATCACACTCTAGTACTTGACCACATCTCACACCAATACTGAATCACATCACACTCTAGTACTTGACCACATCTCACACTAATACTGAATCACATCACACTCTAGTACTTGACCACATCTCACCCCAATACTGAACCATATCACTGTATAGCAGTCGTTTCTAAGCAGTTAGTGCTTTGAAACAGGGTCATGTCGAAGTGGTACTCCAAGAAGGGCTTGACGAACTCTAAATTAACTCTTGTGAACCTAAAACATATAAAAGTAACTATTTTATAAACAGCAGTAATAACCTCTTATTCGTAATACTCCCTTATATATATGATTTTATATTATTTATAAAAAATTATTTTATTTTTTGTTTTATTTCCAGAGTTTTGGACTTTGTACCAACTATTTGTTCAGTTTTAAATATTATCTTCAAATATATGTCACCTTAGTTTATACAGGTCTACTGGGGGAATGGGGAATGAGGATTAAAAACTAATTATTTTTATTGATAACGGAAACCCGCACTTACCTTTTCAGTAGATGCTACTGCTACAATCTATGTATACGATTGTAGAAACACAGATTGCGCAGATAATAGCCATGGGTAAATAAGCCTGGCAGTTTGTCCGTTAATGGAACTAAAAGGACAGACGAACTGAAATAACCACCAAGGGTTCATTGAGACATTCTGAGCAATGATCGCGCAAAACTACCGAGTCACGTCCCTTGACGACAAATACTCTGACTTTAAAGGGACATTCCTGAGTTTGCTGAAACTTTTAAGTTTTAAGACTAATAGAGACTTTTTAACGATTGTAATTACATATCAAATATATTTTTCTACATAAAATATTAGTGGCTGTATATTAAACGTGTTTCTGGTCGGTCTAATATTTGTACTAGGTTAAATTTCATTTTATTTCCCAAAATATTATTTTTCCGTATGTACGACAAAATGCAGTTTGGGCTGCTTACAAATATTAAGACGACCAGAAACACGTTCAATATACAGACACAGATATTTTAAACAAGAAAATATATTTAATATGTAAGTTTAATCGTAGAAATATTTTATTAGTCGGGAACATATTACAATGCAGCAAACTCAGGAATGTCCCTTTAAAGAGTTTGCTGCCAGTGAATCATGTTTACGACGACGGAGTCTTTACGAGGACTACAATTACACATTAAATTCCTTGTCTAGAATAGCAGTGACTGTATAAACAAGACTGGTGTGGTCCTAATGTTTGTAGCAGCTCAAACCGGATTTCACCTTGCAATATAATCATTTCGTTTTTCTAAAACATCAAGAACAGCACATACCACGGTCTTTGACCAGTTGTGGTGCACTGGTTGGAACGAGAAAAAAATCCAATCAGGTTGAATTTACGAAGTCTGTTTTTCTTAAACGCCGTTATTTAGTCATTGTAAATGCATGTAGTTTAGTTATACGCGTGGAAGACTAATACTCGCTATATATACTCCTTTTTTAAAAGTGTATATTGTAAGCTGTAACATAATATCAATCTCACATTTTCATTTTCGATTCCACATCTCTGCACAAGACTAATTCTATAAGACGTTATAATAGGGGCATGGGGATAAGATGCCATGACTCACTACAAGGTAGGGGCGGGAGGTAGCTCAGTGGTAAAGCGCTCGCTTGATGCGCGATAGGTTTAGGATCTATCCCCGTCGGTGGGCCCATTGGACTATTTCTCATTCCAGCCAGTGCATCATGACTGGTATATCAAAGGCCGTAGTGTGTGCTATCCTGTCTGTGAGATGGCGTATATAAAAGATACCTTGCTACTAATGAAAACATGCAACGGGTTTCTTATCTAAGACTATATGTCACAATTACCGAATGTTTGACATCCAATAGCCGATGATTAATAAATGAATGTGCTCTAGTGGTGATGTTAAACAAAACAAACAAACGCTGCAAGTTGATTGGTCTACAAAGAAGAGCTGGCCTTGACAAAGATATATGATTATGGTTCCAACTCTGTAGGTTTTGTGTTGGGGTGTCGTTAGACATCCAGTCAGTCTGTAGAAGGTCTGCCACCTGATAGCGCTCTATACAGGAGGAAATAACCTTTTTCAAACTGATTTTACAGACAAAACCAGTGGCGGATATTTCGATAGAACAGGGTGCAAAGAAAGAACACAAGATGGTTTCGGTATGTCGGAGCTAACAGCTGACAACGTATCTGCCATGTTTGAAACTCGTCGCGAACATGTCGTTTCTAGCAAACAAGAACAGTTCGCGCAAAACGTCCTGGTTTGAAAACTCTCATTTGGAATAGTATTTGTATTTGGCATTAGGAAGCGGTCTTACATGATGGTGTGAGCGGGGAGGCTGTAGGTTCCAATTCACGCTCGTAGGCGGGTCCTGTGTAGCTCCCCTGATTAAAGTTCCAAACCAGTGTCCTACAATAGATCTGGTATGTACTATCCTGTCTGGTGATAAAGGCATATAGCGCTTTGGAATGGCCAGTTAATGTGTGCAAAAAGCCAAAATTGACTGATCCATCATACATTTGCGTCGTGTATCATTAGGGCCAAGACGTAGCCCAGTGGTAAAGCGCTCGTCTGAAGCGCGATCGGTCTAGGATCGATTCCTGTCGTGGACCCATTGGGCTATATCTCGTTCTAGCCAGTGTTGGTATATCAAAGGCCGTGGTATGTGCTATCCCGTCTGGGATGGTGCATATAAAAGATTAAATGTCAAAAGTACCAAATCCAATAGCCGATGATTAATAAATCAATGTGCTCTAGTGGGGTCGTTAAACACACTTTTTAAACTTTAACATGTATCATTAACAACTATTTATTTTTCACATATAAGACCATCAACAATACATCAAAATAATGTTGTATGCTCAATCATCACCGTTGTTATCGTCATTATCATCGTCATCGTCATCATCATCATCATCACCATCACCACGAACAACACAAGAAACCAAAGTTTTATCATCGTATGTTTTATTTGGCATATGAAGATGAATATGAACTAAAGAAAAACTAATTGAAATGTTTTAAAAGTAATACATTTTGGCTTTCAACTTCTAAAAATATCAATCCATTGTAGGCCTATAGTGAACCTCTAACTGCAGTGTACAGCAAACAGAAGTATACTATGCAGCGAGAAAATACTGCTAACTTCACTAATAGAGAAATACATTTTAAGATACCGAGGCCCCATTACAATGTATAAAGGTTTGATTCTAAGTTTTCTTTCTTTGTTTTGTTTGTATATGTGTATGTGTATGTATATGTGTATATATACATGTATATGTATGTGTCTGTGTATGTGTATGTGTCTATGTGTTTGTATATGTATATGTGTGTGCATATGTATAGTATACGTATGTGTATGTATATTATACGTATGTGTATGTATATGTGTATGTGTACGTGTACGTGTATATGTATGTGTACGTACATACGAGGTTATGTATGACAATTCAAGTCCAATGAGTGGGGTCGAGGCTTCACGAAAAAATACCTTTTTTCCTATAATATATAATAAAGATAAAAAATCAGGCCGTGTCAGAATATTATTATTAATGTAAAAAAAGAAAAGAAAAAAGCTCGTATGTAACTTTTTTTTAGTGTTAGTGTGTGTGTGTGTGTGTTAGTGTGTGTGTGTGTTAGTGTGTGTGTGTTAGTGTGTGTGTTAGTGTGTGTGTTAGTGTTAGTGTGTGTGTGTTAATGTGTGTGTGTGTGTGTGTGTGTTAGTGTGTGTGTTTATGTATGTGTGTGTTAGTGTGTGTGTGTGTGTGTGTGTGTTAGTGTGTGTGTGTGCGCGCGCGTGTTAGTGTGTGTGTGTTAGTGTGTGTGTGTGTGTGTGTGTTAGTGTGTGTGTGTGTTAGTGTGTGTGTGTTAGTGTGTGTTAGTGTGTGTGTGTGTGTGTGTGTGTGCACGCGTGTGTGTTAGTATGTGTGTGTGTGTGTTAGTGTGTTTGTGTGTGTGTGTGTTAGTGTGTGTGTGTTAGTGTGTGTGTGTGTGTGTGTGTGTGCGTGTGTGTGTGTGTGTGTGTGTGTGTGAGTGTGTGTGTGTGTGTGTGTGTGTGTGAGTGAGTGATTGACTGAGTGCGAGTCTGTCTGTTGTACTCACGAGGTTTTGAAGTCTGGGAGTGAAATTTTAACTGATCCTGTTTCTGACTTAAACGATTGTGACACGGATGAATTTGTTTTTCTCTAATAAAAGACTGATGTTTGGTTTACGAGGTTTAGAAAGAAGCGGACATACAGCTGTTTTCATAAGTTAACTTTCAGGTCGAATGCACATAAAAAAAATCATTGCATAACCTGAAAGTTCAAGTGAGTTCTTAATGCAACAAAATAAAACAAAGCAAGGGTACACTCTTTTAATGGCACTAACTCTGATTGTCTCCAATAGTGGTATGCTCCCCAAAACAGGTCGCAAGGCCTCAGCACTATCTAGCACTGTTAGAAAGGGTAAAGAAATTCTCAGATTTTAAATCAAGCTAAAATGTACAGTTCCCTGGATAATAATAATTTAATCATATTTTCTGAACTATAGGAAGACTGTTTCGCACAAACACGTATTTATAGGTAAATTAATCACTCACGTTTTCATAAAGAAAATAAAAACAAAACAAACAACACAAGTTCCTTAGGTCATACTTGTTATATACATGGTCAACATATTGGGTAATTATTTATGAACTCTACTTAAGGGCTGTTTTCAAAATGGTCATGGACTATGGTATTATTATCGGTTGTTTAACGCAAATATCTCACCTATTTACAGGGACTATTCCGAGTTTCAGCAGTAGCAAGACTCACGTTTGTTTGTTTCCTCCCACCCCACACCCACCCATTGTTTTTGAAAACACTATTTTGCCGAAGCATGTTTTAAATAGAAATCATTATACGGATAAATACATTTGAAATGATAGAATTATTTACGACGTTCAAAATCAATTGGTTATAGACATATTCCTATTCTAAGATAATGTAAATAAATTGTCATTTTAATAATATAAAAATGTGTTTTTGCCGAAAATCTTTTGACATTTGTTCAAACTCAGAATAGTGCCATTAACGTGTTATAACGAGTATTAATACATATGTCCATAACTTCATATGGTCGTTTGTAAAGAGCCCATACACCGATAACCACTGAGCACCTTTCCAAACAAATGCATTAACAAATTATTTTTGAACTAAAGAAACATTTACAAATTTCATAACATAATTATATAACAAATTTCATGATGTAGCTATGAAATAGCTGGTTACATTTTAACAAAATGTATGACATGATGGTGACATAAATTCATGACATTGCTAACAAAATTTCATTACATGGCTAACAAACAATGATGACGTCATTATGCAATAAATATCACATGACAGAGCTAAGTACCCACCATCATCACGTGGACACATAAAAAGTCATAAGATGGATACGTGACGCATTTCACAGTTTATGACGTAATTATGTAAACAAAACCATGACCTTGCCACGTCGCTACTCACGACGTGACAATGTAAAAGAGAGATTGTCTAATCAGCTAGTTGAAATGTATTAAAACTCTCCAGTGATAAACGTGGCGAAGTAATGAATTTCGATGATATAGTAACCTGCATTTATACGTTTAGAACTTGGATGACGCATTTACACAGTCACTTTGACTCACTGCAACAATCGCTTAATGATGTTGTTTTTTCTCCATACATTACATGTACAACAATCAGGTGCATATATAAGTCATGTTATTCTTAACATCGTCACAGTGAAAATGTATACATACACGCAGAGGACGAAAAAAGGTGCAAGAAAATAATAATGAATTGTTAATTATTAAGGGCTGTTCCAAAAACAACTGCATAAACTAGAGGGCTGAATAGGATGGTGAGTGTGAGATCTGAAATAATCTTCCTTACTGTTAAATTAGAAGAAGCGGTTTTCTTATTTATTTATTTATTTATTTATTTATTACAGTATGAGGCGTAGTAACCACCCACCCCTCTCACCTCATATGTAATACATCTTTTGGAACAGTTCTAGACAAAATAATATGAAACGAAAGTTAATACAACGGAACAGTGTAAGTCTAGAAACTAACTGTTGACAACGAATGACAAGTTTGAAATGCATGTAAGTACAACACAGATGGAATATAAATATATTTTAACTCGACGTCACTAAAGAATTTAACGTGTAACTGATGTAATCGGCAGTTTCCGGATATTAATGCTGATTCGCTCTCAGACACGTGACTCCTGCCGGAAGCGCGTTAATATTTGTCCTTTTAATGCCAAACAAACAATAAAACATAAACAGTATGCTTTGCTCTTTTCAACTGTCACATGGTCATTTGCCGATAATTCTGATAGACTTAGAGGAAATCCTATTCACTTTTCCATTGGCAGCAAACAAAACAAAGATGACTGACTTTAATGGTGGTAAATCTCCAATAATGTTTGTATGCAGATTAAAGGTTACTTTAATTTATATTTCTTTATTACTTTTAACTTTTCTTCTACTTTATTCTTTTATATTTTTTATGTGTTCTTTTACAAATAGATCCATATCTCATGGTTGATCACGTCTTGGTTTTGTTTGCCGAAGAAACATGGCAGTTGAAAAGGCACACTGACGTATACTACAACAAAAATCTATGTCTTCTCCAATATAACTAAAAATCACCAATAGAACACGAAATAAAACAATAATACTAGAACGCAACAGTATTAAAATCACCAATAGAACATAAAATTTAACAATAATATTAGAACACAACTTGTGAGTCTACCTTTCCACAAACAGTATTAAAATCATCAATAGCACATGGAATTTAACAACAATCGTAAACACCATGTGAAGTTTCTATTCTCCTCACCCTGGATATCTGATCGTTGTTTGACCAGGTCAAATTAGCGTTATTCCATTATTCGTGAAGCGTAAAGGCAATCGTGGCTCCTACTGCCGTGGACACTTCCAGCGAACAGATGTGTGGATGGAATAGTCATTTCAAATCCATACGGTTCACCTTGAAATGCTGGCTTAGCCTTGAGTGCATACAACAACTAAGTCAGTTCGGTTAAGACCGCCACTGACAGGATTCTACTGACTGAGTTGACCAACTTATCAACTTGCCGATTTTCCCGACTGTTTCTGATCGCGCGTCTGTATGGATATGATCATAGTCGGCGCCAATAAGTCAGGAATCGGCAAGATCGTGAGTTGAACGACTCAACTGTTGCCTCGTTGTGGACGACAAACCTGTCCATGTTCAACTACTTTCATGATTATGGTACAGTACATGGGCGGTTGCAAGATTTATTTCTTAAAGAGTCGTGCAACTTTGAAAAAAGATCACCTACAATCTTTCAAAAGCACACTAACATGCATTACATATAGCAGTCTTTCCCGGAAACACCCAGTCGACCACAAAATCACATCTTCCCCATAATAAAACAAACAAACAAACCTAAAACAGCAGCAAAACCCCCTAAAACAACAAGCCCCTCCATTACGTTCATCTATTAAACACTACAATGTCTATGCACGATGAAGTTCGGTGGTAACCCCCCCCCCCCCCCCCACACACACACACACACTCCCACACACACACATCCTATCCTGCTGGACACGCGCGTTCAGTATAAAACATAACGTTATTATAACTGACCTGCGAGCTCAGCCTGTTATCGTATTTTGAGTCATGCCCAATCATTTGAAGCGAAGGAACAGGGGGTGTTAAATATAACTCTTTACGATCCAGGTAACTAAAATGGGATTAATGAAATACAAAAAACCTAAATATTCTTTGTATCCACAAACACAAGGTTACTTTGTACAGAAGACTATTTACAAGATAGTTAGCTACTTTGTCATTCATTTAAAAATAACAAATAAAAAGATTCAGACACAACAGTTTCAAATCAACTCAAACATTAGGCACATACCTTATCGTTATCAACACTGTTGCAAATGTACAAAACATTTTGCTCTGGTTTGTTCATCTGAGCAAAATACGTCCACACTTTGATTACAGTGGCTGCACATTTTGTTTTAAATACATCAGCCTCGATTTGGAGTCACAGCAGGTCAAAGATGATTGGGTCAAACTAATTAACGAAGTCATTTGATTGGTTTGCGTAAGGCACTTTAAAGAGAAGCAGACGTCAGCTGGCCTGAGATCTGTCGCCACCTTCATATTTCTGTTCAACTGCAGCACAAGATAACATCTTCTGAAGAAACCATTAACACGGGCGCCCATAGACATACTTTTGACAGGAGGCAAATCATGTGGGTATGACCATATCATCACAACTGTTATAATTCAACACATTGTGGTGATATGTCGTCCTTTACCGAAATACAAGGTTTTATCAAAGTCTCAGTCTCGCCCCTTCCAAATGGGAACCCATCTATTCTCGGTTCTCGGGATTTCAAACACTGACTCCAGTCATGACACTATCTTGCTGAACCCTCTAAAAATATGTTTTAAAAATAGTTTTTATTTATCAAGTGTCTTTTCGTCATGCATATACTTCTTTTCCTCCTAAAGAGTTTTGTGCAAAACCAGTCAATGGCATAAACTGTAGACCGTTGTCGGTTATTTCCTTGTCTCTCTTCTTGTTTGGTTTCTTCGAGCCAAAACAGCGCACCGCAAACCTAAATTCTTCAGCCATTTCTGAACACAAGGTTTGCTGAAGAATAGAACAGGAAACTCATGAGAAAATATATATAGAATATTAAGGCCATACTAATCTGAAGAAATAGGAAATGAAGGCAACATATGACAAATTACTAGTACTATATTATGATATAACCTATTAAGGCCATATTTAATTCTGGAATGTTAAACATAAATGAAATTATCGCTATAATAGCTGAAAACTAAATGACATTTTAATGAAGAACACATTAAGCATATTAGATGAGATCCAGTCCACTTCGTCAACCAAACTATGTCTTAAATGAAATTATCGCTATAATAGCTCAGAACTAAATGACATTTTAATGAAGAACATATTAAGCATATTAGATGAGATCCAGTCCACTTCGTCAACCAAACTATGTCTTAAATGAAATTATCGCTATAATAGCTGAAAACTAAATGACATTTTAATGAAGAACATATTAAGCATATTAGATGAGATCCAGTCCACTTCGTCAACCAAACTATGTCTTAAATTTTTTTTGAAATCTGATAAAAAGTTTTTAAAAAAATGACACCTCGGTAAATTAGTCAACACAATTTTCAAAAATTATTATGAACCAAAACATTATGGTTATCATTAAACCAAACAAAAATGTTTGCCTCCCATATACAATATTTTAAAACGAAATAATTTTCAAGGAATAGCAACGTTTTATTTAATGAAAAATATCTGTCGCATGAAAGAGTAATAAAATATTGACATTTTCGAAGAAGAAATATCACACGATCAAACTTTTGTCAGATGCTATTTTTAATATTTTTGTTGTTTTGGGGTTTTTTCCCCTGTTTTTCTCTCCAAAATATTCAATATTTCATCAATTTATACGGTAAAAACACTGGCTATTTTACTTTTAAAGATTATTTGTTTTTCAGTGTTTTCTTATATAAGACCCCTTCAAATTCAAGGTCTTTACAAGGCTGCAACAGTCCCTGTAGTCATGAAATCGTTTTTGCTTGAAGAACAACAAGATATTTAAAACCAAAACCAACTCTAAACCACAGAACTATAACGGGAAAAATGGCGTGGCTTACCTCATCCTTCTTAGCATTTTTCCTGGCTTTCCAAATAAATTCACACAGGGATATTATAAATCCTGCGCCCACTCCCGCTATGAGGACGACGAAGACGCCCCCTACATTATCTACTCCTAGATCGTTGGCCTTCCCCGTGGATCCGCCCGAGACATCATGAACACACTTCCCCCCACCCAGCTCCTCCTTCCACCACTTCCGGTGAATCTCGTGAATAAACTGATCCTCTTGTAGCTTCAGGATAGTCTCCGACATCAAATCTCGATACTGCGAATCTGAAACACCAAACGTTCAATGTAAGCTTTAACAAAACAGTCACTAGCAACTGCTTTTAGCGCAAGACGTATAGGCTCCGCTTCACATCTAAATGAACCAGTGTTGAAATAATGGCAGATTTGAAATTATCGGATCACAGTATTTCATTACTCAATTTTCGTTCTTTTCCTCTCCTTTCTTTTAACATGGTTTTATAGCGATGAATACTTACTAGGGTATTATTAGTATTTTTCTCCAATCATTGGCGGTACATTTTCTAAAAACAAGTTTGGAATAACATTTCCTGACATCGGATGCGTTTTCTCCTGCAGTACAATAAATATAATATACCTTCTGGCGTTACTATATCATTACACTGCAATAGTTTTTTAAGGTAATAATAATATTAACATTTCTCTCTGCACTACAAATAAAAAATGATAAACCTTCTGGTCGTCTTATTCCATAACTCTGCAATAGACTCTATGGTAATAGTAATATGAACACCTCTTCTCGCAATGCAATAAACATAATACTATACCTTCTGGCATGGCTATTCCAGAACCCTGCAATAGTTCATATGATAATATTAATATTAACACAACTTCTGAAAGTACAATAAACATGATACTATACCATCTGGCGTGGCTATTCCATAACCCTGCAATAGGGTCTGTGATAATATTAATATTAACACCTTTGCTCACCGCACAATAAACATGATACTATACCTCCTGGCGTGGCTATTCCATAACCCTGCAATAGGGTCTGTGATAAGATTAATATTAACACCGTTGCTCACCGCACAATAAACATGATACTATACCATCTTGCGTGGCTATTCCATAACCCTGCAATAGGGTCTGTAATAAGATTAATATTAACACGTTTGCTCGCAGCACAATAAACATGATACTATACCTTCTGGTGTTGCTATTCCGTATCCCTTGGAGTCGAGCAGTCCTCCGATCTGTTCAAGGTCACAGTTCCTCTCGACGACGTACTCGACGGACGTGGACTCGGACAGGTAGGCGTATCCCCCCGCCTTCACCCGCCGCACCCCCTCCTCGCCGTTTTTGGGAAACACCGACTCCTCAGACGTGTTCATCGCGTTCCACATCCTCTTGAACGTCTCGATCTTAGAGTTCTGAAACAGCGAATGTATATGGCTTTGTGCAAATACCGTAATAACATGGGGCTGTAGATGATGCGGAACTATTGAAGACGGTGGGTTACAGACCACGAGGAACTATAGATGACAAGGAACTGTTGATGACGGTGGGTTATAGACCACAAGGAACTATTGATGACGCTGGGTTATAGACCACGAGGAACTATAGATGACGCTGGGTTATAGACCACGAGGAACTATAGATGACGAGCACCTATTGATGACGGTGGGTTATAGACTACAAGGAACTATAGATGACGAGGAACTATTGATGACGGTGGGTTATAGACCACGAGGAACTATAGATGACGAGGACCCATTGATGACGGTGGGTTATAGACCACGAGGAATAATAGATAACGAGGACCCATTGATGACGGTGGGTTATAGACCACGAGGAACTATAGATGACGAGGACCTATTGATGACGGTGGGTTATAGACCACGAGGAATAATAGATGACGAGGACCCATTGATGACGGTGGGTTATAGACCACGAGGAATAATAGATGACGAGGACCCATTGATGACGGTGGGTTATAGACCACGAGGAACTATACATGACGAGGACCTATTGATGACGATGGGGTATAGACCACGAGGAACTATAGATGACGAGGACATATTTATGACGGTGGAGTATAGACCACGAGGAACAATTGATGACGACTAACTACAGATGGCGAGCACCTATAAATGATGAGGAACTAGAGATGATGAGGGGCTATAGATGTATTCATTCAAAGGGATATTGTTTCTTACATAGAGCATGATGTACGTTATCAGCTTTAATCCGTGAAGGTACGAATGAGGAATCCTGCTGAAAAGTTAAATTTTTATGTTTAAAACCTACTTACACGTTTTTTTTCTAAATAAAACGTATTTACGGCATATGTGCATGGAGCTAACTTATACTCCATTGGCAGCAATCAGTTTCAGTGGTGCTAATTTCATTGGAAAGTTTAATTTGGCGGCTAGATCATCGTTAAAGACGATAGTTAGTATCTTTAAATCGATGTTGTCGTGCGATACAAAATCACACACAATGTCCTCTCCATTGTATCTTTATAACAGAAGTCACCTAAATGTCCAGAAGCGATAGACGATAAGGGAGTTTTAAAAAAAGTTGACTCACCTGGAAGAAAACCCGTACTTGATCTTGGACTGTTTAGCTCCTCGTAATCTATAGACCCTCGCCATATATAGACTTTAGATGACGAGGTGCCATAAATGCCGTGGAGCGATAGATGATGAGACAGATTAAAAACAGAAAACTTACCTGGAAGAAAGCCATGGTTGATCCGCCATACAGAGTTCCATACTTGATCTTAGACTGCTTGGCGAGGTCCTCGGCGCTCTCGATGTCCTTGACCATCCTCTCGACGGTGAGGAAGGCTGCCAGGTTGGCCGTATACGAGGAGATCATGATGAGCGTGAAGAACCACCAGATCCCCGCCACCATCCGGGTCGATATGGCCCGGGGCGCGATCTCACAACCTGCAGAAATGGGGGCAAATACAGTTAAGAGATTGTTTTAACAACAAGACTAGACCGCATTAATTATTTATTACCCGCTATTGGGTGTTAGATATTTTATAATTCTGACAGACTTCAGACGAAATCCGCTACAATTTTCTGTTAGCAGTAAGATATATTTTATATGTATTTTCCCATACACTGCACAGTCTTTGATATATTAGCCAAAGAAAGCTATTGCTATCGAAACAGCAGTAAGAGGCTACCAACAGTGTTGTGTCACTGGTTGGGACGAACACAATAACCCAATGAGTCGACTGAGGGGGTCGATCCTATGATCAAATCACCTCAGGTGCGCACTCTACCGACTGAAGTACGCACTGCCACGAAGCTACTCTACTGACCCTGCTGCATGAGCGAGCCGATGGTGAACCAGAGACTGTTGAGGATGGTGAACTGGTTTTCCACGATGTCCGAGTCCTCGTTACACGGGTGGGGGTTGCACCACTCGTAGGGGCTGAAGCGCGCGATCACGAACAGCATGAAGCTCACACACAGGTAGGCGGCGATCATGTACACCCACACCTCCACCGACAGGGGCGACAGGAATGAGAACAGTTCGGGCGACTTCGGGGTGGGCTTCTTGTAGAGAATCGTGATGCCCAGCGTGATGAACGGCTTCGTGAAGTCGATCACCTTCTCTCGGTCGTGGGTGATTGACATTCCACCGAGACCGATATCGGCTTTCTATATAAACAAATATATATCAGTATTATATAATAGTGTATCCCAACAGATTCCGACGTGGTGTCCAGTGACCCAGACCCCCCCCCCCCCTCCTTCCTCTCGCCAACCCCCACACACACACTTGCACACCATATTTTTATAAGTTCGTATTTTTCTATCAAACGTAAAGTAAAAATGTTTTATGTAACTGTATATGTAAAATATAGTTTAATATTTTATTGCACACAAACAGAAGGATCGATAGCAAATTTCCTGGCTTATAAGGCCCTCAACTATTTACAGTCGAAGAGTTAGTGTGTTTTGTTTAACGACACCACTAGAGCACATTGATTTGTTTTTTTTCTGCTTTAGCAAGAATTCGCTGTTACATGCCGTTTTCAAAACAATTTAAATGGTTAACATTGACAACATATAGCTACGTAGCCATAATTCATTTATATTCAACACTATCGATTATATAAGTGGAATACGATGAATATGCAGCTGGATGAATAATTTACTTTTCGGGACAACATAAATGCCGTGTGATTGTGCCTGTAAATTGACTTTGTTCTAAGCTAGTGCGTACCCTGTCCATGAGTTCTCGAACGATGCCGTTCCACAAGCCGTTGTTACTCTTGCCGTAGCCGCCCATTTCCCTGGCGATCACTCTGACAGTGTAGTTGAAACCCCGCCGTTTGGCGATGGCGTCTAGCAGGTCTATACAGAATCCTCGGTAGTACTTCGACCCGTCCGGATTCGTGTATTCAACAACGTACGGCTTTTCCTGAAAAAACAAACTTCGTGCATAAACTTTGATCTGTTAGGATTTGTGTATTCAATAGTATATGATTTTTCTTACAAAACCAAACTTCCTGGATAAACTTTGATCTTTGATGCATTAGGTTTGTATATTCAACAACGTATGTTTTTTCTTGCAAAACCAAACTTCGTGGATGAACTTTAACGCATTAAGTTTGTGTATTCAATAATGTATGGGTTTTTTCTGCAAAACTAACTTCATGGATAAACTTTGATCCATTAGGAATCGAGCATTCAACAACGTACGCGAAATTGCAAACTAAAAGGACATTTGTTGTATCCCCCCCCCCCCCCCCACACCCACACACACACACACCCTTCCTGGTTACGGCCTTAGACAAAGTGTAATTATATTAAATATAAGAGTGGAGTTTAACTTACCAATACGACTATTACATCCAGAGTTCTGTTCGCTAGAGCAGCTGTGGTGTCTTTTAAGCGTTCGCTGTAATCCTTGGTGATGTTGATACCAATGAACCGGTCCCAGTGTCCCGTCTAGAAAAACAGTGTTTAACACGTTACACAAACACACTAGTAATATCTTGATTTCCACAACTACATGTGTACTTAGATAAATAAAGTGTTAATAGTGTCTCTGTCGATCACTTTCTTTAACCCTCATTGGCTGGCTCTCTCTCTCTCTCTCTCTCTCTCTCTCTCTCTCTCTCTCTCTCTCTCTCTCTCTCTCTCTCTCTCTCTCTCTCTCATATGTCTCATTACTATTTCTAAAGTATTTCTGAGTAGCTATTGTAATTGAGTCCGGATAGCTAACAGACAATTAGTTTCTTGTATCCAGTATCAACCTCTTAATATTTTTGTTGATACATTACTAATCAATGTTCTATTAGCCAAAACCATGTGGCAGTGATTACAAAGTCAAGAATGGTTCTTAAAGACACTGTCCCAAGTTTGATACTACTGTAGCATGTTTCCGACGAACGATTACAGTTATATACTAGTATTTCTTAAAATAAACAGCGGTTTTCACACCTTCCTTAATCCGTGGACTGTCAGCTCCATAACGTCTAGTGTAAAATCCTTTCGTTCTCCGTTGACGTATTTCACAGGTCCTGATAATCCGTCAAAAACTGTCTGTAATTCAAACATTAAACAATAAACATACAGCACATAATAAACCAAACGTTCTTACAAACATTTTACTCATTTTCTTTTACTTAATTCATTATGAAGAATACTAAAATAGTGCCATTAAACACATGTTTTGTATGACATATAAATAATAAAGAGCCTTGCCAACAACGCCTTAGATTAGTTTTAATTTGACGTGAAATGCAAGGTATGTATATGTTAAGTAAATGAATCATTACTACAAAGGGCAGAACATATCGACTAATTTCTAATAAACTTATGTTTATTAAGATCACCTCGAAAGATACATGTATATCATTTTATGCAAAGTACTAAAGCTATTATAACATAGACCTGTAGTCAACTACTGACTGAAACAAACGGTTACCAAATGGAAACGTTTAGTCCTGTTCAGATACAATACAGCAACAAAAACATAATGTTAAAAAAACTCCACCAAAAAAGAAAACAACATTCTGAGCCCCAATAAAAGTGCTATCTAATGTTATTTACTAACAGTAAGAGTACGTACAATTTTCATAAAGTTGAGTAAGCTGTTTCCGTGAGCCCACGACTGTGACTTTTCACACGACAACACTGACGTCGTGACATCCTGGGTCTGCGAGAGCTCGTGCAGCGCACGTGCAAACAGATGGACGGCATCGTAGGCCAAGGCTGTTTCCGTCTGAAAACAGTTTACAGATCGTGACATATAACTGACCTCTTTCAGCTTGTGTGGCGTTTCAGGTAGTGAAATGTTATTAATCCAGGGCTCCTCGTTCCATTGCCAACTTAGCCAACGGGTAACTGATGTACAAAGTGGCTACAACAATTAGCATTTGGCTAACAACACTTCGTTTAAATTAGTCATGCAATACTGTACATATCTGAGAAATGGCCAAAACAAATTACTTTTCAAAACAAACTCCATAAACGAGAAACATTTCAGGTATTTTTGTTATGGTAAGCCATGCAATATATTATTATTATATAGTATTAGAAATAAATTAATTGGTGAACATGTAGTCATTTTAATATATGTCAAATGTGTGAACAAATATTGTTATAAACATGCTGTCAGTTTACTAATGTTTCTTTTTTTTCTGGAATATTTTCCACTGTTCTATTTCAGAACATAACTATATAAATGTATCGTTGCTGTCAGTGCTATTGGGACTACATAGTGATGTTACAATGATATAATCGAAAATTAATCGATTCGATGTGATGATCGATTATTACAGTCTATAATCGGATGTCGCGAAAAAGGTTTTATTACCCATATGGTTAAACATATCTTGGTACATGTCAAAGTGATACGTCCCACTAGAACGCCATAAGATGACGTCATCTATTTAATACACCCATATGGTTAAACATATCTTGGTACATGTCAAAGTGATACGTCCCACTAGAACGCCATAAGATGACGTCATCTATTTATTACACCCATATGGTTAAACATATCTTGGTACATGTCAAAGTGATACGTCCCACTAGAACGCCATAAGATGACGTCATCTATTTATTACACCCATATGGTTAAACATATCTTGGTACATGTCAAAGTGATACGTCCCACTAGAACGCCATAAGATGACGTCATCTATTTATTACACCCATATGGTTAAACATATCTTGGTACATGTCAAAGTGATACGTCCCACTAGAACGCCATAAGATGACGTCATCTATTTATTACACCCATATGGTTAAACATATCTTGGTACATGTCAAAGTGATACGTCCCACTAGAACGCCATAAGATGACGTCATCTATTTATTACACCCATATGGTTAAACATATCTTGGCACATGTCAAAGTGATACATCCCACTAGAACGCCATAAGATGACGTCATCTATTGGCGCAATACAACCTTACTGGAACATCAACCAAACGAGTTGAGTGATATAAATTAAGATCGATTACGAGTAATAAATAGGATACTAAACTCGCTACCATCTCGTATCATCTTTATGTTCCTCGTGAAATAAAGTCCAATGTCACTCGCTAAAGCTCGTAACAATTAAGCATTATTTCACTCAAGACATACACATGATACGAAACGAAGCTCATTTACTATTCTATGACGATGTAATTGTTCTTACAGTTTGAATGATGATGAAACTGATGTAAATGTGCCGGGGGTTTGTGTTTGTTTCCATGTATACGTAGAGGAAACAAGCACGTATTGAACACATATTAAAGGGACATACCCTAGTTTTTAAACACTAAGACATATTTGTTTTACTATTATAGCCGTTTTTGATAACTGAAATCATACTTTACTTAGATTTTATGGTTTAAATTATCAATTTCCGTACATTCGAAGTGTGTTTGATCATCATGGTGTTTTTAATATCACAAAATTCATTTCTCCTATTTTTAAAAATGCACGTGCGTCTGAGAAGTAACAGTTATAGAGTCAAATTCACAGACTCATGTTTCACTCTATTGTAACTTTATCCAGATGTGTTACAGGTTTGTAGATTAACTAAACTTAGTGTTACTTTTCACGGGTGGAAACTAGGGTCTGTCCCTTTAATTAAACTTAGTGTTAATTTTCACGGGTGGAAACTAGGGTCTGTCCCTTTAACTAAACTTAGTGTTAATTTTCACGGGTGGAAACTAGGGTCTGTCCCTTTAGAGCTATTTGTTGGCCAGTTCTCAGGGAGTCCGAACATAGGTGCATATTCTTCAAACCAGTTTTAAGGTCATATAATTATAACCCATTGTTTAATCGAAAGTTGATTGGTTGGTTGGTATAACCGATGATCGATTATGAAATTCCAACCGTTTACCAAATTCAGGTCTGTGTATTATAAAGAGGTTTAGTAAGTTGGAAACCTATCTAATGTACTAGTACATGTATTTATATTTTAAAAACAATAAAATATGTTTTAATCAACCGTTAATTAACGTTTCGATCATTATTCAAATGAGATTGGAATAGTCCGGTGACCGTGTGAGGGACGTTGAAAGCAGACACATCTTCAGTAATTGTTCTTTAAATAGTCTTTATTATAATTATGCATGGGACTCATCTGGTTGGTCAAACTCGTTATCCAGCTTGCTAATAGTTTTCACATATACACAAATACACACGATGAGCATGCATAAATAAACATCACTAATGTATACATATAACATACACACACAAGAGAACGAAGGGACATGTCTAAGAGCTGGTGGACTCATTCACAAGTGCCAATCTATCCGCGTATCCAAAATGTGCAATAAAATAAGTCACACCGCCATCTATTTAACTAAGAAACCATTCGTGACTATTGGTGTGAAACATGAAAGATGAACGAATGTTGTACGTTCGTATCTTTATCACTAAGTCATTAAAAGATATCGGTATCACCAAGTCAGTAAAATATATCTTTGTCAAAATAGCAATAAAACATATCGTAAGATTCCATATATCTCATTAAATACTCGAGCAGATTTGTCGTTAAAAAAGGCTCTATTAATTCGACCATCAAGTACTATGTGCTTTCGTTTTCATAAAGTTTATTTTGTTTAACGACACCACTAGAACACATTGATTTATTAATCATCGGCTACTGGGTGTCAAACATTTGGTAATTTTGACATATAGTCTGAGAGAGAACCCCGCTGCATTTTTCCATTAATAGCAAGAGATCTTTTATATGCACCATCCCACAGACAGGATAGCACATACCACTGCCTTTGATATACCAGTCGTGGTGCACTGGCTGGAACAGGAAATAGCCCAAATGGGCCCACTGACAGGGATCGATCCCAGTTTCGTTTTTATATGCAACACGGGTTCAAACAGGCTATCTTGGGCACGTTAACCACATGACTAGACGGAGAATTCACACACAAAATAAATCCCAATTATTATCCGTTGCCAAGGTCAATGCTGCCAAACGCTCACTTCGGAGGCAACGTACTACTTGGTATTCAACAATTATATCTCAATTTCAACATTTGATATACATCTATACCGTTACGTCACTACACTGGCCACTGGAGGGCGCTGCAGTGTGAAGTTACAGAACGTCTAACAGCCTCAGCGTGGGCAAAGGACTGGACCATCCTCAACCGGAACATGTGTTGAAATTTTAAAAGCCCTGAAGCATTCTCCCTGCTTCGAGTTTGACAAGATAACAGCATTAATGAGGATGTTCGTATTGATCACCAAAGCCCTGAAGCGACCATGTTGGGATTCTCCCATTGACAATCTGGTTTCTCTCTCTGAAACCGGCGATATGACGGGCAGCACTGACAAGATCCACTCTTAACATCTGAAGCACATTAACCACAAATCAAACACGGAAGGAGTCCATCTGTGAAGCCGTTATTGGACTTCTGGTCTTGAGAGAAACCTCCTCACCCCCCCCCCCCCCACACACACACACACACCCACACACCTCCCCAAATATCATATCATGACGATACAGCAGGTTATCTGAACAATAAACAGTTCGCGCATTTAAAGTCGTATCTCTCCAAACAGTAGAGACTAAAGGGAGTTATAACAAGTCCAATACTGCTAGCATGAATCATTGTTAGGTGTAGTTTAGAGGTCTGCCACTCGCAACACTGATTTCACAAATAGACCTTACATTCCAGAAAATAAGTGGTTTATCGCAAACATATCAGGGACAT
>NC_054702.1:2456120-2583620 GCF_016097555.1 Gigantopelta aegis | reverse complement strand
TTTCCACTGTAGGGGTGAATGTAGTACCTTTTATAATTCTAAAAAGCCGTTCTATCCTAACATGAGGTTTTTTCAGCACGTTCCGGGAAACACATTGTTATGTTTTTGTTTAGTTCTAACACGAATTGCTGATGTAAATGATGTCGATGATTTTAATCGTTAGTTTCGAGTCGTTAAACATCACCAGAACATCGATAACGTCCCCACGACGACATCTGTCCACTGTTCAACAGATGTACATGTAATTTGTACAAACTGTAATTCCAAACTAACGGACCAAACCAACATCAAATATAATATCACTAAGCCTGCGTTTCACTTTCCTATATTAGAAAGTGTTTTACCGGTTTAGTCCTATTTAAATAATGTTCAGATGGACGTAGTGTATGAAATCAGTTTGAAAGACACCACAATAAAATTGGTATTCTATACCACCAGTTAAAGGGACATTCCTGAGTTTGCTGCCAATGTAAGATGCTTCTGACTAATAAAATATTTCTACGATTAAACTTACATATTAAATTTATTTTTGTGTTTAGAATATCAGTGTCTGTATATTCAATGTGTTTCTGGTCGTCTTAATATTTGTAAGAAGCCTAAACTGGATTTAGGAAATAAAATGAAATTTAGCCTAGTAGGTAGTACTAAACCAAATAACTTCCGGCTGGGTCAAAGTTCGAGGTGCACCCAACTTTTGATAGAGAAGTGAACACCACAAGTCCTGTGATTGGTTATAAATGTGAGTGTGTTGGTTGTAAAAAATAATAATTTCATCTGGGTGAAAAAAATGTGCAATTTTATTTCATCTAGTACCAATGTGTCAAGTAGCCTTGTGCTTGAAACATGTATGGGGTACCTGTAAAAAAAAGTACTCGAATTTTGTGCGAAACTAGGGTAGTCATAGACGCTACCCGTTATCTCAGAAACGAGCAGCTTGACCCCCATTTTTTTCTGATTCACTTTAAGTGTAAGGGGTGGTAGTATTTATATCCGTGGCGTTTATGTCGGTTGATACGTTGCAGGTAGGAGTTTTAGCCACATATGTTACTATTGTCGTCTATGGGATTTGATTTGGTAGTATACACCCAGTACAAATATCAGAACGATCGGAAACACGTTTAATATACAGCGACTACTATTTTATGCAGAAAAATATATTTGATATATAATTACATTCGTTAAAAAGTATCTGTCAGTCGATAACATCTTAAAAATTGCAGAAAACTCAGGAATGTCCCTTTAAACATTATTAACATTGAATTGTTAAAGCGGTTATTTAGTTTGTCAATTTATATACGAATATAAATTAGATGGTGTCGAAGCCCTCTTGTAAATGTTGAACTAATATAATTTTAATATTATGAACTCATAGGAATGGTATAGGATACAGAAAACTAATAGCTAACAATTCATGGAATTTGGATATCAGATTATTTTAGGTGTTGCCGCCTTCTTGAATTACGCAAACGTTTTGCTTATTTATATTTTTACTATTATTATTATTATTATTATTATTATTATTATTATTACTACTATTATTATTATTATTATCATCATTAATATTATTTGTTTTTTAACCTTGATATTTCTCAGAACTAATTAGCGGATATAATGTAATGTCTGCATGATAACAGTATTAAGTGGTCTTGCTTAACATACCCAACAAAATTACATTCGAAAATCGCATGGTGGTCATCTTGGAGTTAGATCATTTTAAATTTAGATATTCATTTAATTTAAGAGTTTCTTTTCCTACACAAAGATCATCAAATTGTTTGGCCTACAACCGGCCTCGGTGGCGTCGTGGCAGGCCATCGGTCTACAGGCTGGTAGGTACTGGGTTCGGATCCAAGTCGAGGCATGGGATTTTTAATCCAGATACCGACTCCAAACCCTGAGTGAGTGCTCCGCAAGGCTCAATGGGTAGGTGTAAACCACTTGCACCGACCAGTGATCCATAACTGGTTCAACAAAGGCCATGGTTTGTGCTATCCTGCCTGTGGGAAGCGCAAATAAAAGATCCCTTGCTGCCTGTCGTAAAAAGAGTAGCCTATGTGGCGACAGCGGGTTTCCTCTAAAAAAAAACAGTGTCAGAATGACCATATGTTTGACGTCCAATAGCCGATGATAAGATAAAAAATCAATGTGCTCTAGCGGCGTCGTTAAATAAAACAAAACTTTACTTTGTTTGGCCTACAACAAAGAGGCAAATTACTCATAGAGGTTGTTGCTGTGTTTTGGTTCTTATTGTTGGGGTCCTTTGGGCGGGGCGGGTGAGTTTGTTTTGTTCTTTTATAGTTGGGGTTTTTGTTTTGTTTTGCTTGTGGTGGGTTTTCTATTATGTGTAAAATTCTCCAATAATTTCGTCCTTAGCAACTAGTACGGTGTCTTTGGCAACAAGAATTCTTATCGTTAATTTTAAAATCAAATATAGGTACATTTTTGTTTGATGTCATACAGTATGAAAAACTGTAAACGTTTCTTGCAAGGGCTGGTGGTGTTAACATAAAAATGACATTAGCTTGGGGATTTTTCTGTAAAGGATCACATCAAACCCGAGCCGTATTAATATGAACTGGTTTGCACCTAAATATCAAGCCATAATTATAGCAAGGTCACTGGAAAATGGCAACGACAATGATTAACAAGTTCCTGCGCGAGAATTAGTTCAACCCAACGAAGCGATCTGTCAAAATAACTCGGCGTTCGCTAATAATAAAACAACTTGCTCTTCACTGCGTTTATTTTAAACAACAACGCACATTGGTTTTTGTGAGGATGCGCGAGTGACCTTTGACATGCTTCCACCAGAAAGCTCCAAGGTCGGTTCCAAAGGAGGGACCAGTATATCTCTTCTCCCCCCCCCCCCTCCCCCCGAAAGTTAATGTGTCCCCTTTTAACAATTTGTTTACATATTTCACTGAAGTGCTATTTTCAGGGAGTTGGTTAATGCGCCCTCTTGCCTCTGTTCCCCTCCATAAACTATTTTCTGGGTCCGACTTTAAGTTCTTCGACCTGACAGAGGGTTCTGTCTAGCACAAGTACTTCTTTCGCAAACTGATTTCCGTTTATGTGGAAATAATATACATTTAAATCGTAAATATTAGGGGTGAATTACGGGTAGACAATCGCACCTCAGCAATTAGAACCCTGGATCTACCATTGTTCATAAAAACAAATTAAACATATTTTCCTAATCCTTGAAATGATTATCGTTAAACGTTTAAACGGACAGAACATAGTTTTTAAACACTAAAGCATATTTTCCTAATCCTTGAAATGATTATCGTTAAACGTTTAAACGGACAGAACATAGTTTTTAAACACTAAAGCATATTTTTTACTATTACAGCCATTTATGATTACTAAAATCAAACATTACTTAGATTTTATTGTTTAGATTATCCATTTCCGTACAACCAAATTATTTCTGGTCATCCTGGTGTTTCAAAAACAATAAAATGCATCTTTCTTATTTTTTAAAACGCACGTGCGTCTGAGAAGTAATAGGCTATGGAGTCGAGTTTAAGTCTATTTTAAAGGTCATTTCACCGTTTTAATGTTACCGACTTGTTTCACTCTGTTGTAACGTTAACCAAATGTGTTTGTAAATTAATTAAACTAAGTGTCCATTTTTACGGCTTCAAACTAGGGTCTGCCACTTTCATTGGATATGTTTACAATGTTTTAAGATGTCAATGCACCAATCAAATTTGCTGTTACAATATACCACAGACAACCAGACAAACTGGCAGTTACAATATACCACAGACAACCAATCAAATTGGCTGTTACAATATACCATAGACAACCAATCAAATTGGCTGTTACAATATACCACAGACAAGGTAAAAAAAAAAAAAAAAAAACCCAGGAATAACTGTTATCAAAATTTTGACTGAGCGGATTAGGTTTTCCCATTACACATAGTTCTACGATTTCTTTAATTCATTCGAGGGCGTCTGCGTTCAGCCGAACTGGTCATCTGAGTGGTATAGTGTAGACAAACTGATACCTTAATGAAAACATTATCGGGTGTAAAGAACAGTATATGGTTACAGTGAGTATAGTCACTAAGGCCAGCTTGGCTATCAGTACAACAATAGTAGATCTAGAGGGTGGCGAAACCTTACATTTTAGGCTATATATAGAATACTAAACGATCTTGCCTGTCATACCATTTTTATGAAATGAGTGAACAGTTTTGGCTCATCAGATACCAACACTGTTCACGAGTGGTATGACAGGCAAGTTCATTTAGTATTTTATTTATTACAAACCATCTACAAACAAACTGCAATGCAGAAGTAAGCAGATGTCGAGACCTACTACATGTTATTTTTTTACGAATTGAGTCAGCAAGTGTTCTACGTCACGCCGATATTACACTAGTTAGATATTGAGTGATATTCAGCAATATCTTACACTGGTGTGTAATAAACCAAAATATTACAATTTTATTCTTTGGGTGAACCTTTTAAAACATTTCTCAGTAGTAATATCGGCAGCGCTGCTCAGTAGTAACTGTAGCAATAGCAACAACAACAGCGCAATAGCAGCAGCAGGCATCTTTAGCAGTAATAGTAGTAGCAGTAGTAGTAGCAGTAGTAGTAGTAGTAGTAGTAGTAGTGGTGGTGGTAGTCGTAGTAGTAGTAGTAGTAGTAGTAGCAGCAGCAGCAGCAGCAGCAGTAGCAGTAGTAGTAGTAGCAATAGTAGAAGTTAGAGCAGTAACAATTGTACTAGATTTGCAATAACAATATCAACAGCAGCTGCACTAGCAAACCGGTATGAGACGAAAGGCAACAACATCTCAGTAGAAGTAGTAGTAGTAGTAGTAGTAGTAGTAGTAGTAGTAGTAGTAGTAGTAGTAGTAGTAGTAGTGGTGGTGGTGGTGGTAGTCGTAGTAGTAGTAGTAGTAGTAGCAGCAGCAGCAGTAGTAGTAGTAGTAGCAATAGTAGAAGTTAGAGCAGTAACAATTGTACTAGATTTGCAATAACAATATCAACAGCAGCACCAGCAGCTGCACTAGCAAACCGGTATGAGACGAAAGGCAACAACATCTCAGTAGAAGAAGTAGTAGTAGTAGTAGTAACTGTAGCAGTAGCAGCTACGATAGGTACAGCAGCAGCAACAGCTGCAGACAGAAGTAATAGAAGTGGTAGTAGTATTAATAACAGTAGAAACAGCAGCAACAGCTGCAGACAGAAGTAATAGAAGTGGTAGTAGTATTAATAACAGTAGAAACAGCAGAAAACTCAGTAGCTCTAGGAAATGATTGCGTTATTCGTACCTTCGTTATCCTCGTAGAGCAGGGCGAACTTGTCCCAGTGCCAGTGTCTGACCATGTCTCGGTAGGCCTGGCCCAGCGTCAGGTAGTGTGGGTACAGGCTGATCGAGTAGTAGTCCCGCGAGTCCCGGGGGTCCCAGTGCCACTGCAGGTGCGGGATTTCAAACGCCGTGCACATGGACTGCACGTGCGCGGCAGACAGAGACGACACCGGTCCGAATATCGCGGCGACTCCATGCTGCACCATACGACACACTGAAACGAAATGCTGGCATTGTATGATTTAGTTTTAAAAAGTAAAATTAATTTTTCAAAGCATTAATATAGTAGCAGTATGGTATGATATGGTGCTGTGCGTTGTTGCTTGGTTTGGTGTGGTGTGGTGTGGTGTGGTGTGGCGTGCCGTGGCGTGGCGTGGCATAACATGGGCATGGGCATGGGGATATCATGGTATCATGGTAATGACGCATAATAATGACATGGTGTCTTTGAAAGCGTGCTTCATACTTGAAGATTAGCGACAAAATAAGGCACGCGTTTATTTTGACTTGTCTACATCACAAGGTTCAAGGGTTGTCAATGATAATTATATTCACTTGGATCTAAAACAAATTGTGTGTTTCCGGGAACCCGACCCCACCTAGAAAAAAGAGTTGACCTCTATTTTTTTGTATGTATTATTTTTTTTTCGATTTTAAAAAAAGATGTAGGTGGAACATATAAGGATAAATGTAGTAAAAAAAAAAAAAAAAGGCCGACCGACCCTATCTAAGTGGGTTTTTAGCATGATAGCTGAAACACACATTTCTTATGCTTGGGATAATAAAGATCGCCGTTTTATCGGCTAACACACTTTGTCCATCCACCGCAAAAGTTCCATATTAAAACCATCGGCGATTTCTACCAGACTCCAAATACAAACAGATTCTAAGTTTCTCTCCGACAAACGTTAACCACCATAAGCACAACACATCAACATTTAATATGCAATTACTCAATAATATTGGCAAAATACGAGTAGATCAATTTCTATATTTTTGGCTAGTGATAAAAAATAAATAAATATATATATATAGCTTTTACCGTAGTTATGATCAAACGAATGTTGACCTTTGACCCTATAACGTAAATAAATGATGCGACGTTAAATAGAGAATACTACATGAGTGGCCGTTAGATACCATTTATCTTACAACGCGTTGTTTTAAAATGTATTTAACGAGTGAAAGCCAGTTGGTTACGTTTTTAAACAACGAGTTGTGAGATAAATGATATCTAACGGACACGAATGTAGTATTCTATTTCTTACATATCTTTAAAACCAGGTTTTAAGCATGTTTTAACATCTTTTTCGACAAAACGTTATTTACGGTCCTTGCACTTGTAGCTTACGCGTCACAGACAAATGTCAGGTTAACTATACATCGCAGTGTAATCGATTTCGATCGTCTTGTTTGTTTCATTGGATGTATGGCAGTGGTGACCTGATCATCACCTAGGAGCAGCCAGTCGTATGTCTTAAGATCCAGGGCCCAATTTTACTAAATGTCGTAAGTTTACGTCTGTCACTAGCAGTTATACCGGGCGTGCGTTTATACGTGTTTGGCATCTATTTCACACGGAAAATTACATCATTACGGAAAATGGTTTATTTAACGACGCACTCAACACATTTTATTTCCGGTTATATGGCATCGGACCACACAGATATTGAGGGAGGAAACATGCTGTCGCCACTTCATGGGCTACTCTTTTCCGATTAGCAGCAAGGGATTTTTTTATATGCACCATCTCATATAAATTATAGTACATACCATGGCCTTTGATGTATCAGTCGTGGTGCACTGGCTGGAGCGATAAATAGCCCAATGGGTCCACTGACGGGGATCGATCCCAAACCGACCAAGCATCAAGCGAACGCTTTACCATTAGGCTACGTCTCGCCCCCCCCCCCCCACCCCCCACATCATTATGGAAGCTGGAGTATTTAAGGACAAAAGAAAATGAAATATGTGTTCTTCAAAATATAATAAACTATAATAGTAATAATAATTGTGGTTTAGTCGTAGATTTACGTTTACGTGCAAAACTAGGCTTACGATGTGTTGTGAAACTGCGCCCTGCACAGTACGAGTGGTGAACTTCACATCATTCGCTATTCTAACCTCCGCAGGATAAAGCCGATACCTTAAGACATTAACCAGTTATTCTCTATATCGAAACCAGGGGGATATGAAGACCATGTATTTGGCTAAATAAAGAATCTTTTGGGACAAAATAAATATATATATCGTACCGTCACACGTTTTCGATCGACACGCGTTTCTGATCGCTCATTTGTAATTGCAATAGTGCGAGAATGCGCGAGCATTGACGTCACCACAAGAACGAAAACGAACACGGAAGTCACTGCTTTTGTTCCGAGAGAAAAATGCTGCGTGTCAAGTTTCCAATGGTAAGTTTTAACTCAAATATCAACAACCATAGTATATTTTATCAGTTTTCACTAATGTACATATTTGGTATGAAGAAAATGCTTTACGGAGCAATATCTAGTTGTCAAAAAATGTTGTAAACTTGTCGGCTGCTACACTGACGTCACATCCGTCAAAAGTCACGTGATACACCACGTGATACTCATGCAACCATAAAAATATATGGAAGACAATTTGGGGCAAATCTTATGTTGTTTTTGACGTTACCTTGTTTTGGACATATTTTAATTAAGGGTTTTTCCCATAAGCTAAAATTTGCCACAGTTATGGGCAAATTTAGAATTGATATTCAATAAATTATGTATGTATTTTATATAATTATAAATAAATTTTATATTTAATTTTTAAAAAAAGAAGATATTCCTTTTAAAATTATGTACCAACGGACATCGATTGTGTTAAGTCAGGACCAGACCCTTTGTTGTCTCAAGAAGAGGAGCAAACTTTAGTGACACATGTTGAGTTTATGTCATCTGTGGGCTTTGGGTATACCCGCACTGAAGTACTTAATATTGCCACAGACCTTGCTGTTCATCTTGGCAAAAGAGAAAAGGGTGAAAAACCATTTTCCCTGCGATGGTTTTATGGGTTTATGAAGCGATGGCCCGAGCTTAGAATTCAAAAACCACGATCACTTGAAATCATGCGTGCCAAAGCAACATCAAAAGATACCATCAACAAATACTTTGATAGCCTGGAACAGATTTTAGACAAGTATGATTTACGAAACAGTCCAGAGTCCATCTACAACATTGATGAAAAAGGCATCGTAGAAAATCACAAACCCCCATCTATTGTTGCATCACGTTCCAATGTCCCAGTTGCTGTAACAACGAGCAGGTCCAACACTACTACGGTTATTGGGTGTGGAAATGCCCTTGGTGTTGCCATACCACCGTATTTTGTTTTCAAGGGAAAGCGCATGCGGGAGGAATTGTTAGCAGGTTGTACGGCAGGCACTGCAGGAACCGTTAGTGAAAACGGGTTGGTCGAATACTGGTATTTTCAAAAGTATCTTAAAGAACATTTTTCAAAGTATGTTCCAGCAGCATCTTCTGACAAGCCTGTCTTAATTCTTTATGATGGTCACACGTCACACATAAATGTTTCCCTGATCCAGTGGGCACGAGAGAGGCACATAATATTATTTGTATTACCTGCTCACACATCGCATGTTCTTCAGCCAATGGATGTGGGATGTTTCGGCCCGTTCGAACGCATTTACAATGGCATGAGACATACCTACATACGCGAACATGCAACATCGGGTATTGACAGACATTCCCTTTGTGAGACTGTCTGGAAAGCTTACTGTGCAGCACTCACACCCGCCAACCTGCAGTCATCGTTCAGAAAGACCGGGATTTATCCATTTCATAGAGACGTTATACAGCCTTCAACATTCCTGCCTTCAGCTGTTTTAAGCAACAACATGGAGTCAGAAAATGAATCACAAACCAGGGCAACTGTCAACTGTGAAGACAATTCATCAAAATGCAAGACGTTTTTCACAACTGCAGAAGAAGTGATCACAAGAAAACCAAAACCTACTAAGAAGAGGAAAGTACTCAGTGCTGTGGTCAGTGGTAAAGCCATCACGGAAGATTTGGTTTGGAAGATATCAGGGAACATCAAAAGAACAAACAAAACAAGGAAGGATTGCAGAAAAGAAAATGTACAAAATCAAAGAAAACTGAAGATTCACCAAAACCAAGTACGTCAGGAATTCTTTTCCCACCCAGTGCTAACACAAAACAGCAGCTTGAAGATGAAGACGATACATCGGAGGAATCTGACGACCCTAGCGATCTTTGCTGCAAGTGCAAGAAGAGCCAACCAGACGAATACAAACACTGTGTTTCACTTTGCTTCGTTTCGTGGGCACAATGCACCTATCCGGCATGTCAGCATTGGGTACATTTAAAATTTTGCACTCCAGTTAGGGTTGTACGGAGACATTCCGAATTTTGGTGTCCTTGCCATAATGAAATGGAAGAGTAATAATCACTGGAGTAAAAAAAAAAACTGAAAAAAATTATGTAAAATATGTTAAACGTTTAGCCTAAATTTTTCTTTATTCTGAAAGTTAAGTAACATTGATTGAAAGTTACAAACATTTTTAAATCAGTTATATAACGTGGAATTAAGTGTAAAATATGACATCAATAGTGCTCCATACAACGCAACAGCGACCGAGAAAATAGCCGACCAACGAAACGATCGAAAACATGTGACGTTATTAAAATACAGAGGAAATTCCTTTACGACAAAGCAAGACGTTTTCTCCAAGGATATTATGGAATTCATTGCGGATTACTGGTGTTTTATGTGGTAAACTATTGTGGCAACAGGTAGGTAAATTATTAAATACTTACAATTTTTTATTTATATTTTATTCATATATTTCGCTTAAACGATCGAAAACACGTGACGCCAGGATAATTATTTTCTGATATATTAATTTAATTCCTGGTAATATTTTGTAAAGCCCTCTATGACTTTGACAGCAGCACGGGATTTCACAAAAAACACTGGTTCAGATTACTTTTGAATGTGAAAAAGAAAAATCCCAACAAGAAGATCCCCCCGAGGGGAATCGATCCTATTATTAAGAACTCCTCAGGCGGAAAACTCGCCACAAAGCCAGAGTCTACAAGTAATAAAGCAATGGCGCGTTTTGGCGCCACTCAATACTGGGAGTAGAAAATAGTCACAGCTAGTCGTGTTTTTTAATGCCTAGTTACATGTCAAAACTAATTAGCATTGGGTTGATGGGGATGAATATAGCACTGGTACATTTGAATCGAGGGCAAAACGAACGTAAAGCAGTGTGATGCTTGCATCTTGGGGGAAATTCCAGGAAGAACCCCCCAGGGTTTCCGAAGATTTCTGACGCCAGTGTTGATCATCAGTAATTGATCGAAGGAGAAGATGGAATTCAGTTTCAAATCAAATAACACGAGTTGTATCCCTTGGTGATGACGACATTATCCAATTAACCTTTTTTATTCTTGATCTTTCTTTCCTCCTATTTCTTAAAGTGGTCATTAATATTAAATGGTGGTGCATTTATTTATTTCCGGCCTCGAACGTGTAAATCAGTGGGATATACAAAACACGCCTAAACTCAACATAAATACTGACACACGCAAACTAACAGATACACATGCACTAACAGAGTCTGAGACGTGCATACATACACACATATATTGTAATACACGTACACAAAAACACATATAAATATACTACAACACACATATGTACACGCAAACACATATAAATGCACAGGCAAATACAGATCCTCACATATACACGCACGCACGCACGCATGCACGCACGCACGCACAAACACACACACATCGAACTAATCGAATTACTGGAATCGATCCATGTCGACTGTTACACACATTGTTAAACAAACACGTGCTTGGTAGTCAAATCTTATCTACCGTTGATTTTGCAAGTTAAATAGCGGGGAAATATAAAAAAACAAACACCATAGAACACTGAAACCTTACACAGAACTAGGCCATTATGTTGTCTGCTAATGGTAAAAGTTCCATTTTGATACATTAATTATTTTTAGATTGGGCATGATACAAAATTTAGTATCTACATTGATTAATTGATTATCGGCTATCGGATGTCAAATTTGGTAATTTTGTATAGATTCTTAGAACGAAAACCCGCTACCTTCTTCATTAGTAACAAATATTCTTTTATATGCACATCCCACATACAGGATACCACATACCACGGCCTTTGCTATACCAGTCATGGTGCACTGGCTGAAACGAGAAATAGCCTAATGGGCCAATCGACGGGGATCGATATTTATAAATGGTACCCGATACAAAATTACATTTCCATAAATGCAACATACTCTGAAGTAATCAGCCTGACAAGCATGCACACTCTTACTTCCCACGTACATCATTCCACTCAGCGCTCACGAAGAGACCAGACGTGTCTGCATGTACTCTCGACTTGCCCCCCCCCCCCCCCCCCCCACCTGGGGGGCTTGATAGCCAGTTATGGGATGTTGGTGGAGTACCGAGTCGCGTACACCGGGTCACGGACGACCGTGACTTCGGTATATGGCGACTCGGTGCTACCGAAGAGGAGGATTCGGAAAAGGAAACGTGCATCAGGGGCGGCATGGGGGGGGGGACAAAACTGGCGGCGATCTCTTCTGCGACGCGCCCCAGCCGACCCCGCGGCAGAGGACAACGCAGCCATCGGCCCCGGCGTCCCCAGAAGCGGAGTGCGAAGTGCTGGACACAGCAATGTGTGAAGCGCCTCCCCGAGTGCCGAATTAGGCGACTTCGGTACAGATGTCGACTTTTAATACAGACATCTCCCGTTGAGTCGCCGGCCCACTTGAGGCCTGTTGTTGCTGCAAAGAGGAAGGCCACTACTCCGACCAACCAGACCGACAAGGCAAGGCCGCAGATTCGACCCCCCCCCCCCACACACACACACACACACACACCACCACCCCGGAAGCTGTCTGGCAACTTCAGATTGGGAAAATCAGGTCCAGCTTCCGATGAAACCCGTAGGCGTCAACCTTACCAAGGACAGGTAACCTGCGGTTTTGGGCTTACTCGGGACTTTTTGGCCGTGGTTCAAAATTTTATGCTTATTTTTTTGGTAAACAGTTCGAAGCACTTCATTTTGGCAGCCCGTCTAAATTGCTCCATTCACCTTAAAACCTTTTCGGTTGAGCACTCTAATGTTATTCTTGGACTACATTTTTGTCCAGACTTGAGTAGGGTGAATCAGCTCATTTTGGCCTTAGGTCTTTGACCTAATTACTAAATTCGTATTGCAAATTCCACCCACCTCAAACTTACACCCACCCCCTCCTGTCCCGGACTTAGTCACTGGCGATGTCAGAGGTTAAGCCCGTGACAGGCGTTTGCGAAACCTTCGTGGTATATGCGCACGTTAAACAAGTTCCGCTCCCACGTACATAACAATAGGTCTTGCCCTCGCTGCACGGTTCTTTCAGGCCCTAATTGAAGCAGTAAAGGCAAGCTAGACTGACGTTACCAACGCTAGGCCGTGCAAACCTCTTGAATTGATTGTCGAGCCCAACAACACGTTTGCTAATCAAAGCATGAATGCGCCAAAATGGAAAAGTCAACTTGCTTTTACGGCAATCTTTGTCCGCTTCGAATTCCACGTCCGATTTAATGCATGCGCCAGCCAATCAAGATCGCCGAGTGGTGCCGTAATCCGCTACGGGTTGTCGTAATTTACTTTACCGCCTTCATTTTGCGGCATTGTATACTGCGGCAACCTCTACACTCCAGCGTCTGTTAGTTCAATAATGTCGAGCAAATACTCCAGCAGAAAGAGAGATATGAAACAATTTCTGGATGTTCAGCCGAGTTCTCCATTGTCGATATTTCTTTCGCGTTTTAAACGACGTTGAAAACAGTTTGGAAATCTCAAATTGATTTCTGCCCCTTCTGTCCACACGGGAAATGAAGACTGGTACTTTAGAGGGTCTGTTTTCACCTCAGTCAAGGGGTGTACATAAATACATGGCAAGTGGCCATCCTCACGGAAAACACGAGCCGGAAACCCTTCTAATTGATAGTATAACGAGTTTATTTATCCACGAGCAGGCGATATGCTTGTTGAGGGACGTTCTGTTTAGTCTATTGAGATATCTGCTACTTAAGATCAGATGGGTGATAAATAACCTGGTTTGCATACATTCAGAGCGGAGTCTGGATCGATGCAATCGGATCATATGCTTCGTTTAACGCATCGCCAGTAAGATCGAGGGTGGCCTGCTGGATGAACCAAGAGAAAAGCAGATAACTTACATTCACTGAAACTAAAGTACTGGATTTTACTTTTAAAAATTTATATTTATGTAATAGATAAATCAACATCCACTGAAGGGATTTGAACCAAAGTCCAGCGTTCTACCAACTGAGCTAAAAAGGAAATTCCTACTTGCCAACACTCTTACATTTATATCCAATTAAATTTCAGGTGTGTTCGGGACATTAGTGCAAAGGATACGATTTTATTTTTTAGTACCTACATTTGACACAGGATTAAGTTCACAACCAATTGTTGGATTAGGCTTTCTGCTGTATCCATCACCAAGAAACACCCAACACACTCTAGGGGCCGAATTTACAAAGCCTGTTTCTTGTCGTACATGTGTGTAACTAAACAACAAAAACAAAAATGGCTTCGTAAATTCCGTTGTATGGTTTTAATCTGCATATAAACAAACTGTTCACCCTACTTCACAGATGTTGTTGTTTGTTTGGGGTTTTTTCTTTGTATTGTTTTGTTTGTTTGTTTGTTTTTGTTATTGTTTTTTCCCCTCACAGATGTTAGTTTAATTACAAGATACAAGTGTGTCAAAGTCACCATCTGATTAGTTTGATGCGTGTGTTAAAAAGTCATCGTATGCACTATTCTGGGGGGTTTTAAAGTTGATTTATTTCAGAAATTATAAGTGTGTAGCATTTAGCACTTCCTTTACAACGATTTCAGAACACTGGATGGCGATGTTTACAATACGGTGGCATTGCTGGAAATCGTTGTAAGACAATGGAACCATGTGTTTGATGTGTCAGTTGCTGTCTTCATTAATCAGTTTAATTACAGAATAAACTAAACAAGTCTACATCGAAGCCAAGTATTAAATTCGTGCATTAGGTCATTCGTTATGACGCAGGGTGAAGGCCTTGACATTGAGTCTAGACTCTAAAACGTTTTACCAGCACCAGTTCAGATTGTGGCGTAAGGTGAGTCCATTCTTTTTGTTTCTTGACAACGAATTCGATAAACCTCCAAAATATGTGAAGATACAAAGTAAGGGCAATTGCGTTTGTCATTACTGATGGGACAAATCGATACAATTGTCCTCACTCCGACAGTATTAAGAAACGAAATTCTAAGTTTCTTTTTATCAACAACAAAAAAAACCCTGAATTTTAGGGGATTGTCTCGTTGTAACATTTGCACATGGCATTGACAAATAGGTCTGCATTAACTGGCAATCGCGCGATGAAATATCCCTTTAATACGATTGCCGGACTCTGCGGTTTCTCAGTAATGCTTCCATGGGACCGCTTCCTTCTATCAAATGTATCTCTTCGATCCAGAAACAGATAACTAATTAATTTAGCCGAGAAACAATTGTCGCCACCTTGACCTAGCTTAGGAACGTGTGGTCAGTAGGTGAAAACATGACCAGTAAATACCCGGTCGCGGTGTCATTTGACATCAGAATCACTGAAAAAAGAGGGGTAGCTGAAGGTTGGACCTTTCTGAAATAACTTGAAGATGGTGTGCAGTCACAATTAATCCTTTCGTCAGTATGGATTTTTTCTCTTTCCCTTTTTAACTCGTAGAGTTGCGAAACCACGTTGTGACACTGGCGAACAAATTGAATTAGGGCCGTCTTTCCTAGCGATGGGGTAGTGAATACGTTAATGATTTCTATTTTATTCACTTAGCAGAAAGGAGAGACGTACGCTTGGAACAAATGTAACAGCCAGAAAGGAAGAACACGAAAATTGATGCCACATTACGACTTCTCTTATTGCTATTTTCTCACTGAACATCGACATTGCTCTTCTTAAAGCAAATTAGATAGAAAAGGGAAGGAAAATAATGAGAGAAAAGGTTTAAAAAAAAGAGAAGGAAAGAAATAGAATGGTGTGTGGTATAAATTAACTCCATTTATTTCCTCCATGATTTTCCAAATAAAATAATTATTTAAAGCAGGTTTTCTTTGCTTATCGCCGTTGTTTATTAATACTCTTTATTATGGAAGGGGTTGTTGTTGATGGTCGTGGTGGTGATGGTTGTGATATTTATGACCATGATGGCAACAACGACGATGATGATGATGATGATGTTTGAGAAAACAGAAGAGATGATGATGATGACGATTATTGTGATCACGACGATGATGATGATGACGACGATGATGATGATTTTTCATCTTTCCTCCACTGATATATCTTTATTGTGTAATTTATATTTTAAAACAATTTCATCCAATGAGAACGTACCTTTCCTCTGTGCCCCGAAGCTGTCCTGCGGCTGCACCTGCTGACTGTCCGGAAGTACGAGCGTCTGTCCGAGGATGCCGGTTCGGAGGTTGATTTTCTCGACCGCCCAGTCGAACGCCTGCCTCTGGCCGTCGTGTTCCGGTTCGAACAGCGCACCTGCAAGAAATCAACGCTAAACGTGATGCACTCAAACTCGGCAAGTAATCAACGCTAAACGTGATACACACAAACTCGGCAATTATTCAACGCTAATTCGCTATTTACCAGGGACGTCGGTGCCGGTGGGGGCGTGTGTGGGGTAGGGGTGGTGTGGGCATATCCTATCAAAATCAAGCATACTTTACCAATAAGGTCCATGAAAACACTAGGAACCTATTGCAACACAAATTCAAATGCCAAGAAAAGCCATCCATTTTTTAAAATTTCCTTGGGAGGCATGCCCCCGGACAACCCTAGACGTTTCGGGCATCATTGCCACCCCCCCCCCCCCCCCACCCCCACACACACACACTTAAAGAAACACTCCGACAGGCCTGGTTACTCACAGACACTAGGGCCGGACCTAATCTAGTATAATGATGTAGGGAATATAAAGGACCCATTTTGTTTTGTATTTTGGGGGAGTCTATTGATAAGGGCCACCCCATTCCTGGTCCCCCGCTCGCTTCAACCGAGAACACAAACGGAAATGCCAGGGGAGTAGTAGTTCTAAATGATGATATGGCGTTCACTTTACTTGTCATTTTTATAACCACTGTAAACGTATAATAAAATTATAAACGAGGGGGGGATATTTTCAATAAGGAATATTCTGCTGACAATTATTTGTGTAGGGTTATTATTATTTTGTAATTGAAAGGTTTTTGCACTTTTCAACTGTAAATTGTATTACAACTTCATAACAGTGACACGCCCATACAACTTCATAACAGTAAACACGCCCATACAACTTCATAACAGTGACTCGACATACAACTTCATTCTAGCAGCATATCCACTGGGCTATAATATTATCTCTGTGCGGGGGACGAAACGTAGCCCAGTGGTAAAGCGCAGTCGATGTGGGGTCGATCCCCGTCGGTGGACTCATTGGGCTATTTCTCGTTCCAGTTAGTGGTATATCAAAGGCCATGGTATGTGATATCCTGTCTGTGGGATGGTGCATGTAAACGATCCTTCACTACTAATGTAAACATGTAGCGGGTTTTTTGTCTAAGCCTATACGTCAAAATTACCAACTATTTGACATCCAATAGCCGATGATCAATAAATCAATGTGCTCTAGTTGTGTCGTTAAACAAAACACACTTTTCATTTAACATCTCTGTACTTGAGTATCGGGTGTATAAGCACTGTTTGTACCCACATCACTAATATATATATGTGTGTGTAATTGTAGTCAGTGGATCGCGAATCTGTAAACTCCTTAATAATCAAGACAACGTCATTAATACGTGGTTCGTGTTTTATTGTATGTATTCAATCAGACTGGAACCGTTTTTATAGCGGTTAATACACTTTGTATATACTACTATTGTGTGGTTGAAATGACGTTCATGGATTGTACACGAAAACACCTGCTTCATACTTGATCGTAAAAGAAAAGCTATAGAACAAAACTATTTTATTCCACTTTTGTTATACCGTTATACAGTTTGAATTCGTTCAGGGGCGGACTTAGGGGGAGATTAACGAAGGGGAGTGCATGGAGTGAGTGAGAGAGCCAGTGAGGGTGAGGGAGAAGAGAGTGTGTGTGGGGGGGGGGGAGAAAGATAGGGGAGCGAGAGGAGATAGACTAAGTGAGAGAAAGAGAAATTGACATAAAGAAAGAACGAAAAAAGAAAGAATAATTATGTGCTATTTATGCTAATAAAGCGAGGGACAGTAAGGGTATAGTTTTGAGGATTCGGTAAGCGATGCATGAAGCGTCCCCGTGTTAGTCAAAATGTCACTTTACAGTGAAGTAACGGTATAGTTTAGAGGATTCGGTAAGCGATGCGTGGGGCGTCCCCGTGTTAGTCAAAATGTCACTTTACAGTGAAGTGACGGTATAGTTTAGAGGATTCGGTAAGCGATGCGTGGGGCGTCCCCGTGTTAGTCAAAATGTCACTTTACAGTGAAGTAACGGTATAGTTTAGAGGATTCGGTAAGCGATGCGTGGGGCGTCCCCGTGTAGTCAAAATGTCACTTTACAGTGAAGTGACGGTATAGTTTAGAGGATTCGGTAAGCGATGCATGGGGCGTCCCCGTGTTAGTCAAAATGTCACTTTACAGTGAAGTAACGGTATAGTTTAGAGGATTCGGTAAGCGATGCGTGGGGCGTCCCCGTGTTAGTCAAAATGTCACTTTACAGTGAAGTGACGGTATAGTTTAGAGGATTCGGTAAGCGATGCGTGGGGCGTCCCCGTGTTAGTCAAAATGTCACTTTACAGTGAAGTAACGGTATAGTTTAGAGGATTCGGTAAGCGATGCGTGGGGCGTCCCCGTGTTAGTCAAAATGTCACTTTACAGTGAAGTAACGGTATAGTTTAGAGGATTCGGTAAGCGATGCGTGGGGCGTCCCCGTGTTAGTCAAAATGTCACTTTACAGTGAAGAAACGGTATAGTTTAGAGGATTAGGTAAGCGATGCGTGGGGCGCCCCCGTGTTAGTCAAAATGTCACTTTACAGTGAAGTGACGGTATAGTTTAGAGGATTCGGTAAGCGATGCGTGGGGCGCCCCCGTGTTAGTCAAAATGTCACTTTACAGTGAAGAAACGGTATAGTTTAGAGGATTAGGTAAGCGATGCGTGGGGCGCCCCCGTGTTAGTCAAAAATGTCACTTTACAGTGAAGTGACGGTATAGTTTAGAGGATTAGGTAAGCGATGCGTGGGGCGCCCCCGTGTTAGTCAAAATGTCACTTTACAGTGAAGAAACGGTATAGTTTAGAGGATTAGGTAAGCGATGCGTGGGCGCCCCCGTGTTAGTCAAAATGTCACTTTACAGTGAAGTGACGGTATAGTTTAGAGGATTCGGTAAGCGATGCGTGGGGCGCCCCCGTGTAGTCAAAATGTCACTTTACAGTGAAGTGACGGTATAGTTTAGAGGATTCGGTAAGCGATGCGTGGGGCGCCCCCGTGTTAGTCAAAATGTCACTTTACAGTGAAGTGACGGTATAGTTTAGAGGATTCGGTAAGCGATGCGTGGGGCGCCCCCGTGTTAGTCAAAATGTCACTTTACAGTGAAGTGACGGTATAGTTTAGAGGATTAGGTAAGCGATGCGTGGGGCGCCCCCGTGTTAGTCAAAATGTCACTTTACAGTGAAGAAACGGTATAGTTTAGAGGATTAGGTAAGCGATGCGTGGGGCGCCCCCGTGTTAGTCAAAATGTCACTTTACAGTGAAGTGACGGTATAGTTTAGAGGATTCGGTAAGCGATGCGTGGGGCGCCCCCGTGTTAGTCAAAATGTCACTTTACAGTGAAGTGACGGTATAGTTTAGAGGATTCGGTAAGCGATGCGTGGGGCGCCCCCGTGTTAGTCAAAATGTCACTTTACAGTGAAGTGACGGTATAGTTTAGAGGATTCGGTAAGCGATGCGTGGGGCGCCCCCGTGTTAGTCAAAATGTCACTTTACAGTGAAGTGACGGTATAGTTTAGAGGATTCGGTAAGCGATGCGTGGGGCGCCCCCGTGTTAGTCAAAATGTCACTTTACAGTGAAGTGACGGTATAGTTTAGAGGATTCGGTAAGCGATGCGTGGGGCGCCCCCGTGTTAGTCAAAATGTCACTTTACAGTGAAGTGACGGTATAGTTTAGAGGATTCGGTAAGCGATGCGTGGGGCGCCCCCGTGTTAGTCAAAATGTCACTTTACAGTGAAGTGACGGTATAGTTTAGAGGATTAGGTAAGCGATGCGTGGGGCGCCCCCGTGTTAGTCAAAATGTCACTTTTCAGTGAAGAAACGGTATAGTTTAGAGGATTAGGTAAGCGATGCGTGGGGCGCCCCCGTGTTAGTCAAAATGTCACTTTACAGTGAAGTGACGGTATAGTTTAGAGGATTCGGTAAGCGATGCGTGGGGCGCCCCCGTGTTAGTCAAAATGTCACTTTACAGTGAAGTGACGGTATAGTTTAGAGGATTCGGTAAGCGATGCGTGGGGCGCCCCCGTGTTAGTCAAAATGTCACTTTACAGTGAAGTGACGGTATAGTTTAGAGGATTCGGTAAGCGATGCGTGGGGCGCCCCCGTGTTAGTCAAAATGTCACTTTACAGTGAAGCTGCTTCTACAGGAGTATTCTTTATGACCTCTCCAATCATTCCTCGTCATTCGTTTAAAACTATTAACACGCACAAGTAGACAATGCGATATGCACGGCTTGTGTTACACTGGAAGCAGTGAACGTATGCAGGAACTGCTGAAAACGTACTACTTGGTATGCTTACCATACCAAATTGAAATGTGTTAAACACCAAGTAGTTTGTGTGCAATGAAGGTCGATACATTCTGACGGTATACACGTATATACTAGAGACTTCTACAGGTGCATGTTATCGTACGTCGTAACGATTTCAGCTGCTACATATTTGTGAAGGAATGCGATGTTTATATTATGTCTTTCCATAACAATTACTAATCGGCCTTAGTAGCGTGATGGGTAAAAACATCGACTTTACTAACCGGTCTGAGTGGCGTGATAGGTAAAACATCGACTATTGCTAACCGGTCTTAGTGGCGTGATGGTTGCAACATCGGCTTTACTAACTGGCTTTAGTGGTGTGATGGATAAAACATCGGAAGGAAGGAAGAAAATGTTTTATTTAACGACGCACTCAACACATTTTATTTACGGTTATATGGCGTCGGGCACACAGATACTGAGAGAGGAAACCCGATGTCGCCACACCGTGGGCTATTCTTTTCGTTTAGCAGCAAGGCATCTTTTATATGCACCATCCCACAGACAGGATAACACATACCACGACCTTTGACATACCAGTTGTGGTGCACTGGCTGGAGCGAGAAATAGCCCAATGGCCCAACGACGGGGATCAATCCCAGACCGACCGCGCATCAAGCGAACGCTTTACCACTGGGCTACGTCCCGCCCCGTTAAAACATCGGCTTTACTAACTGGCTTTAGTGGCGTGATGATTAAAACATCGGCTTTTGCTAACCGGCTTTAGTGGCGTGATGATTAAAACATCGGCTTTTGCTAACCGGCCTTAGTGGCGTGATGATTAAAACATCGGCTTTTGCTAACCGGCCTTAGTGGCGTGATGATTAAAACATCGGCTTTACTAACTGGCTTTAGTGGCGTGATGATTAAAACATCGACTTTTGCTAACCGGCCTTAGTGGCGTGATGATTAAAACATCGGCTTTACTAACTGGCTTTAGTGGCGTGATGATTAAAACATCGACTTTACTAACTGGCTTTAGTGGCGTGATGATTAAAACATCGGTTTTTGCTAACCGGCCTTAGTGGAGTGATGGTTTAACATCGGCTTTACAAACTGGCCTCAGTGATGTATAGGTTAAAACATTGTCTTTTGATAACCGGCCTTAGTGGAGTGAACTATCGGCTTTACTAACTAGTCTTAGTGGCATAATGGTAATAACATCGGCTACAGCCCAGATAGCTGATATGTTTACCCAGGACAGCGTGCTTGAACCCCGATGGAAAAATAACATCAAAATCACACCAATACACGGGTATGGTCATTGAACCAGAGAAGACATTCGGGTTAGAGCCTGTCGATCAATAAAAAACGTGTCATTTTCCATGCTTTACCACATATCGCGCGGTATGTACGCACCTTTACACTATCGGCAGCATCGTATGCGTTTAATGCGATTGTCGTCAACACCGGCACGTTAGAGGACTGCGCGTAACGCATCCGCACCCACTCGGCGCGGGATCGATACTCGGAAAGCGTTAAGTACCGCCTATCGCGCGCCGACTATCGATCGGCGGTCACAGCTTGCGTCGGGCTAATCTAATTCAGCAAGAAGTGTAAACTTTACGATATATGTGTCAAAACCCGAGCATCGACAAGTCCTCTCTAGTCTTTGAGAGGGATCATCGCGAACACAGCAAGGCGAGAGCCCGTCGTGCTTCCCCATGTCTTGTTAAGACAGCCGTGTTCCCAGCACAGCGTGCTTGAACCGTTACTCGGTATAGGCACGAAAATCATGTTGAGATGAATGAATGAATGAATGAATGAATGTGGTGTTTAACCAAAGGATGTATGTTGACAGGTGCTGGGCTCGCTCGCTCGCTCGCTAAACTGGTTTTTGTGTCTGACGTAAATGAATGTGATGTGACAAAAAACGATGCTACCAGTACAATTGTTTGTGATCACTCACCCTGACGAACATACTACAGATTATAAATGATTTGGTCACACATACTCAAACAGTGGCAGGCGGGGCAGTATTAAATATTATATTTTTATAACCTATTCAGACGTGGACGTCTAGACTGAATGCGTATGATACGTGTCTGAAAACGCAGAGCGCCAGCAGCATTAAACTAATCGTATCTGGTTTATCTGCCCAAAACGCAAACCGCAGACTCAACAGTGGGACAGCACGCACACGCCGCATCCAATCTATAGTATACCAGCCTTAAGGAAGGAAGGAAATGTTTTAGTTAACGACGCACTCAACACATTTTATTTACGGTTATATGGCGTCATGCATATGGTTAAGGACCACACAGATATTGAGAGAGAAAACCCGCTGTCGCCACTTTATGGGCTACTCTTTTCGATTAGCAGCAAGGGATCTTTTATATGCACCATCCCACAGACAGGATAGTACATACCATGGCCTTTGTTACATCAGTTGTGGAGCACTGGTTGGAACAAGAAATAGCCCAATGGGTCCACCGACGGGGATCGATCCTACACCGTCCGCACATGAAGCGAACGCTTTACCACTGGGCTACATCCCGCCGAAGAGCGGTAGAGTAATACTGATTGTAATATTATCCTCCCGCAAGACTTACCACAACACCAAAAACACGCACAACATCAATACATTTAACTTACATTTTCTTCAATCAATCATTTCAAATCTTACTTTGAAATGTACTCTTATAGATTAAGTCATTTCGCGGGCGTTGTCGCTGACATTTAATATTAGGACGACCGGAATAATTAGTATTAATACTTCAGACAAGGAATAATATGAAACATTATTTTACGCGTATAAGATTACTTTAACCTAAAGAATAATGACTCTGAAGCGCGTCTAACAGACAATCAAGTGAATGCAGTAGACATAGGCGCGGATCCATGGAGATGCGGAGGGTGCCATGGATAAGTTCCCACCTACCCCCATTCTCACACAAATCCAGTGTATAAAGGAATACATTATAATCAATTTATGCGTGTTTGTGGGGAAGATCTTTGATGTATACTATTGTATTTTGGAACACTTCAAACCTATGTTTTAGCTACACCTCCATAAAAACTGTACATCCGCCGCTGAGACTCCACCCATTTATTGCGTGGTTTCCAAGCATATATATCCAAGGGGCGGGACGTAGCCCAGTGGTAAAACGCTCACCTAGCTGATGCGCGGTCGGTCTAGGATCGATCCCCGTCGGTGGGCCCCATTAGGCTATTTTTTCGTTCCAGCCAGTGCGCCACAGTGGTGTACATATAGAAGATCCCTTGCTACTAATGTAGCGGGTTTCCTCTCTAAGACTACATGTCAAAATTACCAAATGTTTGACATCTAATAGCCGATGATTAATAAATCAATGTGCTCTAGTGGTGTCGCTAAGTGAAACATATAACTGTCTGTAACACAATGCTTTAACAGGGCGGCATGTTTCAAGATCCATTGTGATTTATAATTATTCATGTGCTCAAGTGCTTCTTGCCATGTTACGGGTTATAGGATCGATCGCCCGAGCAAGATGGAAAGGTCTTTTCCTATTCTAGCCAGTGCCTTGCAGCAAGTATATCAAAGGCGTGGTATGCGTTGTCCTGTCATTCGGTGCCATAAATGACTTGGAAAAGAAATAACGCGTGTCCTTCCAAGTGATTATGTCCTAAAGTTTGATAAAGTGCATATACAAGATCCCTCGCTGTCATTCGGTACAAGTAGCCAACGTGGCGCTAACAGATAACCGTACTTTATAATATGCTGAAATACCGTTACACAAATATTCCTTTCCTTTTCATGTTACATTTGGCGACATGTCTAAAACGCGGACAGAATTTTGACAGCCGCGTGCACATTAATTTTGCGTTTATAGCAAACTATTAAATATATTATTATAATATATGCGGATGGTGCAATGTTTAACCGGAAAGGAGGAAAAAGTATTTGTTGTCTATAGAAAATAAAAACCAACGTCGTTCATATGCCTGTTATGTGGAAAAGAAAAAAACAAAATGACGAAATATGGCCCAGTGGGGGGGGGGAGGCGCAGTGAAATAGGATGGTAGTGGGTGTTAATATTTGTATAATAAAACAGTTAAATAGCTCGATGGACTTTACAGAGATTGGGGAAGATTAGCCCCAGAAATTTGGAAATTTGAATGAACCTGTGGCGCAACTGTTGACGTAATGCACAAGATTAGCGTTGCAGTTTCGTTGGTTGGTTTGTTGTGGTTATTGTTTGTTTGGTTTGTGGGTTGGGTTTTTTTAGGGTTTTTAAGGAGGGTTTTGTGTGGGGGGGGGGGGGGGATATTTTTTTTGGGGGGGGATTCCTTTGGTTGGGGTTTTATTGTGTTAAGAGGCAGGTGGGAAGGTTTTTGTTGTTCATTTAGGGGTGGTTGTTGGGTGGTTTTGTTACTGTTGGTTTTTTTGTGTTTGTTTGGGGGGGGGTTTGTGGGGGGGTTTGGGGGGGGGGGGTTTGCTACCTTAATGGGGTTTTTTTCTAGGTTACTTTCACACCCAAAGGTTTAATAACGTGGTGGAATAAGTACATACATTTACACGTTTGATCTCTTGGCTCACCATCTAACACCTCAACATAATACAAATCTACCCGGTATTTAATCTACCCCGTATTTCGGACTTAACAACTGAAAACAATCCGTCCAGGCTAGAGTCCTCACAAACTACCACACCGAGTTCTAATCTGGTTCTCACCTTCTAGGTGCATTAACCTTGAAGAAAGCACAATAAGTTTCCAATGGGATGGGTTTGTGGGTAAAGTCGGTGTAATTGGCCATCCATCACGGCGGCCCAGCCTTTCTAGCGATCGGTAGACCGCGATGCTTTTGCCCGTCAGGTCGCCTGTTTGCAAGTAACCAAATAACGAGGTGCTTACTTAATTAGCGAGACTACACCGGGCAGCGCTTCGCCCGTGTGAAACAGCGTTTTCCGTTTGCTTTTACTTTGTTAGGACGTGCCAAGGAACCGAGTTAACGAAGCGTGTGTTGGCGAAATTGTTAATTTAGGATAAGTAAATGCAGTATATCTGGTTGTTAAAATGTTACTCCTTTGTGAACGACTGGTTTAAATTGTTCTTTCATTATTTTGATCATTTATTCATTCATGTGGAGTGTTTAAATGCAATAACTTTTTATCTTTTTTCATCTTATCTTTCTTTCGTTTATTCACCCATATATTTATTCATTCAGTAGTAGTAGTAGTTGCAGTAATAGCCACAGTAGCAGCCGCAGTAGTACTTTAGTGGTAGTTGTAGTAGTACTAGTAGTAGTAGTTTTTCTTGTAGTAGTATAGTAGTTGCTGCTGTAGCTGTTGTCGTTGTAGTAGTAGTAGTAGTTGCTGTTGTTGTTGTTGTTTTTGTCGTTGTATTTACAGTTCTAACAGTAAAGGAGAACGTTGTTCCAACACAAGCCAGCCACGTCACACATCTGTGCAGAGATGCTGGCTCCCGGATGCCTGGCAGATTAAACACCCATAAAATAAATCACTGCACGTGTATGTTCGCGGAACACGAAACACGAGTAGGTAGGAACAAGGTTGTATTCACACAAACAAATTACCAATTTGTAATTTTCTTACAAATATACACGACCATGGCTCTGTAAACGTTATTATGGACGGCAAAATAGAAATATTTGCTGTTGGTTCCGATACGAAAAACACTCACTGAACTAATGAACACCGCCTCTTTTGTGGGAATGACTGGTATGATGATTTGACTAACGAAGAACGAGAAGAAGAAGAAGAAGAATGAAAATAAATGACACCTTAACACAGCTTGAGCGAGAGAGAGAGAGAGAGAGAGAGAGAGAGAGAGAGAGAGAGAGAGAGAGAGAGAGAGAGAGAGAGAGCGAACATATAACCCAAATCACCACAGGCGCTCTACTACTAGTTGGAGTTGATATAATTTATGAAATAACGACCAGTATATAGATAATAACACAGCGAAGAGTAGATAGAATATAAATTATTCCAGGATGAAGCAGGAAAGCGCTGATGTGTTGTCAAACAAACTATACTTGTTTAATGTTTCAAAGTACATTTTACAGGAAAATGTTTTCTTTGACTGAAATATTTGGAGGTGTGACTCTGTACCCATGATATACGTGCTTAAACCTACATACGCAACGACTTAAACCTTGTTTGAATCCAAGTGTGACGCACTGTTGAACGGAATGTTGCACTGTCTTGTAAAACTGATCTGTAAAGTTATTGAAATCAAATACAGGTAAAATAATCAATAAAAAGAACTTATTACTTGTTTGTTTGTTTGTTTTTCTTTAATGTGTCTAATTGAAATATAAAGCTGAAAACGAAATCTCATCATCCCGAAGTCGTGAAGAAAACGTTATACAATTCCACCACCTGTATTAACAAAAGACAACATCAAAACGTTGTGCACTCTTTTTATTTTTCTGTTGTGGTATTCATAAGTTAAATTAAAGATAAATACTGGTTGTGCTATATTGCATAACATACTAGAGTGTAATAATAAAAATTAATAAAATAAAGTAGCATGTAAAGAAACTAAGGGTGTGGGGTGTTCAGATTGTGGTAATCTCACAGCACAGTTTTGAACCTTCACACATTTCCATTAAAATATATACTCCATTATGTGTACATGTATATTAACAAGACATATGTTTGAAACCGCGAATAGCTTGCTTTGAATAATATTCATGCCAACCTATGGCTAAATTGCAGTTTACTTTATAAAAATGATTGCATGTAACGCCTACCTTTATTCAAAAACGTTTTTGTCCACTATTGTAAATAGATCCTATGACCTTCCCAGACAAGAAACTGCATTAGTTATCTCCTACTGATGTGCATTGTATTATTATATGTATTGTTTATATGTACCATTCCCAGCCTTTAAACATTATTATAGCTTGTACCTGGTTTAGTTATATTATTTCTGTTGTTGAAAAATAAATAATAATAGTGAACTAAACTTTGCTTCTGCTACAGAGAATGGTGACAGAAAACACTTTGTGCGACAGAAATGAAACGTGAATTTGAAAAGCCCACTCGTGTTAATACATACCAACCACTACAATCCTGTTAAGGTCAATCCAGTGGGTGTTAGCTACAAAAATATTTATATACAAACTGTAATGTTATTTATATACAAACTGTATTTATGTTATTTACATAGCAACTGTAATTATGTTATTTACCGTATACACAAACAATATGTTGTACAATTAATCGACAAGAAAATCCATTAAAAACACTTTCATTACCTTGTTTGTTCGTTCAAGATATAATCTTGTGTCATCATAAGATCGTACTAATATACTAATGCAAAATACAAACACACGTACAGTTTCAATAAACTCGTATCCGTGGTTACCGTCAGGTACCTGTCTTCGTCGCCACATGTTTTAATACGTTGTCGCGATGGTTTTTAACACTTTGTAACACAGAACTGTCACGTGGCATCCTTGTTCCGAGTGCTAAGATGAAGAATAAAATACGATGTCTGATCACAAAGTTGTAAGACTTGTACTTATTTCAAATAATAAAGTACATACATCACTAGTACGTGCTGTCCCCTCCCGAGTAATCCCCCCACCCCACCCCCCCCCCCCCCCCCCCCCCCCACCCCGATGATATGAATCTGTCCTCAACTCCCTTCCTCTTTTGCTGGACGTTATCAACTGTTATGCATTAGAAAACCATTTCTAGGGTTATCAATAGGAACAATTTCATATGAGCCCGTTTTGTGCGTCCTTTTTCTGTGCTTCATGCCCGTGCTACGACATAAACTGCGTACACAAAAAACGGCTCTTACGTTCACAAACGATTTGATTGGTTCCTCGTGCAGAGACGTCAAACGTTTGGGTACCCGCGGACACTAACTTCCTCTCCCAACTCTGAAGCTGAGGTGTGTAGATTATACACTCCCCACCACCGAAATACGAATTAATATAGCTGCCCCCCCCCCCCCCACCCCACCCGAAATACGAATTAATATAACTGTCTCCCTCACCGACCCTGGATCATTCGAGGCTTATGCTATGTGGCCAATCGGTTTACCATCCTTACCAAGAGGGCGGGACGTAGCCCAGTGGTAAAGCGCTCGCTCGATTCGCGGTCGGTCTAGGATCGATCTCCGTCGGTGAGCCCATTGGGCTATTTCTCATTCCAGCCAGTGCACCTCAACTGGTATATCAAAGGCCGTGGTATGTACTACTCTGTCTGTGGGATGGTGCATATAAAAGATCCCTTGCTGTTAATCGAAAAGAGTAGCCCATGAAGCGGCGACAGCGGGTTTCCTCTCTCAATATCTGTGTGGTCCGTAACCATATGTTTGACGCCATATAACCGTAAATAAAATGTGTTGAGTGCGTCGTTAAATAAAACATTTCCTTCTCTTCCTTACCAAGACGTAGAAAGACGCACATTTACGGACATCAGCAATTAGAAGACGTTCTCATCAGTGACGACCTACAAACTGCGTTGACAACAGCGAACCGTGAGGCATGTGCTGAGTTGAGTTACATACGTCATCAGTAATGTCGGAAATAAGCACACCAATAAACATTCTTGTATCTCACATTTAATCTACCTGCAAGAAAATAGGCTGTCACATTCCATTTAAGAGATTTTATGAATATTTAAAAACAAAAACTTCATTTTTGCAGAAAATCAAAGTTCCGTTTTTGGTGGGTACCCTATACTAGTTTCAACCTTTTGAGTATACTGCATAACAACTGTATAACAAACAAAACTTTATTTATTTATTGGCAATAGATAATAGTATTTGCATAAATAGTCAATGTCACATATTACTAACAATTAGAGCCGCAGCTGTTTGTACCCTGTAAATATTTGAATCTCGAACTCGGACACAGTGTTCTTTTTTGGTAACCTTTAACGTAGACGGGAATCGTTGCCGTAAAGCGGCCGAGGCGAACGTTTTCCTGCTCGTCGCTCTGGCTGAACTCAACCCTGATCATTGTGCATCATTCTGCGAGAAACTTACTACAGAACTCAATCTATGCTTGGTGTAACCCTTAGCGAAAAGGTCAAACTTCGTGGTCTTAAATAATTGCTTCGACAATTTATCGTGGCTATACGTGGGGCACGAATGGTGTTAAATATTGTGATTTCAGTGAGGTCACGTTAAGGGACAAAGCAATTTCCCTTAACTTGGAGTGTTATACAAAGAACCAATTACTGTAGTACTTCCTGGTCGGCCTCGCTTGTAAGGGTGTTAGGTACTGGGTTCGAAGCCCGGTGTCGGCTCCCACTAAATGACTCTAACGTAAACCCATTACGCAGACGTTTCTCACACTAGTCACTAAGAATTAACCATTAAAAACTGTCCAGGACAGACAGCCATGATAGCTGAGATGTGTGTGTGTGTGTGTGTGTGTGTGTGTGTGTGTGTGTGGAAAATAATAAATTATATTTAATAATAACTAAATAGGTAATAAACTAATTAAAATGCAATAACAATGTTAATAACTAATTATAAATAAATAATTTATTCCGTTTTCTACAAGTTGAATTATTATACGTCTGCATTTCTGGCCCAAGGGGCGGGACGTAGCCCAGTGGTAAAGCGCATGTCTGATGCGCAGTCGGTCTAGGGTCGATCCCCGTCGGTGGGCCCATTGGGCTATTTCTCGTTCCAGCCAGTGCACCACGACTGGTATATCAAAGGCTGTGGTATGTGCTATCTTGTCTGTGGGATGGTGCATATAAAAGCTTCATTATTACTAATGGAAAAAATGTAGCGGGTTTCCTTTCTATAACTGTCAAAATTATCATATGTTTGAATTCCAATAGGTGATGATTAATAAATCAATGTGCTCTAGTGGTGTCGTTAAATAAAACAAACTTTCGGGCTCAAATTCAGGATCGTATCTAGCACAGAGCAAGGAGAGGAGCAGACCACCACCACCACCACCACTATCACCATCACTACCACCACCACCACCCTCTTTTTAAAAAGTGTATGTTTTAGTTTTTAAGTTTTCTTTTCGTTTATTTGAAAAAGACTCATTATTGCTATACCCTGATTTTATGTTCACTAAGGACCCCTCCCTTCCCCATCCCCCACCTATTTGGACTTTGGACCCTGAAAAAGAATACGTTCCGAAAAGAAACCCTATCTTTGTTCTGCTATTACATAGGATCGTTTGTTAAGAGGCAAAACAACAGGCCCGCTAGTTTACGCTTCAATTTACACTTATCCACGCTAATCTTGTATTCATCATACGTATCGGCCCATTATCAGAATACGTCAAACTGTTACACCTCGCAGATTTCAACTTGCGGGCGCTACCAGCGGGTTTCGTAACCCAATCCGTCTACGGTTTGAACGTAATCCGTTCAATCGGGGATCGTGGCTAATTTGTTTGGGCACTGAAACGATAAGCTCGCAGCACGTAAACTGCTCCTCTTATGTAATGTCAACAGGGGGAAGTAATTTAGAACACTTAATTTAAATTCTTCACTTTGCCATGGCGGTAATCTAGTATTCAGAAGTTATGCAACCACACGTTAAAAGATACGTCGTATGACACCCCCTTGTATCACCTCTTCTGTCACACAACACCTCCTTTAGTAGTCACCATTTCAGCAGTTTGCGAGGATAGTTCATATTATATCCACACCCCACTCATTTATAACTGCGTGTTAATGGATAATTCATATTATATCCACACCCCACTCATTTGTAACTGTGTGTTAATGGATAATTCATATTATATCCACACCCCACTCATTTGTAACTGTGTTAATGGATAATTCATATTATATCCACACCCCACTCATTTGCAACTCTGTGTTAATGGATAATTCATATTATATCCACACCCCACTCATTTGCAACTGTGTGTTAATGGATAATTCATATTATATCCACACCCCACTCATTTGCAACTGTGTGTTAATGGATAATTCATATTATATCCACACCCCACTCATTTGCAACTGTGTGTTAATGGATAATTCATATTATATCCACACCCCACTCATTTGCAACTGCGTGTTAATGGATAATTCATATTATATGCACACCCCACTCCTTTGTAACTGCGTGGCGCATGTTAAAGATAAGGCACACGTCACCTCCTCCAAACCTCTCCTTCTCTGTGGCCGCCATTTTAGCAGTTTACACGTGCATTGAAAAGTATAATTCATATTCAAAGTATGTATCTTGTATTACACGCATGCACACGTACACACATGCACACGGATACCCACATGCACACATTCTGCTAAAAGTATTATCTGAGGTCGCCATTTCAGTAATTTGAAACTGAATATTAAAGAATAATTCGTATGAAACCCTTTTCATCTCCTCTTCTGCTAGTCCACCCCACCCCACCCCACCCCACCCCACCTCACCTCACCCCACCTCACTCCCTTTGTATCTGCCATTTCCATAATTAGAAATTGCATGTTAAAAGATCCTTTATACGACATGCACACCCACCTTCTAACCTCGCCTTCTTTACACTCATTTACCTCAATAATAAAGACCTCCACCAAGTCCGACCATTTGACCTCCGTCTAATCCAAAACCTAAACTGGCAAACTCTCAAGATCCAATCTCACGTTTTCCGCTTTTAAGCACGCATGTGTTGGATATACCTCGCTCGGTAAATAACACTATTCACTCAATTCGTATCATACTAGCTCTCTTGTACTAATCTTTCTTTATTACACTTTGATGTAAAAATACATTACAGCACTGTTATGGCTACTGGTTTGTCAGAAAGTACAACTACTATACTGACGGTCGGGGTACAGTGACCAAAAAACCCCCACACCTCTAGTATTCTATAACACACTTTCAATTTTTTGTAAAAAACACCCAGCCAACCAAGATATTATATCTTTCACATTAACAAAAAATAAAATATGTCATTATTAATTTGGTGTAAAGTTTGTTTTGTTTAACGACACCACTAGAGCACATTTATTAATTAATTATTGGCTATTGGATGTCAAACTTTTTGTAATTTTAACAGTTTTACAGAGGAAACGCCACTACATTGTTCCATTGGTAGTAAGGGATCGTTTATGTGCACCACCTCACAGACGGGATAGCACATACCACGACCTTTGATATACCAGTCTAATACTTAACAAAGACAAGGGCCAGTAGATATTTTAGGCCTTTTTATTACTTGGTACAAACTACATTTGATTTTAATTTTATAAAGCACACAGAACTTGCAGTTGTGTTCTTTGTTAACATTGATAGCATTTAGAAATCAGCTGTCATCACAACGTGCTATCATAATATACGTCTAGCAAAAACTGACCAATTGTCTACTAACCCTTGATTAAGGTAAACAGGATATACCTGTAAGAATCACATCTCATATTTTCGTCCATGTGTGAAAATGGCACCTAACAATCGAACCCGGGGTAGACATGCTCGAAACCTTAGTGGTATAGGAGCATGTTAAAAAACATTACGTTACGTTAAAATACACAGGAAGGTCATTAGAGAAACATTTCCCTTCTTGATATCCATTTACTATAGTATATATATGTGATTGGATATATATATATATATATATATATATATATATATATATATATATATACACACACTTGTTGCGTGGGGGTGGGGTGGGAGTGGGGGCGTAGCCAGGTCGTAGAGCGATTGCTTAGAATGAACTGCATATAAAAAATCCTTGCTACCTTTCCGGTAGGAAATATTAGACACTAAAATTAATAGTCGTACAATGTGCTGGGGTGTCGTTAAAAATCAAACATTCCTATCGATTCATTTTCAACAGTTGCTGATTTAACACAAACAAAAATAAAAATTCATCGCAATATCAGATCTAGATATTTTGTAAGCGCGAGGGTGGGAGTAAACACTTAGGGCAGACATAACAGCAGAACTGGGCGACTGCCTGGTCTTTGTAAATTAATAGTTTTATCTTCAGAATATTTCAGTTTCTCTCTATAATCGGTTTAACTTTTATAAAACTCATAGAACAGGTATATTATTTGATTGATAAACAAGAGACAATGACATCTGTTTCATATAAACCGGCCTCTGTGGCGTCGTGGTTAGGCCATCGGTCTACAGGCTGGTAGGTACTGGGTTCGGATCCCAGTCGAGGCATGGGATTTTTAATCCAGATACCGACTCCAAACCCTGAGTGAGTGCTCCGCAAGGCTCAATGGGTAGGTGTAAACCACTTGCACCGACCAGTGATCCATAACTGGTTCAACAAAGACCATGGTTTGTGCTATCCTGCCTGTGGGAAGCGCAAATAAAAGATCCCTTGCTGCTAATCGGAAAGAGTAGCCCATGTAGTGGCGACAGCGGGTTTCCTCTCAAAATCTGTGTGACGCCATATAACCGTAAATAAAATGTGTTGAGTGCGTCGTTAAATAAAACATTTCTTTCTTTCTTTCTGTTTCTGTTTCTTTCTGTTTCATATAAAAAGAAGAAAAGCGCGACCTTTATTGCTACAGAAATACTGTACAGGAACAGACAGACAGACAGACAGACAGATAGACAGACATACTTATTATATGAACTAAACTCGTCCTGTACGTCCTGGGTCGTCTGGTCAGGGCAAAGGTTAGGATTAATTAACAGAGGTTGGCGAGTTAAAATGTCAATGAGCTGATCCCATACTTCTATTCTGAGCTCTGGTCGTACTAGAATACCAATACATCGCCTATAATCATTAACACTAAAGGTTTAACCACCGAATTTTCAAACCGAACTCTCTTTGTGTACAAGAATATAATACAAGAACACAACAGATGTTTGTCAATAAACGGACGTTTCATCGGTTTAGTTTGCAGGAAAAAACAACTCAAAATTAATAATAACAAAAGTTAAATTTGTTTTGTTTAACGACACTACTAGAACACTTTGATTAATTAATCATCGCTATTGGATGTCAAACATTTGGTAATTTTGAAATATAGTTTTAGAGAGTTAATCCGCTAATTTTTTTCATTAATAGCAAGTGATCGTTTATATGCACCATCGCACAGACAGGAAAACACATATCACGCCCTTTGATATACCAGTCATGGTACACTGGCTGGGACAAGCCCATGGGTCCATCGACGGGGACCGATCTTAGACCGACCGCGCATCAAGCGAGTGCTTTACGATTGTGCTGTGTCCCGTCCCAAACGTACAACTTCACAAGACAGAGTGGAAAAGACGTTAGGAAAAAGTCGTGATTGCTTCCATGATTCACTATGCCACATCCACTAATACATATTCACATGTGTGCGAACATTGACGAGTTTCGTTTGGTTCTTGAGTCAGATTCCGTAATCTAAAGTAATCTTGTGGAAGGACTCCCAGTCGTTATAAATATCCATATCTTTTGTTATCAACAACCATAAAATTTGATGTTATTATCCAGCTGATTAGAGTGGATGCAATGACGTGAAAAATAACGGTAAATAGCGAATGATACGTGAGCGGCCCTTAGGCATCAATGGTAGCAGACAGACACGAGAATCCAGAGCTAAAAAAAATTACAATGTCGGGTTTGTTTTAAACATAAAACTTATTTACGCTTGCACAGATAAATAATATCTCATAGAACAATCAATTTTAATCATGCTAATTTCATTGGACGGAGCAACGTTGGTGTTTAGGTCATCACCACTGAACAGTCAATCAATTGTCTTTAAATATATCTCCAACACGTGTGATATCGTAGTTTGTTGTCACATATCTTGACACGGTGCCTCTTCAATGAGTGTGTAAGACAATCGCTCTCCTGCCACATGTCATTGTAAAACGGACATTCGGTAAAAAGGTGGATTTCATTTTCAACTCAATTTTCACAGAATTGTTTTGTTCTGTCGACTCTATGTACATAACTGTGTCTTGCAATACCACCGCTTGTTGTTTGGCCAGCAAGACACGGTCCTAAACCTATAATTGCTTAATGAAATACTGGCCACAGCTGTTTCCGAGTCGAGTGACCGATCGATAGATCGATGAACACAAGTGATCTTGTCGTACTCCTAATGGTTTTAGTGGACAGGGTGAGTTTAGACTCCCTCTCCCCCCTTAACAATACAGTGTTCAACAACACAGAGAACTAATTTGGCCTGAATTAACAAAGCCTGGCTTTTTTCATTTAATACACAGTAATATTTCGAGTCATTTCATGAAAGGATCTCTTGACACAAAAAGTTAACAGTGACGAATTAAAAGTAACCACAGTATCTGAATCATACGTAAATTGATATTTGTTTTGGTTTTCAATTAAAGTTTACATCCATCCACTCAAGGTCCAAACACGCTGCACTGGTTACACAACTTAACTATCTGACATTCTTGGCTGCCTGGACTTTGGGGACTTAGCAGCGATATCACATTGCACCACATGACACCTAGCTTCCAGCTTTATATACCCGTACAATATTCCACCTTCAGTTAATAACCAAGCTTGAACTTTGTTGAGGGAAACGAAGACAAGGCAGTACATATCTAGATTAGGGGCAGGATTTAGCTCAGTCGATTGAGCGCTCGCTTGAGGTGCTTGCGTCGCAGGATCGAATCACCTCAGTGGATCCGTTCAACTGATTGGGTTTCTTCTCGTTCCATCTAGTGCACCACAACTGGTCAAAGGCCGTGGTATGTGTTTTCCTGTCTGTGGGAAAATGCATATAAAAGATCCCTTGCTGCATTAAAAAATGTAGCGGGTTTCCTCTATTGACTACGAGTTGGAATTGTTAAATGTTTGATATACAAAAGCCGATGATTAACATATCAATGTGCTCTTGTGGTGTCTTTAAACAAAACAAACTTTACTTTACTTTACTTTACTTTACTTTACATGTCTAGATTGAAGTGTAATTTCTGCCTTAGTTTCCATGAAAACATAGACTAGCAGCTGAAACATTGCACATAACCCTGTTTGATTATTATCTTGCGATACATATTTTCGCAAATGATGCTAAACATGAAAACAATATGATCCCCAAGAAAACGTTCACTAGATGGTGACATTCTACAAATAATCCTGTTCGATAATTATGTTAAGTACATATTTGATATTTAACTCTTGCAATATGTGTAATGTTTCTAAAATTACAATTATTTAAAATATTTATGTGATAATTATTAAAGAAAATTACTGTAATGACACTCAGATCCGGTGACACTGCGGTGATTAACGCTGTGGACGTTCGACATTTGAGGAATAATTGCACAGTGTTTAGCAACATGCCCCAGCCACTCATTTCCTCTAGCAGGGCTTGTATTCAAAACGGTTGTAATGTCACACACGCACATTTAGTAAATAACTTCTAAAAATAAGATATCCCAAAAGCTCCATCCAAGAAATCATCATTAGAATTAGCAATCTTTGAGTAATGTTTTAGGTAAATTGTTTATATACTGTATAATATATATAGTGTTTACCCTAGCTTGTTTTAGCATGGTGCAGCACTATGCCTCAATAGTCTAGCACTATCTTGCCTCAATCAGCGCCATGCTGCCCTGAGATTAAACAAGCCTTTTTCAGTAATTAATTCTAAAATTGCCTTTATAAAACACCCAAACAGGTATTATTAATTAATAAAATATGCCTTTTATATCTTTTGCCATTCATTTATTAAAGCATTTTAAATGAAAAACAAGTGCCCCAAAATTGGTGAAAATGCCCCAAAAGTGTTTGGTCTACCATGCCGTGCCTAATTTCTAGGGAAATCACTAATGTATATATATATATATATATATATATATATATATATATATATATATATATATATATACATAAGTATACGACTTTAATACTCAATTGGTTGACCCAATCAGTGGCCTACCCTTGCTATTCAGTAGAGGTAGCGATCATTATAGGATCATATTTATGTCCCGAGTGTAATAATTTTCAGTTGTAACGAGCTTTAGCGTGCGACTATGAACATTATTTCACGAGGGACATATTATCTTAAATGGCTCCCCATAATCTAAGTTAGGGAGCAATCAATCACTTCCCTCCATTTTTTCATGACGAGTTCTGATATTTCATTCGATGAACTGGATGATGGTGATATAATTATTGATCGTCACGGATGGAATCAGTAAGTTTACTATCATCCATGAATTCTGAGGCAATAATTTATTGAGCTTTCACATTTTAAATTGGTTATACTTGATTAGAAGGTTTTTCAAGTATATTGGCTAATGTGAAGAAGAAAATGACAATTTTTAAATTCTGTTTTAATTTAATAAATTAATTAGTACTACAACATCATCATCATGGATGGATATACTTTTGATCACTACAATGTTTCTTTTTTTGGCTTCATTTCAAAGTACATAATTATCAACTCGTATTTGTATTTACAAAATAAACAATTAAGTTAAACTCACAACTTACAATAGTCATAAGTGTAGAAGCAATAGTCTTGTTATTGCAATCAACTGGTCCATAACTAGTCAACTGATTTTTGTTTTCTAGTTTTTCTCAAAACAAGTACAAATTTAGTTACCAGATTTTAGTTATTGGATGCTAGTATTGTTTTTCTTTCGACTTCCAATGTCACGGTTTTGCCAATGCGATAAATGAAAACTAAAATCCAATAATAAAGTTTCAACAAGTATACTATGACATATTATAAAATGTTTTATAAAAACAACCTACCGACTCGTAGTCTGTCGGGCAATCCTCCTATAGCCACAAAATGTTCCGTCAGAACCAGTACTCCAAACCAACAAGTAGCGACATACATTCCGATAATAACCGAATAAACACGAACACACTTGTAATGATTCCGATATGATTGTCGTCAGCCAGTTCGTAGGTTTCCGTGAACACGTGGACGTCACATGTCTTCAAGGTCGATCATCTGAAAACAGACAATAACAAATTACATATTTTAATATCTGTAATTTGGAATTATTAGCAAGATCTAACTAGCTACTGTTTAAAGATCCTGTCTGTGGGATGGTGCATGTAAACGATCCCATACTACTAATGGAAAAATGTAGCGGGTTTCCTCTCAGAAGATATTTCAGAATTTCCAAATACATGTACTTGACATCCAATAACCGGTGATTGATAAATCAATTTGCTCCAGTTGTGTCGTTAAGCAAAAGACACTTTTAACTCTAACGATGTACCTAAATATTTCCCTTTGAAAAGCCAATAGTTCAAATATGATACAAACCAGGGACGGTGCAGGGTTTTTCTAGATAGGCCGTAAAACTTTGCAATGAACATGTATAGTTCCAAAGTACACCAACATAATTTAGATACACGGACTAGTATTTTGCAATTTGCCACGGAAACACCCACGCGGCCAAGATACAACATCCGACCCCATTAAAAACTGGTTATACACATTTGTTAAACACTGTCATTTCGTGACATTTCAGTTTGGAAGGGTGTTACGCATCACACACACACACACACACACCTTCGATTCGCACCTGCAAACTGACCTGTAGTAAGCAGCCACCTGATTTAAAGGGACACTGTTTACTTCTATTTCACTGATGATGTTATTGCACTACTGGTATGTTCAGTGCTCCCTTCAGCAGAAATACACATCCAGTAATTCATAGTGATATATGACACTATTTCAATTAATAAGCAATGAGTAACGGTCTATGCACACCACATGAGAATTTTTAGCACGTAATTTTCAAATGCGTCAGAACTTGTCATGTTGGAACTAAATACATTTTAGGCCTACACACAATATCACTTCTTACGCGTACACTAACGCATTGTAATATTTACCGTTTGGGATTTTAAAAACATAGTATTTAATGCTACAGAACTCGTGTAATATGATAATCATACCCTTATTATTTACTGTTATGGAACGTTTCGTGGAAATTTACTCACCTGGAACAAATTGCGTCATTTTGCTTACGTTTCGGTGATCAATTGCTCGGCGAATTCACATATAAACATCTCGGGTATCACGTATATGTATCTAATTTGCAAATGAACTAACGCAATGTACATGTATCCCCTGATATCAACAGCTATGATCAATCATGAATTCGACAATACACATTATTTTTCAAAGTGGTTTAACTCGTTTAACGATTCAGGTTGCGTGGAGTATCTGCAACTGAACAGGACCTGTTCGATCGAGCGGTTCATAACTGGTGTGATAAACAACGACAGCCAGGTACAATGACTCGTTTAACAGCTGTTTAACTATAACAATAACCTGGTACGCAAAACACCACATGAACACTCGAGCTATGCGTGTTGTAAAAGTGGGCTACAGATAGTATGTCATGGACATCATTTTCAGGGTCCGCCGAGTGTTTTCAAAAGTGTGTAATCCACCGTCAGTCCGTCCCAAGTTCGACTCCTGGCCACGCCAGAGACGGGTCTTGGGATAGACGCGTACGAACATTTCGTGGGATAGAGGCACGTTAATAGCGTTCTCCTCCCCCACCGCAAGTCCTGTGGGGGATGACAATGCATGTATTTGAGGGTCTACACCTGTTGGAGTGTTCAATGCTTCCACGAGAAACACTACTAACGTGAATTTTTCTGTCAGATATACGTTAAATATGTTTTAGTTTGGAAAGAACTTTAAACTTCTTTTAAATCGAATTTTAAATCGAATCGGTGTTTATTAGATTTTATTTATCTCACAGCTTGTTCAATTTTTTTTAAATCAAGTTTTTGAGGATATGTAAGAAATAGTATACCATATCAGTGTTTGTTACATTTTTTTATCTCACAACTTGTTCAACTAATTTTTGAATACGTTTTCAAACAAATTGGTGTGAGATAAAATTGGTTTCTAACGGTCACTCATATAGCCTTGTCTAAGAGTGTTACTGTTAGGCTTGCTCCACAATTCACATTAGGTGAGGGTCGGGGGAAGGGGGGTTGAATCAAGATACGTATGCTGATCACAATGACCTGCCAATAAAGCGATATCAAATACTGGTTTTGATTACAATTATTTTGTTCCTTCTCCGTCAATTATCCAACTCTCATATGGTTTGGGCTTTATGAGAACATTTGTTTCTCGGAACGATGCACATACCCATGAGAATGTATATCCCCCTGCCCTCCCCCGCCCCTCCCATCATTCTCGTGGGACTGAAACTCAATATTGTTTGAACAAACACCTAATACAAAATCTATCTCTGTCAGTTGTTTCTCGTGTTTCTAATCTATGATCTCTTTGTTTTTGTTAATTTGTGGATAAACACGATGGAGCCACTTCCATCGCCAAAATCGATAGGAATGAAAAAAGAAAGAACTATATCATATGTAGCCATGGCAAACAGTATTTGTAATCCAAAAGTCTGTAATGTTCTTCATGAGTATATGGTTTGATCTACTGCATAGGTGTATTGTATAGTGTCTTCTTATTCATGTATGTATTTTGTTTACAACAATGGACGAACAGATATATAAAGATAAAATCACAAACGCACGCACATACACATATATACATGATACTGTACCACATTGTATTTCCACCATATGAAGTCAAATTTGCAAGCCAATTAACCAAAGAAATAAATAACTGCTTACCTCTTTAATAACTTAAATAATGACAAGAAAACATTTTCCTGTGTCGTATCCATTAACGAATTCTTGAAACGATCCAGGGGGATTTAAAGCACATGTATTAGCATTATGTCCAACTCTAAACACCATTTGTTACGTTTTTCAAATTGCGGACGTTTGCGATAAGCCGTAGCTATCTGCTACGACACAGTGACGGAGGACGGAAGCAGCCCGTTAAAGGTCACAAAAAGCCCAAAGCACTGTGGCGCTGTGTGGTGAAACAAAGGTGAAGTGCCAAAGATACAAAACACCGGCAAAATTTCTCATAGTCTGAAGAGATGCCAAAGGCAGCTCAGCTGTAGGATGAGGTACGAAACGCCTGATATATAATGGCGAGCACGTATTTGATGAATATAATTAACCTTTTGATTAAATACTTTGACCTAAAAAAAAAATATAATTGCATAATTAGCTCTCTCTCTCTCTCTCGCTCTCTCGCTCTCTCGCTCTCTCTCTCTCTCTCTCTCTCTCTCTCTGAGAGTGACTGATGTAATCCTATATCTGTCGATTTGCCTCAAGTATGTATACCTGTATGTCACAGATTTTCATACCCAGGAAAGACTTGTGTTATAACACGATATCCCATATATGTTGGAATCAATTTGATTACTTGATCCATGGTGATGATCTGGATGCAAAGTCAAACCGTCCAATGAAATTAGCATGACCGCTTGTTATCTGTGGCATATAAGTTAGCCGTAAATAAATGTTAGTTGGAAAAGATGTTCATATTTCTTTTAAACCTGGGTTTTGCGGATATATATGTCGTTAGATACCATTTATCTCGTTGTCTGGAACCGAATCCAAGTTAATTTCGTAATTCATACTTGGCGCATTCATTTGTTATAAAGGATCCTCCACCTGAGTGTGAACATTACCGACGGTTCACCATATTCTGGTGGAGTGTAATCATCTTGGACCGACAAGGGATGGTATATTTGGTAGACAAAATGTGATAGAATCATTTCGATTCCACCCTGAACTTATCTTGAAGTTTCTATAAAATACTGATTTTTATTTGAAATTTTAACATACTTAACTGTGATACTTATACCTTTACACAGCTCTTTACATTGTGGTTTTTAAACTGGATTTTTTTTTTTTTTTTTTTTTTTTTTTTTTTTTTTTTTTTTTTTTTGTATTGATGTTTATTATCAGTTCAGTTTTATATTTACCATTGTGTGACACCCAATAGCTGATATATTTTTGTGCTGGGGTGTCGCTAAACATTCATTCATTCTTTCTTTCGTAATGCATTATAAGATAAATATAAATCTATTTTGTTAGCGATATTCTGTAAAACATCCATACTGTAAATTTGCATTGATCAAATGCTGCACATATTTAAGATACACACACTTTGTTTATTATAACATATATTTGGCATATATCTAGCAAATGCTGTGTACTACACAGTATCTAAGGCCTACTTATGAAGTAAATCTGAACGAACAAATGACACACCAATCACTTAACCGTTATAAAATAGGCGTCGCGACTCCCGCAGTACGTAAAACAATAAAGTGGAAGCAACATGCCTCGACTGCGGAGAGCAGTACAAGAAATCACATGTCTGGCAATACTAGCGCACTTGAACGAGCCGGTCTCACACACACGGGAACCGAACCCAGGCCGCCTAGTCACGGTCCCCTGCCGAGAACTTCAATGGGCGGCCGTGCGTCTAATTACAGCACTGGTCCTGGTTAGCCTTCCACTTCGGAGCTGAGATACAGCAGAACACAATGCACAGAGGTACTTGATATGCTCGGGTTTTGTCAGGTTGTAATGAGAAAATAAGCGTTAAGTTTTGTAAATACCTTTTGCATACAAATTTAACACGTCATGGTAGTTTAGTGGCCTTGACCGTTGACCTGTGGTAGGTCATTGGCATATTGAAAAGGGGGGTTACAGTTTGAAGCTTTTTAGGCTATGAAATATTCTACATGTCTTTAAAGAATTGGCCGGGAAAACATTAGGAAGGGCTTTATTTATATCGGGTGATTGTTGGATTTCCGTTTATATCAGGTGATTATCTCACTCTCTCTCTCTCTCTCTCTCTCTCTCTCTCTCTCTCTCTCTCTCTCTCTCTCTCTCTCTCTCTCTCTCTCTCTCTCTCTCTCTCTCACACACACACACACACACACACACACACACCTAAACTGTATATTAACATGAAATTATATTATCTCCATCATGCTCGGACAGTCGTTAATTAATTCAGAAACGTAACATCCCAGCTTACATATTTTCTCCTTATCTGGTCACACCTGTTCACTACAATGGAATAAAACAGACACAATACCGACACAATTTACAATTCAGCCTTATAGCCAATAAATCTAATTTATATCAGCTTTATAGAGTTTTTAGTTCCATCCGCTGCAAAGGAATTAATAATTATGTGTATCTGCTGCATGTTTTACTGTCGTGTTTCGTTGTAGTCTTCCACTGTACGCATTACAAATGAGTCTAGCAGAATATAGCATTGCTGTCTCGGTCTCTAATTAGAATATGAATTTAGAAAAGAAATGTTTTATCATGCAAGGATGTTTGACATTTATTAAGGTAACCTACAGCCGGGAGATTGTGTGATACAGCTGGATCGATGAGCTGGGACTATCTATACGGACGGAAGACATATCATACACCGGTTAAAATTACACGGAGCTTCACAAGGAGCATGGAGGCGGGATGTAGCTCAGTGGTTAATTTCTGATATTGTTAATTTGTTATTCACCAGTTACACAGCGTTAAAGGCGTTATATACAAACAGGAAATAAGATAATAAGCAATCGCTTTAAGTGTTTTATGTTATCTTTTTAACTCTTTTTTTATATCATTGGTGTATAAAAGTGCTGTTTGTTACTTTGAAGTGTTTAACATTATTGATGTATAAAAATGTTGTTTTTACTTTTAAGTGTTTTATGTTATTGGTGTACAATAAAGGTGTTTCTTTGCCAAGATAATGGAAGGTGTCCCATAGTTGACGAGCATGACGCTTGGTTTAGGTTCAAGCACGCTGTTACTGACATGTAAATCAACTGCTGGATGTAGTTTTCTGGTAATAAACTGCTGCTACATAGAAGACAATTAGCAGAATAGAAAACAATTCAATTAGCGGAATGGTATGTTTTGTATATATATATTATGCCACAGACAGGACAACCAGTGCTGTTGATACGTCAGTCAAAGGATACTGGTAGGTTTTATAGCATTATGTGTTGATGTTCCAAGACTGCCAGCCATGCGAGGAGTGATCAAAGATAACGCTGTGTAACTGTGGCACTACAGCATTATGTGTTGATGTTCCAAGACTGCCAGCCATGCGAGGAGTGATCAAAGATAACGCTGTGTAACTGTGGAACTACAGCATTATGTGTTGATGTTCCAAGACTGCCAGCCATGCGAGGAGTGATCAAAGATAACGCTGTGTAACTGTGGCACTACAGCATTATGTGTTGATGTTCCAAGACTGCCAGCCATGCGAGGAGTGATCAAAGATAACGCCGTGTAACTGTGGAACTACAGCATTATGTGTTGAGTTCTAAGACTGCCAGCCATGCGAGGAGTGATCAAAGATAACGCTGTGTAACTCTGGCACTACAGCATTATGTGTTGATGTTCTAAGACTGCCAGTCATGCGAGGAGTGATCAAAGATAACGATTGCCAGCCATGCGAGGAGTGATCAAAGATAACGCTGTGTAACTCTGGCACTACAGCATTATGTGTTGATGTTCTAAGACTGCCAGTCATGCGAGGAGTGATCAAAGATAACGATTGCCAGCCATGCGAGGAGTGATCAAAGATAACGCTGTGTAACTCTGGCACTACGGCATTATGTGTTGATGTTCTAAGACTGCCAGCCATGCGAGGAGTGATCAAAGATAACGCTGTGTAACTGTGGCACTACAGCATTATGTGTTGATGTTCTAAGACTGCCAGCCATGCGAGGAGTGATCAAAGATAACGCTGTGTAACTCTGGCACTACGGCATTATGTGTTGATGTTCCAAGATTGCCAGCCATGCGAAGAATGATCAAAGATAACGCTGTGTAACTGTGGCACTACAGCATTATGTGTTGATGTTCCAAGATTGCCAGCCATGCGAGGAGTGATCAAAGATAACGCTGTGTAACTGTGGCACTACAGCAGTATGTGTTGATGTTCCAAGACTGCCAGCCATGCGAGGAGTGATCAAAGATAACGCTGTGTAACTGTGGCACTACAGCATTATGTGTTGATGTTCCAAGACTGCCAGCCATGCGAGGAGTGATCAAAGATAACGCTGTGTAACTGTGGCACTACAGCATTATGTGTTGATGTTCCAAGACTGCCAGCCATGCGAGGAGTGATCAAAGATAACGCTGTGTAACTGTGGCACTACAGCATTATGTGTTGATGTTCCAAGACTGCCAGCCATGCGAGGAGTGATCAAAGATAACGCTGTGTAACTGTGGCACTACAGCATTATGTGTTGATGTTCCAAGACTGCCAGCCATGCGAGGAGTGATCAAAGATAACGCTGTGTAACTGTGGCACTACAGCATTATGTGTTGATGTTCCAAGACTGCCAGCCATGCGAGGAGTGATCAAAGATAACGCTGTGTAACTGTGGCACTACAGCATTATGTGTTGATGTTCCAAGACTGCCAGCCATGCGAGGAGTGATCAAAGATAACGCTGTGTAACTGTGGCACTACAGCATTATGTGTTGATGTTCCAAGACTGCCAGCCATGCGAGGAGTGATCAAAGATAACGCTGTGTAACTGTGGCACTACAGCAGTATGTGTTGATGTTCCAAGACTGCCAGCCATGCGAGGAGTGATCAAAGATAACGCTGTGTAACTGTGGCACTACGGCATTATGTGTTGATGTTCCAAGACTGCCAGCCATGCGAGGAGTGATCAAAGATAACGCTGTGTAACTCTGGCACTACGGCATTGTGTGTTGATGTTCTAAGACTGCCAGCCATGCGAGGAGTGATCGAAGATAACGCTGTGTAACTCTGGCACTACGGGATTATGTGTTGATGTTCTAAGACTGCCAGCCATGCGAGGAGTGATCGAAGATAACGCTGTGTAACTGTGGCACTACGGTATTATGTGTTGATGTTCCAAGATTGCCAGCCATGCGAGGAGTGGTCGAAGATAACGCTGTGTAACTGTGGCACTACGGTATTATGTGTTGATGTTCCAAGACTGCCAGCCATGCGAGGAGTGATCGAAGATAACGCTGTGTAACTGTGGAACTACAGCATTATGTGTTGATGTTCCAAGTTTGCCAGCCATGCGAGGAGTGATCAAAGATAACGCTGTGTAACTGTGGCACTACAGCATTATGTGTTGATGTTCCAAGATTGCCAGCCATGCGAGGAGTGATCAAAGATAACGCTGTGTAACTGTGGCACTACAGCATTATGTGTTGATGTTCCAAGATTGCCAGCCATGCAAGGAGTGATCAAAGATAACGCTGTGTAACTGTGGCACTACAGCATTATGTGTTGATGTTCCAAGATTGCCAGCCATGCGAGGAGTGATCAAAGATAACGCTGTGTAACTCTGGCTCCCAAGAGAAGCCGTACGCTAATAAAAAGATACTCGTTGATTCCTGTCACTGAGACGGAAACAGGACATGTCGTTTGGAAGACTTTGTCCAGGCACAACCCGTGTAATACAATCTACTGCTTCATTGTGGTTTTAATCAACAACCCGCTTCTCTATCTGTTCACAAATTGTTACCGAATTCAACGAAAACACATTATTTCCTGCCACAAATCCACCAAATCTTCTCTTTTTATTCGAGCTTCAGTCACGTGCGCGACTCATCCAATCACGAGGATGGTCTGTAGACGGCGTCTAATGAAGAGGAATGTAAAACTGTTTGAAATTCAGAACGCGCCTGGCCGCTTACATAAGGTGAAAATTGTATAATTGCATTTTTACAATTGAGTTTACTTTGCTATTAGTCCTAAAGCTACTGATTTCTATTTCTACGTGGGGGTTTTTTCTTCTAATTTTTCTTCCTTTGCCTGCCATCCCAGAGGATCTGAAATTGGTTTAAACTAGAAACGTCAAGTGTCGGAGGAAGATATTTTAAAATGTAAAAGGTAAACTCGTTAGTCTGAATATTCGTGTACATACATTTAAAACAAATTGAATATGCAACATCTAACTCGACACTTTTTTAAAGGTACAATTTCATTTCTGCAAAATAAATACACAGATAGAGACAGAGACAGTGAGAGACGGAGAGAGGGAGGGGATGAGAAAATAACAGAGAACACACACAAAAAAAACTATCGAGGCAGAGAGAAAGGAAAATGTTTTATTTAACGACGCACTCATCACATTTTATTTACGGTTATATGGCGTCGGACATATGGTTAAGGACCACACAGATATTGAGAGAGAAAACCCGCTGTCGCCACTTCATGGGCTACTCTTTTTCGATTAGCAGCAAGGGATCTTTTATATGCACCACCCCACAGACAGGGTAGTACATACCACGGCCTTTGATATACCAGTTGTGGTGCACTGGCTGGAACGAGAAATATCTGAATGGGCCCACCTACGGGGATGGATCCCACGCCGACCGCGCATCGAGCGAGGGTCTTACCACTGGGCTACGTCCCTCCCCACCCATATTGGGAGTGGGGCAACCCACATTATGTATGTATGTATGATTTTATAAAAATTTAATACAGTAAAAATAAACAAAAAAGGCTTGATGGGGGGGTGGGGGAGACATGGACCCCCTGTCTCCTCGCAACGCCACCGCAATACATATTAATACAGTCTTTCGTATACAATATTCGTATACAAAATTCATATTTGAATACTATAGTCGTGTACAGTATTTGTATCTGAATTTCGTTTTGAGTAGACTAGTACATGATATAATGTTTTTTATTCCTATAGTTTTGAAGGAACTCAAAGTGTGTTTTGCTTGACAACGTGTCCGGCTGTTCGGTATGTAACACATGCGATACTTGCACTCTCCTCACACCACGGCTGAGTGATTAAGGTCGCGGACTGTCGGGCACTGTGTTCGAATCCTGCCAAGTGACACTGTTACGCGTATTACTTTGATATGTCGGTCGTTTATCACCAAACAGGTATGTATTCTGATGGGGACTGATCTCAGGATCCATGGCATACGAGTCGAGCGATCTTCCACTGGACTGCACTGCGCCCACTGTTCCTGACTTGATCTCACTAGGGTGGTGGGTGTATATGAAAATCTGCCCCCCTCCCTTCCACCAACATGTGATCTATCTGGAACCGCCCTTAGACGTAAGTTGACGTCCAAGAGATGGTCTGTGTTATGGTATCAAGTACCGTCTTCAGGTTCTCTAGCTGCCAAATAACGATTGTTTCCAGGTGTTTTTAAACACTGGCAAGTCACTAGACAGAGAATTGTCTTAACCCGAATGTTAGTACACATAACCTGCGACAAACGACCATGCGTTTTGTTGTTGTTGTTATACTTCTACTTTTTACCGTTACGTTTTAAATATTATTTTATGTAATCTGACTACTATTAGATATATATTTATATTATTTTATTTAATATGACTACTATTAGATATATATTTCAGTATGGCATCAGACGGAAACGACTAACAAACACGCAACTTTAGGTTATGTGCTTAATTGACCATTTCTATTCTATTTTACTGTGCTTCGTGAACGGAATGGACAGCTTGAAAATGTAAAGACCAAAGGGTTAGCATGTGTATTTAGAATAGGTCAACCAGTTTTGTTTTCTTTCTGAGACACGACACTCTTTAATTTTCATTGCCTCATTTGAAATTGTGGCAACGTTCAAATTTCGTGTTTGCCATATCGACGCTCTGATGGCGGGCCGCCTGTCCTGTTCACCGTAACCCTAAAACAAATTCATTTAGTAGCAAGGGATCTTTTATATGAACTTTCCCACAGACAAAACCGTACATATTTCGGCCTTAAATATACGTCATGGGGTACTGGTACATTACTTCAAAGCTTCCATTATCAGTTTTGGCAAATCCATAGTGCTTTTGGATTTGATTTGGGAAAAATTAACGTGCTCATTCAGAGCAAGCTGTTGTAGCGGGGAGTTTGGGAGTTAAAGGAACAGACTCGCATAGTGATCTGCCAAGTGTGATGGAACACGGACAGCCCGATCCGAAGATCTGAAGAGTACACGAGGACGGTGCTTCAGGTGATCCTGGGGTTTGTAGTTTCTTCGAATGCATTTGATTTGAAAGAGAAAAGACACCCACCTCGAAACCTAGGGCCAGTGATTGTAATCATGATACGAGACACGTCATCCAGTGTATTATTTATCATTCCTTAACATATCGTAAAATCAGCGAGTTTTCTCACGAGTGTTGCTGCTAGAAGACTAGACAAAATATCAACTTCCCGCACTAGTTTAAAAATACACCTGCTGCATATGCATATTCTTCCTTTGGTATTTACACTGACCTTCACACTTCAGACAATACTATCGGATGCGTTTGCCCCCACTTACGTAAACATATGACGTCATTAGTGCCGATCTACAGGGCTGATAATCTGCTAATTTAAAATGTCAGCTAAATGGCAGGTCTAAGAAAGGGTTGTACTGGAGAAAGCCGTTGTTATTCTGCCCTGGTGGTGTTTACTGCCCTGTGATGGGCACCTTATAAAGATAAAGTTTGCTTTCTTTAACGACACCACCAGTACACATGGATTACTTGATCATCAGGTATTGGATTACAATTTTGTTTTATAATTATCACACATAGTCTTAGAGAAAACTCGTTGTATTTTTCCATTATTAGTAAAATATGTTATAATGAAAGGACTGCATAGCAACCACCTGTCTATAACGGGCCCGAATGTATATGAATATTAATTGTGTGTAGCTTGTCTACAAATAAACTCGTATGCGCATAGAGGTCGTTGTCTGGCTAAGACACATGTCTACGTCAAAACGAGGGCGACTGATCCCGAACTTCAAGTGTGGACCCAGTGGGATATCCACCACGCCATGAGGGCAGCTCATCCAACGTACCTTTCGCGGGTTGCTACCACTGAATTATAACACCCGTTACCCTCCCACCTCCAGAGTTATTATTGTTGCTGACGCTGCTGTTCGAGGGTGTGGTTTGTTTGTTGTTATTTTTGTTGTTTTCACTTTATTTTTATTTTGGGGGGTTTTTTTGTTGTTGTTTTTGTTGTTGTTGTGTGTGGGTTTTTTGGGGGTTTTTGGTGGGGGGTATTTTTCTTACTTTTTCTGTAAAGTTTTAAAGAATGAAGTTTATATCAGGACATTATGTTTTGTACGACTGATTTTCTGAATATTCTGAGTATTATTTAAACACTGTATTCAGACCCCACACACACACCTCCCCTTCCTCTCGCGCCGAGTTCCTGGCATCTCCCAACACACACACCTGCCCTTCCTCTCGCGCCGAGTTCCTGGCATCTCCCAACACACACACCTCCCCTTCCTCTCGCGCCGAGTTCCTGGCATCTCCCAACACACACAACTCCCCTTCCTCTCGCGCCGAGTTCCTGGCATCTCCCAACACACACACCTCCCCTTCCTCTCGCGCCGAGTTCCTGGCATCTCCCAACACACACACACCTCCCCTTCCTCTCGCGCCGAGTTCCTGGCATCTCCCAACACACACACCTCCCCTTCCTCTCGCGCCGAGTTCCTGGCATCTCCCAACACACACACCTCCCCTTCCTCTCGCGCCGAGTTCCTGGCATCTCCCAACACACACACACCTCCCCTTCCTCTCGCGCCGAGTTCCTGGCATCTCCCAACACACACACACACACCTCCCCTTCCTCTCGCGCCGAGTTCCTGGCATCTCCCAACACACACACACACCTCCCCTTCCTCTCGCGCCGAGTTCCTGGCATCTCCCAACACACACACACCCCCCCCCCCCCTTCCTCTCGCGCCGAGTTCCTGGCATCTCCCAACACACACACCTCCCCTTCTTCTCGCGCCGAGTTCCTGGCATCTCCCAACACACACACCTCCCCTTCCTCTCGCGCCGATTTCCTGGCATCTCCCAACACACATACCTCCCCTTCCTCTCGCGCCGATTTCCTGGCATCTCCCAACACACACACCTCCCCTTCCTCTCGCGCAGAGTTCCTGGCATCTCCCAACACACACACACACACACTCCCCTTCCTCTCGCGCCGAGTTCCTGGCATCTCCCAACACACACACCTCCCCTTCCTCTCGCGCCGAGTTCCTGGCATCTCCCAACACACACACCTCCCCTTCCTCTCGCGCCTAGTTCCTGGCATCTCCCAACACACACACCTCCCCTTCCTCTCGCGCCGAGTTCCTGGCATCTCCCAACACACACACACCTCCCCTTCCTCTCGCGCCGAGTTCCTGGCATCTCCCAACACACACACACCTCCCCTTCCTCTCGCGCCGAGTTCCTGGCATCTCCCAACACACACACCTCCCCTTCCTCTCGCGCCGAGTTCCTGGCATCTCCCAACACACACACCTCCCCTTCCTCTCGCGCCGAGTTCCTGGCATCTCCCAACACACACACACCTCCCCTTCCTCTCGCGCCGAGTTCCTGGCATCTCCCAACACACACACACCTCCCCTTCTTCTCGCGCCGAGTTCCTGGCATCTCCCGACACACACACACCTCCCCTTCCTCTCGCGCCGAGTTCCTGGCATCTCCCAACACCTGTGACAAGTTCAGCTGTACTTGTACTTGTTGTACCGGTAAAACGGAGAAAGATTTCACGATATTAGATAGATGTACATGTAGATAACAAATAAATAACCTACCTTGGCATCAGACAAGCGAACAGATGCCCAGAGACCAGTCGTCGGCACTTTAAACAATAAATAGCTCCAAGACAAGATATAGATACACTAGCACGCCCTCCAGTAGATAAGTATCACTGTTGGCAGTGCCACACCCCCAGTTGTTGCTTTTTCCTAACCATGATGTGGTAGGTGCAGTAACCGGAGACCGAATTATTCTTATTACGAACGAGTTGTTTGTTGACTTTCCTTCAAACCAACGATGACTATGTATAGTGCTCAGTTTTTATGTTTATGTAAGTTGCTTCTGAGTGGTTGATGTTATAATTACTATTAGAGAGAGAAAGAGAGAGAGAGAGGGGGAGAGACAGACAGACAGACAGACAGACAGACTGACTGACTGAGACAGACCGAGAGAGAGGAGGGGACGAGAGAATAACAGAGAACACAAAAAGGATCGAGGAAGAGGGAAAGAGGAAAAGAAAGAAATCTTTTATTTAACGACGCACTCAACACATTTTATTTACAGTTATATGGCGTCAGACATATGGTTAAGGACCACACACATTTTTAGAGGATACCCGCTGTCGGCTCTACATGGGCTACTCTTTCCGATTATTTATTTGCGCTTCCCACAGGCAGGATAGCACAAACCATGGCCTTTGTTGAACCAGTTATGGATCACTGGTCGGTGCAAGTGGATTACACCTACCCAATGAGCCTTGCGGAGCACTCACTCAGGGTTTGGAGTCGGTATCTGGATTAAAAATCCCATGCCTCGACTGGGATCCGAACCCAGTACCTACCAGCCTGTAGACCAATGGCCTAACCACGACGCCACCGAGGCCGGTAGGGAAAGAGGAACACAGAGAAATAGTTACTCATAAACACTTAAGAAATAGAGAGAGAGAAAACTCAGCTTAAGTGCTCTGTGAGATGTTATACAGTTAGCATGTTTATCACTTTAATACCGAGACCCTGTAACAGATATGCAAGAATCATCTATAGGTACTAGAATCACATATCGCTTTGGAGGTCACAAACAAGTCGTAGAGTTGGTGCTATAAATACACAAAGGCTTCATCTAATACGAGAGCTGCATGCACGTGTAACATGTTAACGATGCTAGCGATAATGACACAGTATAATAGTTGGCTCTAGTGTGTTACCATTGACGTCAACGGGGCATCATCTTCCTGTGATGAACATATCCGGTTTATGTACAGATTGTTGCCCGCGATCCTGGTCTGGTTCGTCTTTGATATTTCTTCAGAGTATTTTGCAACAATGTATTGTTTATGCAATTATACAACAAATGTTAAAGACAAGCAATGGGTGATAGTCTAAGTCAGAAAGACAAGCAATGTGTAACGTGATGGTACGAAACAAGTTGTAATGGTCAATGCTAATTTACACTGTCTAATCATTTGGGCCAGGAGGGGCGTAGGATGAGGAGGGTGTTTGTGGGGTTCGGACGAATCTCTTGCTGAGTGCAATATAAGACTTAAGTGACTAGCAAGAAAATGTAGACAAAAAGGGTCCACTAGATTTATAATGGAGCCCCCACCCCATGTCCAGACCAGTTATCCCTTGGACAGTGGCTTTTTAAATGTTTTCGCTTGTCTTTATTATTATTTTTATCTTCTTTTATTTATTTAATTTTTTTATATTTTTTAATTATTAATTTAGTTTTACCACTCATTATTATTTTTATCTTCTTTTTTTTTCTTGTTTTTCTTTTTTTTAATTATTAATTTTGTTTTACCACTCATAGAAGACCGTTAACGTAAAGTCAACGGCGATTGGTTGATTTTGTCTTGAGTAATCACCGGAACTGGTCCAGCCTTTCCTAAATTAGACTCAGCCAACTGAAGATTTCTACAGAAATACATAAGGGCAATTAACATTCATTTTTATCGAAGAGAAAAGATTTCTTATCGATTTGACTTTCTTGTCTCCCAATCGAGCTTTTCACACTTGTAGAGCGAACTAGAAATACAATCGACAAATGGTTTGATTTTCCGCCAAACCGTTTTTTAACAAACCGTGCCCGTTAGGAGAGGTAATCGAGTTTTTTTCCACTAGTTCTATAATAACTAGATTCGATTAGGTCACACGCTGCATAAGAAAAGATAAAGTAACCGAATTACTAGGGTATCCATTTCGTTGAACAAAAGTCATACAAGGGAACGTTAATAATAATGTCTGCAATTTTAGCTTACAGTGTGGACACTTCGATGTAAATTAACCAAATGACAGTACGATGCTAAATCAGGTCGTCTTTGTTCGTTATTAATATACGAATCTCATTGTAGAAACCATATTATACTTAGTGATATCATTAGTGTAAAAGGCGAAGTCTTTAACATTTTTAGAAACCATATTATACTTAGTGATATCATTAGTGGAAAAGGCGAAGTCTTTCACATGTTTAGAAACCATATTATACTTAGTGATATCATTAGTGGAAAAGGCGAAGTCTTTCACATTTTTAGAAACCATATTATACTTAGTGATATCATTAGTGGAAAAGGCGAAGTCTTTCACATGTTTAGAAACCATATTATACTTAGTGATATCATTAGTGGAAAAGGCGAAGTCTTTCACATGTTTAGAAACCATATTATACTTAGTGATATCATTAGTGGAAAAGGCGAAGTCTTTAGCATGTTTAGAAACCATATTATACTTAGTGATATCATTAGTGAAAAAGGCGAAGTCTTTAACATTTTTCGCGAAATTGGCACCGACCTATATTGGTTCACGTGTTAAAATGCACATTAAAATTAAAATACTTTTTTATAAGCTCGAAAAGTGGTTCCGACAGGGTGAACAACAGAGTGGGTTATCTTCTTCTTCTTCTTCTTCTTCTTCTTCTTCTCCATCATCTTTTTCTTTTAGGTTGGGAAATTATGAGTGTGTTGTCCTTTTCTCTCTTCTTTTTGTCATTTCACCTTCTCTTCCTTTTTCTTCGTGGAACTTGTTTTTGGTTTCTATTTCTTACCTGAATTTAGCTTTAAATTTAGTTTTATGAATATTAGTCTTAATTTAAATGTTCTTTCAAAATCAGACATTGGATTTGAGTGTTCATTCTGATTCCACTGGTCTGACGGCTGTTGCTACTGCGAGGGGGTATTCGGTATGCACTGGCAATCAATGGTCTTATATTGGCTGGGGTTGTTTTTCAATTCAGGGTCCTCGCTCCTGCCTCACTGCCTGCATTAAAATCCTTAAGTGGTGGTCACTCACAAAGTATCGACCACTCCATTTTAAGCAAGATTCAACGGTCAAATCTTTAACAACGAATGACAGGAATCGATTTGTTAACGTCTGTGCGAAAGGCAAGATAAAAGTAATTTCAAAGTGTTTGCGTCTACGAGGGAGTACGGCGGGATCGTTGACGTACATTGTGTGTGAGGCGCGTCCTCTCGAGTATTCTGCTAGCTTTTCCATCACAGGCTACAAAAGGTAGACAGATTAATGTTCTGTCCTGGATGATGGTGTTGATGCTGGTGTTACTCAGTTTGGCCGACGTGATGTGATGCTGCTGATGACCGTAATGACACGGACGATGATGACGACCGGGATTAGGCTGACGTCGACGCTGAAGTGATTATCAAATGATGTCAGTGGTGGTAATTGACAAGGCGCAGACGTAGCAGGTGGACCACATGAGCTTTTGTGTTGTTGAAAATTATGATGAGTATGATGCTAGTGGTGGTGGTGATGATGATGATTGATGATGATGGAAGTGATGATGATGATGGTGGTGATGATGATGGTAGTGATGATGATGATGGAAGTGATGATGCTGATGGTGGTGGTGATGATGACGGAAGTGATGATGATGATGGAAGTGATGATGATGATGGAAGTGATGATGATGGTGGTGATGATGATGATGGTAGTGATGATGATGATGATGGTAGTGATGATGATGATGGAAGTGATGATGATGATGGAAGTGATGATGATGGTGGTGATGATGATGACGGTAGTGATGATGATGATGATGGTGGTGATGATGATGGTAGTGATGATGATGATGGTGGTGATGATGATGGTAGTGATGATGATGGAAGTGATAATGATGAAGGAGGTGATGATGATGATGATGGTGGAGATGATGATGATGGAAGTGATGATGATGGTGGTGGTGGTGATGATGACGGATGATGATGCTAGTCGTCATGGTGATGGTGATTGATGATGGTGATGAGTATGATGCTAGTAGTAGTGATGATGATGATGGTGATGGTGATGAGTATGATGCTAGTCGTCATGGTGATGGTGATTGATGATGGTGATGAGTATGATGCTAGTAGTAGTGATGATGGTGATGGTGATGAGTATGCTGCTAGTCGTCATGGTGATGGTGATTGATGATGGTGATGAGTATGATGCTAGTAGTAGTGATGATGATGATGGTGATGGTGATGAGTATGATGCTAGTCGTCATGGTGATGGTGATTGATGATGGTGATGAGTATGATGCTAGTAGTAGTGATGATGATGATGGTGATGGTGATGAGTATGATGCTACTGGTCATGGGGATGGTGATGGTGATGAACAGCAAGCTTAATTTGCTTTAATCACTGACAGTACTCCTTTATTAATAGAACAAGATTATTGTAAACTAGAGATTCACATAATTTTTTATCGCAGTATATAACGATATAGGTATCTTGTACAATATATAACCATATGGGTATCTTGTACAATATATAACGATATGGGTATCTTGTACAATATATAGAGGATATTATATGAGTGTCCATGACAGACGATGTTTACGACACGAGTGCGAGGGAAATGCGATAATTTAGGCACGAGTGTCGTAAACATCGTCTGTCATGGACACGAATGTAATATTCTGTTTATTACCGTAGAACTGTCTTGCTAAATGAACATTCCAGTCATTGTTTACAAACTAACGTTTCCTTAACGGCGGAGTAATGTTTGTTCCTTGATGTCTTGAAAACCAAATCACAACCTGTTCTAAAGTTACGTGATATTTATACGCCCATAAGTAAAGAGTACACATGTATCAACAGCTGTAAATTGTAAAGCATGTGTATATTAAAAAGTCAGTGTACTAAATGTATTTAGTAATGTGAGACCCTTTTTCGAAACTGTGGGTGGAAAAGCTGAGCTGTCCTGTCGAAGCCAAGAGATGGTTGTTGTCTATTGACAACGAACGTTTACGGAACTTACCAAATGTATCGCTACAGGCAGGCTGCTCGTACTACGCACGATTTGCAATGTTTTAATGATAATGCATCGGTCTACCAGTGTTAGTAGTACTGCACATTACTAGTGTCAACGTGGTACATCTGTAAATGCAGATGAATGTGGACTGCGTAGATACGGAAGTATATATGACAAGCGGTGTGGTAGCTCACTAGATTGGTGTTCGTGTTTCTTTGTTTATTTGGTGGGGGTGGGGATGGGGGTGGTGGATTGTTTTTTTTAAGTTGGCTGTGCGAATGCGGAACCGTATTTACAACAACAACTGAGGCATGTTCAAGAGAACCGATCGTTTTCGATCGTTTGCTGACTTGTTTTTGTGCCTGACGTTAAATGAATCTGAACACTCGACTGGTCTGCTAAGTTAATCATGGACATTGCGGGAACATGCATTTTTACAACGGCCATAACTCGAACTCTTGTGTTCCATTCATCACAGCGGTGACACACATATCGGGAAAACTCGTAAATGTTTAACGAAGTACGAAGAATGACATCAGTGGCAAAGAGACCAATTAGGAAACACAATGGCTGGTGTCGTAAAATAAGAAACCCTAGATTGGCAAGAAATCGATCGTTTCACAAATTAAGTATGGCCAATGCACTGAAGTTTTATTATAATTTAAATTTATTTCTTTTGTGGGGTTTTGTTTTTTGTTAGGCACTTGTGAGATGCATGCACAGTCCAACATCGATATCTCAAAGTTGAAGAGAGCAAACCGACAAGTTCAAGATATCGGTGTATCGAGATAAAAATAATAGTCCATGGCGATTATGCATTGGATAAGTACTTGACCTCAAGATACCCTGGGTTTGTGAACAAGAGTTCGAGATAATGGTGCTTAAATGTATGTCTCTTGCTAAGAAATACAATCATGTCTTCCATTGCAAAATAACAAACGCAGAGTTAATGATGATTGGCTGGATGTCCATTGGGAAGAAATGCCGTTTTGTCACTCGTTGGTCTTAACAATGTTTTAAGTATTGGATTCTAAAGTCATTTGTTTAAAAAAAAGTAATTAAAAAACTCATCGTGCTAATGACAAATTGCCAAATTATCGTGCTTTTCATCACTTTCTTCACGTTATTGATCTTAAAGCCGCACGCCCTAGTTCCATCCAGCGAAAATAAATTATAATTTGGTTAATCTACAAACCTGTAACACACTTAGATCACGTTTTTATCAAATGGAGTGAAAAAGCAGGTTTTATATCGATAAATACCATGGGAATCCCCATGTCCCAAATGCTTGAAATAATTTTGAAAGTTAGTATTCTGATGTCACCGGTAGATGTCGCTCGAAGCACAACAATGCCTACGTCACGACTAATTTCACAGAGTGCGCACAGACTTGGGGTGCGTTCCTTTCACTTCTCCTGGACATGTTCCAACTGGTCTGTCCTGGTTGTATCCCCTCTCCAGATATCGTAAGACTTAGCAAAATTATTGGTTTTAAGGGTTTGTAACGTTTTGTATTGAGATACTTACTTGTCTGAACTTTATTGTTACTGAAAATGTTCACGAACTGTGAAGAAAAATCTCACAAATGAACAACAAGTAAACGACAACAAATCGGATGTTGATTGCGCGAACCGTGCAAAAGAAAACAAACCAAACCAAAATAATAACGGTCACGTGGTATACCAACGTCTGTGACATTGAAATGGGAATATCCCCTCTAAAAATAGATTATACCTTGTCTGCTCAATGGTTTTTTCTCAGAGGCCCGTGGCATTTTATGAAATACGAAAAATGCATTTTGTGGTATTACAAACACCATGATTACCAGGATTACCAAAAAACACTTCAGGTGAATGGAAATGTATATTCTAAATAATAAACGGTAAGTAAAGTGCAATTTTATTTGTGAAAAAATGGGTTTAATAGCGAAAAACAACGGCGTAATGGTTAACAACTAGAGCGTGTCCCTTTAACAGTCTTATACAGAAAAGCAAAAGAAACGTGAATATTTTAATATATATTTTTTCATGACACTTAATTTGGTAAATAATCTGTCAAAATGGGCCTAAAATATTCACAAGAAAATTGAAATAGAAAAAAACCTACTGGGATTCAAAAGTGAATGATTTTAAATAAATCAAAGACAACTAAATGAATATTTACGTTTCTTAAGTCGTTCAGTATATAATTATATATCACTAATATGTGATACGAGTCGTTCAGTATATAATTATATATCACTAATATGTGATACTAGTCGTTCAGTATATAATTATATATCACTAATACGTGGATACGAGTCGATAAGTATATAATTATGTCACCAATATGTAATACGAGTCGTTCAGTATATAATTATATATCACTAGTACGTGGATACGAGTCGTTCAGTATATAATTATATATCACTCGTACATGGATACGAGTCATTCAGTATATAATTATATATCACTCGTACGTCGATACGAGTCGTTCAGTATATAATTATATATCACTAATACGTGGATACGAGTCGATCAGTATATAATTATGTCACTAATATATAATACGAGTCGTTCAGTATATAATTATATATCACTAGTACGTGGATACGAGTCGTTCAGTATATAATTATATATCACTCGTACATGGATACGAGTCATTCAGTATATAATTATATATCACTCGTACGTCGATACGTGTCGTTCAGTATATAATTATATATCGCCAATATGTGGATACGAGTCGCTCAGTATATAATTATATATAACTCGTACGTGGATACGAGTCGTTCAGTATAAAATTATATATCACGAATATGTGGATACAAATCGTTCAGTATATAACTATATATCACTCGTACGTGGATACGAGTCGTTCGGTACATAATTATATATCACCAATATGTGGATACGAGTCGTTCAGTATATACTTATGTATCACTAATATGTGGATACGAGTCATTCAATATATACTCATGTATCACTAATATGTGGATACGAGTCATTCAATATACAGTCGAACCTGTCTATGGCGGCCATTCGCGGGACATGACAAAAGTGGCCGCCATAGAGAGGTGGCCGCCGTATGCAGGTCATATATAAGTCCGAATTTTTAAAAACAATTACACGTATGTTGCAATAGAACTATTTAGGTGGCATTTGGAAAATAAATATCAGAAATAAACTGCAGCAGTATTTAATTCCTTCTAGAGTTGACACGTTTAACTCAAGTTGTTTTAGGCTAGATACCCTCTTATCAACTGCGTTTAATGACCACCGCCGATGACTAGTACATCGCACCGTTAATCCAGATTAAAAACACTTGTTAATTAGCGAACACAGCTAAGCGACCGACGACCTTTAAAGGACCGCTGTTTATCAAGCCAATTGGTTATATCAACAAAAACATCTTACGTTCTTTTTTACGATTGCCGACATTTCTTTATAACTTGCACTAAAAAACAATTGTGGCCGCGATAGCAGGTTCATTTTCGCTTTTTTTATGACAAAAGTGTGGCTGCTGGCCGCGTCGAGCAGGTGGTATAGAGATGTAAAATATATAGTAAAATTCATTGGGGGGAGTCGTTCAGTATATACTTATGTATCACTAATATGTGGATACGAGTCATTCAATATATACTTATGTATCACTAATATGTGGATACGAGTCATTCAATATATATAGAGAATATTAAACGAGTTACCAGTTATTATCATATTTATGTCCCGAGTGAAATAAAACTAAAGCTCGTGACAAGTGGAATTTCACGAGGGACATAAACTTGATAATAACTGGTACCGAGTTTGTTATTCTATTTATTACCCCAGCTACATGGGCGGATCCAGGAAATATTTTTAGGGTGGGACCAAAAAAGAAGGGCACATTGACTCGTCAAAAGGGCACCTTACTACAAGTTTTGATATTTACAATTAATATGAATTCCTACAGTTCTACGTCATAATATACAAGCAATAATGAAGTAAATTGGCGTCACTCGCGTTAGAACCTCAATGGGGCCCCATTGAGACTCAATAACACAGACACATATCTGCAAGCTTGCGCATGTACACGAAAATGTTGATTTCATTTATCTACAATATAATTATTGTTTACTTAAAAAAAAAAAAATTCTACAAACAAAAAGGGCACTTGGACATTTTGAGGGCACTTGAACAATTTTTTGGGGGGACGCGTCCCCCTGGTCCCCCCCCCCCCCCCCCCCCCCCTTGGATCCGCCCATGAGCTATTTGGGGTTTTTTTGAAAGCCTTTAGTTTCGATATAGCCTACATCGGCTACAAGTCCAGGTATATAAAAACGACGTAAACTACTTTTACTCTTCTGGATATTGCTTTAACTTTGTATTTTATTCACGGTGCACAGATAATTTTCAAAACTCAAAGTTCTATATATTCTGTAAAAAATAAAATTATCTATAATGAATTGCATTAAACTACCATTTTGTTACAAGTTTAACACTGAAATCAGAAAGACATAAACGCACACGCTGTAAACTACGTGACGTCATTGCGTGCTTTGCCAAATCGTGATGACGTCATCCCCTGCGCATGCTGTAACCTCATTGTGGTGCAGGGGTGTAACATTCTCTTTAAGAATGGCCAATACAGCACAAAATTGAAGTTTAGAGTAAAAGTCAGTATCGATCTGTGATATTTGTGTTTTTGCACAGTTCTTTACACTGTGTTTTGATTTGACTGTTGAATTTTTATATTGATGTTGATCATCACATTGTTGTTGCATTTACCATAGTTTGGCACCCATTAGCCGATGTATTTTTCGTGCTGGGGTATCGTTAAAGATTCATTCATTCATTCAATGATGACGTCATATTTAGTACCGACAAGGTGATTGGTTTGTTGGCGTCAAATCGTCCAGTAGTAGTGTTTGTTAAACCAATGCATGAGAAATTATTATTTTTATTTTCCCCGTTATGAATGCCTGCTGGGGAAATAAAATTATATATGACTAATATGTGGATACGAGTCGTTCAGTATATAATTATATATCACTAATATGTGGATACGAGTCGTTCAGTATATAATTATATATCACTAATATGTGGATACGAGTCGTTCAGTACATAATTATATATCACCAATATGTGATACGAGTCGTTCAGTACATAATTATATATCATTCGTACGTGGATACGAGTCGTTCAGTATATAATTATATATCACCAATATGTGGATACGAGTCGTTCAGTACATAATTATATATCACCAATATGTGGATACGAGTCGTTCAGTATATAATTATATATCACTCGTACGTGGATACGAGTCGTTCAGTATATAATTATATATCACTAATATGTGGATACGAGTCATTTATGGACGGGAAAGGATTAAAGCAAAGCGAGGAAATTCGTGCCGCCACATAGGCTACTGCTAACGATAAACAGGCAAGGTGTCTTTCATATGCACGTGGTCGTATATAGCAGAGTAGATACCACGATATTTGATGTGCCAGTCGTATAGAACTGGTTGGGATGGGAAAAGACCCGAGTCCATTGGTTATGGGTGGGATGCAGCTTATTGATATGTCACCCGCTTAGTGTGGTGCGCGTTAAAAGATATCTGTTTTATAATGGACAACATCAATACATAAATGGAATATATACAGCTGTGATGACATGCACTCATGGACCACTGTAAAAACTGATGATACGAGGTGTTCGCGAAAGTTTAGCATATCCTGTTTCAACGGTGGCAACCGGCATGCGTACTGACAACACAGCTGTTAAGTTAGTCACTTCATCTAAAACGATGAAAAAATAAATGTGCAAGAGTTTCACCAGAGAAGAAAAGGTATGCACAAGTTGAAAACATGGAATAGCCTTGAAACTGAAAATTTATTTATTTCCATTGACCAATCGTGTAGTTTGGCTCGACCCCTTGTAAGCGTCTTACCGGCGTTATCTCTTTACTGATTGGTCGTTTATTACGAGTATAATCCCAAAAGCCAATGACGAATGACTATTTAATTCATTTGTCCAATGATTAGCATGGAGTTATGAGCAGTGATTAATATTAGCAGCATGGCGTTATCGGGGACTCCATCGTTGCGTTTCGCCACTGCTGCAGATCGGTGGTGATAAAGATGGTGGAAAGTTTGAGATAAAAAACTAAATGTGTAAAGATAGAAAAATCGTGACCGGTCGACCTGACTCATGAATTACTCGTTTGTCAGAGGCAGAAGCTGATGAGGAACCGTTCTGAAAATAGCAGCCTCGTTTAATGACAGTTTCTGTGAGAGACTAAACTGCCTAATCACCATCAGTGTCATTTGTGATAGACAGTCCGTCTTGGAAAAATAAAATACTGTTTCATTGACTGATTGAACCATAGTTTATTACATGTGGAAACAAATGGACTAGACTCGAGTTTTGCAACATACTAGGGTCTGTTCGTAACTATACATATAATATAGCGACAATATATATTTATATAGCTTGACAGTCTGAACTGAGAATAGATTTAAGAGAAAGAAGAAACAAAACGGCCAAGGTTGATGGTTGTTGCTGTTGTTGTTGCTGCTGCTGTTGGTGGTAGTGGTCGTAGTGCTCGTGGTAGTGGTGGTAATCCACTATTTTTTATGAACGACAAAACTGTTATCCGCGATCAAGTCCGTATCTCTGCACAAAGCCGAGTCAAATGGGTATTTGGTAAAATAGTGGTCAATTTAATGAATCTCTATCTAGTACCTAGTCACGGGGTTTTTGTTGGGGGTGGAAGGTTATGAGATTTTGCTTATCTAGCTATTTCTTCACACAGATATACATGTATTTAGTTTACGGATATTGTTTACCTCTGATGTTAATGGAAGTGTGATTGTTGTTACGTCATAGAATTTAACCTCAAAATGTCTGTCCGTTGTGAAAGAACACCAATATAAACCATTGGTTGCCATATTGATCAGGTTCAAGTCTGGTCAAAGTAAATGTCGATATTGTTATAAATTCATTAGATGTCTACTTGGAAATAAGGAATAAACCTTTCATTAAGATCTAGTTCTTCACGGCAGAACCCAAATCCTGAGTTAAATCGATTATATATATCTGACCTGTTTTCTTTTTCCAGTTCTCGGTATTGTGTACCACTCCCCCCACTGGGCCAGTAATGCAAGTGACAAAACTTTATTACGACTGTAGGGCACGTTTCCGTGACGGGGATGGCAGCACTAATTGCCAAGTGACAAGCAGGACACAGACTGGCCGGCGGACATCACGTTAATAAGATCTAGTTGTGTGCTGCTCCAGGAGAAATAATACCGAGATTGTTTTCATATCGCCTTTATTCGTCCAGTAACTTGGAAAAGGGATATCTTTTATTGGATACGGTTGCTGGTAACGACACGAGCTAAAGAGATTGCCGAGTGTTCTACCACTGTCAAGATGTTCCCGACAATCAGAACCTGTGTTTGTTTGTTGTTGTTTTAACGACACCACTAGAGCACATTGGTTAATCAATCATCGGCTACTGGATGTCAAACATTTGGTAATTCTGATTCGTCATCAAAGGAAACCCTTTACATTTTTCCCAGTGCAGAAAGGGATCATTTATATGCACTTTCTCACAGCATTTAATATACCAGTTGTGGTGCACTGGCTGGAACGAGAAACAGCCCAATGGGCCCACCGATGGGGATGGATCCCACACCGACCGTGCATCAAGCGAGCGGTTTACCACTGCGCTATGTCCCGCCTCAGAGCCTTTGTAACAATTAAAATTACACATTTCATACATCCCTCTTGTAAAAACCTGTCTTCATATCCAGTGTATATCGTACTATTCTTGTAGTAGCTAAAACTTCATACATCCCTCTTGTAAAAACCTCAGTGTCTTCATATCCAGTGTATATCGTACTATTCTTGTAGTAGCTAAAACTTCATACATCCCTCTTGTAAAAACCTCACAGTCTTCAAATCCAGTGTATATCGTACTATTCTTGTAGTAGCTAAAACTTCATACATCCCTCTTGTAAAAACCTCAGAGTCTTCATATCCAGTGTATATCGTACTATTCTTGTAGTAGCTAAAACTTCATACATCCCTCCTGTAAAAACCTCACAGTCTTCATATCCAGTGTATATCGTACTATTCTTGTAGTAGCTAAAACTTCATACATCCCTCTTGTAAAAACCTCACAGTCTTCATATCCAGTGTATATCGTACTATTCTTGTAGTAGCTAAAACTTCATACATCCCTCTTGTAAAAACCTCAGTGTCTTCATATCCAGTGTATATCGTACTATTCTTGTAGTAGCTAAAACTTCATACATCCCTCTTGTAAAAACCTCACAGTCTTCATATCCAGTGTATATCGTACTATTCTTGTAGTAGCTAAAACTTCATACATCCCTCTTGTAAAACCTCAGTGTCTTCATATCCAGTGTATATCGTACTATTCTTGTAGTAGCTAAAACTTCATACATCCCTCTTGTAAAAACCTCACAGTCTTCATATCCAGTGTATATCGTACTATTCTTGTAGTAGCTAAAACTTCATACATCCCTCTTGTAAAAACCTCACAGTCTTCATATCCAGTGTATATCGTACTATTCTTGTAGTAGCTAAAACTTCATACATCCCTCTTGTAAAAACCTGTCTTCATATCCAGTGTATATCGTACTATTCTTGTAGTAGCTAAAACTTCATACATCCCTCTTGTAAAAACCTCACAGTCTTCATATCCAGTGTATATCGTACTATTCTTGTAGTAGCTAAAACTTCATACATCCCTCTTGTAAAAACCTCAGTGTCTTCATATCCAGTGTATATCGTACTATTCTTGTAGTAGCTAAAACTTCATACATCCCTCTTGTAAAAACCTGTCTTCATATCCAGTGTATATCGTACTATTCTTGTAGTAGCTAAAACTTCATACATCCCTCTTGTAAAAACCTGTCTTCATATCCAGTGTATATCGTACTATTCTTGTAGTAGCTAAAACTTCATACATCCCTCTTGTAAAAACCTCAGTGTCTTCATATCCAGTGTATATCGTACTATTCTTGTAGTAGCTAAAACTTCATACATGCCTCCTTTAAAAACCTCACAGTCTTCATATCCAGTGTATATCGTACTATTCTTGTAGTAGCTAAAACTTCATTTTATTTCCTAATACGTATTTTTTGTATGTACGAAATTGTTGGTTGGTAAAATTAAGTCTGCGATAACATCTCAAATCGTCGTTTATCATGAATCTGAACGACATAACGGTTACCATATTCAAAATCGTATATCTACCACGAAACACTGTCGGTTCTTCGTCTGTAGGAATATCTTCTGTCCTGAACCAATCAGACCCATAGGAACGACATCTGGGGTGGGGGGGGGGGGGGGGGGGGGGGGGGGGGGGGGGGGCACAATCTCTAGTGGAGGGGCAAAGTATCTAGTGTAGGTGCACATGCCAGATGTTTATCTTTGTTTATATAGAGTAGCATTTTTTTTAAAGTATATTTTCGTCCTTGAGTAGACGGGATCCCCGGCCACACACTCTGGTTCTTACGAGCCTGCCAAGCACCTGGCCATATCAGATGCGGTGTCCAGGGTGGACATGCCTGCATCTTGAAGGGGTGTGGGTATGTTAACCCTGTTTGGAACTGGAGATTGCCAATAGAACGGGTTCTCGTTGGCACTACAACATACACCATTGCGAACATACATTATATAAACATTTATTTTTACTCCAAAATTGAGAACATTTCTGTCTCATTTGTTTGGGGTTTTTTGTGTGTTTTTTGCTATATGACCACATCTGGCTGTAGTACCGGTCCGAACAGGTGGTTCATTTACCAATTCACTCTGGCTGCCTCTTGCGCTATACACCCATGTCCCAAAAGGTCAATGCACAATATTACAAAATAGCATGGGCAAAATATTGCCAGTAGGCTTATTATTAAACATACATATTGTTTTAATTCTTCACCATTTCCTAGAAGTGAATATGTGAACCATAACATGTGTCACAATTAGTAACTATAGTGGACCGTGATGAATGACCTTTCACCTGGTAGTCAACTGTGTAGTGAGACCTTACATCTACATTTCCCACCATTTCCTTTTCTTTCCGATTCCGTTTAGAGGAATCCTAAACCGGTTTTTTCCATGCCTATAATAGCGTTCTGTTTTATGAATGTCGACCGAGTGAAGAATAATCGTACAATATTCGCCTATAACTGTTTGATGCCAAGTTAGAAAACAATATGTTCTTGTGAGTCTCTTCTGCGTGGTGATCATAGATCTGCTAGAGGGACAATTCGGCTGCATGCTGCAGGGAGGATTTCCAAGGTGGACGAGAATGGTTAAAGTGGAACCTTTTTATTGGTTAAAAGTGTAATAATTTATTTAGTAATGAATACTTTCACAGAAGACAAATGCAATTTCGTCCTCAAAGATTTAAATTATAGCACAAGAAATGTATTAGAAATAAGTCAAAACGATTTCGCGAAATACTCGAATATTTTATGAATGGTTTTATTTTCATAACCTATAAGGATTTTATTATATGGAGACGGACAAATTCTTATATACATGAGTTAAATAACAATAACAGACAATCTCTTCGTTCATTTCAATAAAAACAATAACAGATAATCTCTTCATTCATTTGAACAGACAATCTCTTCGTTCATTTCAATAAAAACAATAACAGACAATCTCTTCGTTCATTTGAACAGACAATCTCTTCGTTCATTTCAATAAAAACTATAACAGACAATCTCTTCATTCATTTGAACAGACAATCTCTTCGTTCATTTCAATAAAAACAATAACAGACAATCTCTTCATTTGAATAAGAATAATAACAGACAATCTCTTCATTCATTTGAACAAAAATAATAACAGACAATCTCTTCATTCATTTGAATAAAAATAATAACAGACAATTTTTGTAGTCGTAACAAATCATCCATACTCGAAGAGAAATATAGACCAAGACTATTTTTCATCAGTGGTATAGAAAGCAAAGACTACATTTCTGTGAATACATGAATATCGCATGTTTAGCGTGTTTAACACCAAACAGGTCTGACAGAAATGTAGCTCGTTGCCAGCGCCGCTGTTGTGAAATTAGAAGCATTTCACCAGCCCTCTGTTGTGCTGTGACGTGTCTAGGAGAGATCAGCGTCACTAAATGACAAACCGCAGCTTGAACAATCAGTTATCTGGCCGTCTGCCTAAAAATAATGTTTCTGTTGTCTTCATTGTCTAGGGTGAGAAAAGAAGAACTAGACAATGACTAGGAAGAACACACGACGTGAGAAGCACAAGACAAGAAAGGAAACAATAAAAACGTAAACAAAACATGATAAGAACAAGAGAAGATAAGAACAAGATGAGAACAAAAGAAAATGACGAGAAGGGTAAGAACAAGAACAAGTAATAAGAATAAGAACACGAACAGAAAAGAAAATGGAATAAAACAAGGATACGAACAAGAAAAGAACAAAAAGATTTTAAACAAGAAAATATAAGAACAAGAACGACAAAAACAAGAAATGTTTTAAATAATCAAAGAAGAAGGATAAGAACAAGAAAAGAACAAAGGAATAAGAATCAAATGTATCGTTAAACATACAGCATTTCCTTTCACAGTTTTAGTAAAATTTCCGGAACCATAGCATGGCCACAAAATTCGAATTATCAAGAGATTTCAGTTCAGTACATGGGCGCCCTTCCACTATTCTACTAAACAACACGATTCTTAACGTCTAAACACTCAATCATTTCTCTTAACCAGAAATACATCTCATATGGTCACGAAGCTTATAATCATTTCTCTTAACCAGAAATACATCTCATATGATCACGAATCGTCGGGTTACAAGAAATCCATTGCTTGATTTGCTTCTGTGCAACCTGAAGGTATTCCGTGTAAGCGCGCCATTCTCCCGAGCAGTGCGAAGCCTGGCTGGGCAAACAGTGATCAGCAGAGCAAACAACTCTGTCCATACTTAACTGAAGAGTCCCGGCCACGGTGCAAGTCGAAATCTGAGCCTTGGCAATAATCGAAATTAGTTAATGCGTAAACAGCAGTGATATACCTTGTCATTGATTGGGGCTATCCCGGGTTCTCGCTCCTCAAGTCCAACTCCTGGCTCGAAGATATAGTTTCACAAAGCATTCTCGGTCGATGTGAAACTGGTTTAAACTAGTTACGGGCAAGTGAACTTGAGGCCTCTATGTAAGACTTTATTGTAGGGTGCGGAGGAATGAAAGAATGGTTGGTTGGATGAATAAATGTATGAAGGACAGAACGAACTAATGAGTGAATGGATGTTTAAGGACATCCCAGTATAAAACATACACATCAGCTGTTTGGTATCACACAAATGTAATATATGAAATAGTGGATGGATGGTTGGCATCAGTATAAACATTCCACATGTATAATAAAACGCATTGTAAAGAGATTTGCTAAACACAACCATAGGCATATTAGTGTTACTAATATAACGACGGAGATAATAAAACCGAGGGCATGATACCAATATAGAGGTTTTATTTTGGAGGTTTTGGGGAGTTTTTCTCGAGGTACGTTTTATAGTTTAGTGCTAATATTCTGAAAGCTTATGTGGAATGCCAGAATCAGTGCCCCACAACTGGACTAAATAGTAGGTGCTATGACTGTCTGCAGGAGAGTGTGTCAAAATACTATTTCTGTTATTTGGAAATGGAGAATAGCTGCGTAAGAATTTGTATGTGGAGAAATGGGGTTAGCTGTTCTATATTAACCTATTAGCTTCGGCAGTGAGTTGTATCCAGAACAGCATGCTTGAACTTTAATTCGATATCGACACAAAAATACGTATCAGAAGGGAATAAACCGCCAGTCACAAAGAGTCAAATTGATACTACTGTTGTAGGTTTCACAATCGTGTTTCTGTACAAGAGACATATCTGGATCAACACTGTGAACAAAATTAATGGTGTAGTTTGTTTTAGTATAATACATTAGTTTATAGAAAGAAATGATTTATCGGGGTTTTGGGGTTTGCTTTTTTATTTTGGTTGTTATTGGGGGGGGGGGGGGGGTTGGTTTCTCACATGGATTTTTAGTGTTTTTTAATTTGTTTTCTTTCTTTCTTGTATTTTTTTGCGAGATGGAGGGGGGGGGGGCATATTTATTTTTTAAATTACGTCTAATGGAATCGTTGTCAAAATTGCGAGATGTCGGTTCGAACAGTAGGCCATCAGAAATCGATGTTTATGAGATATCTGGGGAATACTCTTATTCCATTTAGATGGCAGATCATCAACGTCAATCGTGATGTGTCGTCCTATGATGTCATCGTCGTTTAGACAAAACCATCTCAGAAATGCACTTTCCCAGCGAGATAAACAAAAAACCAGTGTGAGGAGGTGAATACACACGAACAGCTCATTGCTACCGACGTCGATGTTAAAGACGATGATAATTGTTCTGTAGTTGTGTTAGACTTCACCACGTCACCTGTTGATTCTTCTTCTTGTCCTCCCAGTTCACTAAGGGCAATCACTCTACTAGTAATTACCGCACTGCCCCAGTGACCGGCTAATTAGGACTGGGACCACCGATGGTCAAGCGAGTGGGTGCACAAGGGTCACAGCTGACTCGAGGGGATGTGGGTGAGATGTACTAACCTCAGTACTAGAGTGCTCGTCTGAGGTGCGATGCGTTGCAGGATCGATTATCCTCGATGGTATCAGTTTTTTCAACTGACAATCAGTGACGTGTTATGTACTGTCGTGCATGTCAGGAAGTGCAAATACATGTATATGATTCCTTGAGTATTCTGTTTGGCAGCAGCGGGGTTTCTCTCTCTCTCTCTCTCTCTCTCTCTCTCTCTCTCTCTCTCTCTCTCTCTCTCTCTCTCTCTCTCTTAACACATTGTCGAAATAACTACATATTAGACACCAAATGTGTGGTTTTAAACTGTGTTGAGGTATTGTTAAACAAATATCTCTTGGTAGGCCTACAGATATTCTACCTTTCATATTTGTAGTGACATGTAGATTCAGTGAATACCATTCCTCTTAGGTCAGAAGCAATGATATGCTCATACAAAACAACCATTATTGCTTATCGGTAAAAGTATTTTACGTGGCGAGTTTTTTTCTCTCATTCTCCAATGCAGACTAAACGCCTATATAACATTCTCTATGTAGCTGAGTATATAAATAGTGCTGGGGTGTCGTTAACCACACAATCTCGTCCAGTGTTTCTTCCCTTTCACTTTACTAACATGCAGTGGTCTGGTCGCCTGTATAATGTTGTCTATGTAGCTGAGAATATAACATGTGCTGGGGTGTCGTTAACCACACAATCTCGTCCAGTGTTTCTTCCCTTTCACTTTACTAACATGCAGTGGTCTGGTCGCCTGTATAATGTTGTCTATGTAGCTGAGAATATAACATGTGCTGGGGTGTCGTTAACCACACAATCTCGTCCAGTGTTTCTTCCCTTTCACTTTACTAACATGTAGTGGTCTGGTCGCCTGTATAATGTTGTCTATGTAGCTGAGTATATAACATGTGCTGGGGTGTCGTTAACCACACAATCTCGTCCAGTGTTTCTTCCCTTTCATCTGAGTGGTCTGATGGCCTGTATAATGTTGACTATAGTGGTGATTATCCATTCATTTCGACACCTGCCCTTGCGTTGCACGGCGATGAACTCAAAGAGGACGCTGCATATTCACGACGATTTACCTTCTGGCCCGGTGTTCTGGTCTGCGACCCCTCTCTTAACCGGACATAATTGCATTAGGCACAGACCAAAGGATATGCAACAGAGGCGGCTATTAGTTTTTATAGTGATAAAATCTATAAATGCTGATGCGAACAGCTCTCCAGGGAAACAGCCATTCGGTAGCCAGTGGAGGCAATTTGCATCTTTATGAGCGAGGTGTTCATAAACATGGTTCTGCTATTACCGAACGGCAGGAGTAAAAGACGTGCGTTGTCTACGACACGGCCGTGCGAGTGTACGGTCCGTGCCGAAAGTTCAAATACAAGAAGATTAGACCGTGTTATAACATTCCAAGGTTGTTGTTTTCCGGGGGTTAGTGAGACCAAATACATTAACTTACTTGCAGACACACCGGCGGACTTCACTAAAACGAAACCTACGTTCAGCCAAACATTTATCGCTAAACGTTTGCAAAATATTTTGACTGGTTCTCAAACTTATAATTCGGTTTACTGTGTAGCGTAAAAACTAGTCTAGGAAGTATTAGCGACAGAGGGTTAACTGAATTTGCGCCGGGTACATATGATGAACAATTCATTATTTATAATGCCAAATCCATTATTTATTGCGCCAAATGCACTATTATGACGTAAAATTGAATATTTATGACGCCAAATTCATGAAGGTTATGACGATAAATTCGTGGAGTTTACGGCGTTTTATAATGAAGTCAAAATAATGTAATAATGGGGTTTATAACGCCAAACTGTGAAAGTAACATTTATGAGGTTTATGAAATCAAGATCGTAAGGTTTATGGCGTCATCATGATAGCCGATATATACTGTTATTTTCCATCTAGTTGAAAATATAAACATATTTCTTTCTTGTATTGCTTTAATGCATCCATCAATATATAACTGTATTTACATTAGTTGCAGGACCGTAGCTAGCGGGGGGCAAGGGGGGCTGCTCCCAGATAAAAATCCGAAAAATTATACAAACTTAAAGAAAATTCTCGTCTTAACCGTTTAAGCAGTTTTAGACTATTAACTACTCAGTTGCCCCCCTCCCCCCCCAAAAAAAAATAAAATAAATAATAATAATAATAATAAATAAATAAATAAATAATCCTAGCTACGAGCCTGAATTGGAACTACGTGCTGTTTAGTATGACAGTATTGTTATAAAAATACTGAACTGTTTCACCAATTTTAGACTGTAATACATTCTAGCGATGAGTAATCTGCACTTGATGCCTGTGATGCGTAGTCATCTAAAATCACATCATATGTAAATCGGGAGTGAATACGGGTGTTTGTTGTTCTTTAAATTATAGTACTAATGTCAACTTCTAGAGAAAGCATGTAACCTGTTTGCCAATCTTTCTCGTTTATTAATAGCATAAATTGTTTTCTTATGTTGTTGCTATATAATTCCAGCCTTACGTGCATAGTGCTGGCTTTATATTTGGCCTAAAAATAGAATATATTCATTTGTTTTACGGTTACAACGAACTGACAAAGCATCCGCTGTAAAGAACATATTTGTCGATCTTTTTCAAAAATAGCAATTGGTATTTCTTACAGCATGTATGCGCCTAATGAATCGCTGTTAAAGCAGCTACTCGCAGAACTGAGTCTTATACATAAACTAGAAAACACACACAACACATGTATACCATTCGTATACCATTCGTTAGAGGTTGCACACAACCTTTTTTAACATTTATTACATTAATGTTTAAAAACAAAATTTATTATTTTAAAAATGTTACAGATATAGCAATACTTATATGAAATGTATTTCTCCTATGTACATTACGTGATATGTATAATATGCTGAATATTTTTATTTTTTTATTTGCCACATTTGCGAATGAATACCTCGATATAGTAAGCAGGTACATTTTTAAAGTATCAGAAGCCAATGAATTTTTCAACATGACTAAAGTAAAGTAAAATCACAATTCTAGCATATATTTACAATCCAGGTATGCATTCCACTTTCTCCATATTAGTCAAAGAAAGGGATTTATTTATCCAGCCGGACTATAACAATTATGGCGGAAGGATAATAGCAGTGCAGTGTCTATAGATATGGGATACACATAACGCTAGGCTACATGTCACAACAGTGATGAAAACCCCAGCTAATAAGATTCATTGTGTTAACTGAAAATTGTTATAACTGCTGTTGATAGACAATATGAGCTGCGCTATATCAAAGGTACTAGACAAAACGCAAACTGGCTGGTTATACCGAGATGTGGGTGAATCCGTAAATGATGATGTATTCTTACGCACTGTAAATAACAGCTATTAACTGAACATCACTAATGTATCGAGTCATCATAAATTGATGATGTTTCGGGGTTGGTTTGTTTTGGGGGGTTTTAGTTATTGTTTGGGGGTTTTTTTTGGGGGTTTTTTTTTTGGGGGGGGGGGGGATGTTAACAGTCACAACATCCAGTAACCCAGTGACCCATAAATATAGTGTGACGCGCAGTTTTATTTCGTTATCAATTTGCCTTACAAAACCGGCATCTACCATCATGACATATAGAATATAGTAATTTTAGTTACAGTACCATTTCGCTCGCAGTTCCGTAATTGTTGCAAACAGGTGACCAGGGTTCATACACCTATTTACTGTGTAATCACAGTGAAACAATTGTGACCTCAAATAATAGACCAATCTGAATGACAACCGACTGGAAGATGTTTCTCACTGACTGGATTATATTTTAAGATAACTGTGCCATATTCAGGAAGCCAAGCAATCATTCACACTTTGACTGGTACCGTAGTCTTCTATCACATTAGATTCATAGACTGTAGGCGTAACACCCAGTCTAGTGAGAGACCGCGATCGTTCGCTCTCCAGAGCATGCCTCTGGTTGTGTTTTATAACTAACTATTTATGTTGGTGTCGCAAACTTTTGTTAAAGACGGTGAATGAAATACAATCACAAATTGACGAGAAACTGTTTTTGAATTATCTATTATTTTAAGACTACTGACTGTATGTTGACATATTTTACCTTCTGTTAAAAAAAAGTAAAGTTTGTTTTATTTAACGACGCCATTAGAGCAAATTGATTTTTTTTATCTTATCATCGGCTATTGGACGTCAAACACCTGACACTGTTTTTTAGAAGAAACCCGCTGTCGCCACATAGGCTACTCTTTTACGACAGGCAGCAAGGGAGCTTTTATTTGCGCTTCTCACAGGCAGGATAGCACAAACCATGGCCTTTATTGAACCAGTTATGAACTGGTCGGTGCAAGTGGTTTACACCTACCCACTGAGCCTTGCGGAGCACTCACTCAGGGTTTGGAGTCGGTATCTGGATTAAAAATCCCATGCCTCGGCTGGGATTCGAACCCAGTATCTACCAGCCTGTAGACCGATGGCCTAACCACGACGCCACCGAGGCCGGTCTACCTTCCGTTAAAGACCAAACACGTATACACGGGTCATTATTTCTGAACGGTGTATCACTTCAAAATAACAGCATGTATTTTGACTGATTCTGAACGTTACCCGCGAAAAAGAACAAAAATCAAGGTCGTAGGAAGCGGTAAGGCCAATATTTCGCCTGATTATATTTTTTAAAAACAATTAAAAAAAAATTAAAAAATCCTACTGCATTGTGTCGTTAATTCTGCTTGAAACATAAATGTCTGCTTCAAGGTGTCCTGCGGAATCGTGAGAATGTAGCAAAAAGACATCCCAATAATGTTGGGCTTCCTACAGGCCTGCGAAATGGATAGATAATATTTTATAATAAATCTTGTTTAGTGTATCGGAGAATCTTAAAGTAATCCGCTGCAAGCGGAATACATCAGTGCCTGAATCTGAAGGGAAAGCATCCAAACAGACGATGGATATGTATCACACTTATAAGCGTTAGGTCATTTCGGTCGTAGATACTTACAATGTCTATGGCTAACTAATATATATCGAAGATATATACGACAGAAATATTCGATCTAGCAGTAGTTAACTCGACTAATACTAATGCCATTAGAAGTTATTTACGTACTTGAAGACTGCCATGCGTAGGCGTTCTCAATAAGAACAGTCAACCATATACGGCTATAAATAATATATGTGTACGTAAACATTCAGTGACAAGAGTCCATCGTTTGCTTCGTGGTGAAATAAATACACCACACCGAGCATGTGACAATACTGTTAAGCATGTTAAACAACACCAGAAATGTTTGATTTACAACACCTTAGGATATTCCGTAATTAACAGTCTCTGCAGAACGGCCATATGTAGTCCTACCCACACAGATTTCATTGTTACTCGAGGTTCGATTGTAATAAGAAACTAAATATATGTGCAAAGAAAATATTCTTGAAACATGCGCTATATACGTACTTAATAGTAAATCACACAGTCCGACAAGATGAATGAACTGGCGAGATGCCAAATCGTTTGATAACCACGTTCCCAGAACCTGTTTATTTAATTTAATTTTCATTTATTTATTTATTTATTTATTGAATGCCGATGGTTTAACGAGCCAGTAAAGCCCGACGCACGTGGCTCTGTTTATAGTAAAAACAAATTGATCCGTTATATTAGATTAGATTAGGACAGGCTATTCATTATGAATTAGAAACATACACAACATTAAAACCAACATGACAACGACCCAGTAGTTAAAGATTCAGTTGCGAAATGCTACATTGTTAAACATTTTTACCAACACAGGTTTATGGGAAAATGGAAAGTAATGTTTCTGTACTTAGAGCAATTAAGTATCAAACTGCACATGATATATATTGAAAATATCTGCCGCCATCTTTGTTCTTTTATTTTTATTAGCGCACGAGTCTTTCATATCCACTCAAGATAACACGTACCACGACCTTTGACATGCCAGAAACTCGTAATCGACCTATCGCGCTCCAGTCTGACAGTCTATGACTGAACTGTAGGCCTCGCCTTTCTGGAGAGGCGAAACTGGCCGTGTCTTACACAACGTATCGTTTTGCGAGCCACCCAGAGAGAGTAGCAGTGCCCCGAGAAGACATTTATATATTACCTCCGAGATAGCATTTTGACACGAAAAATAAATTTTGCGGATGAGAAAATAATTGAAAGAGCTACTATGCTGACTGATAGTGTTGGTCCTGGGCGGCGGGAGGCAATTTGCTCAACGCGTTCTACCATTTATTATTTTTCACCGAAATCCCGGCTAGCCGGAAACAGGAAATGCCTACCATTCGTGTCTCTCGGTGAAAAAGAGCAGCTTTCACGTTTACAGCTTATATCCAGTTTGTATACAGAGAAGGTGGGTGGTGGTAGGGGTGGGGGTGGGTAAATGTATTAAAGGCACATGGTAGTCTTACAACACTGTATTTTAAACTAGTTATTATCTTTGATGAAGCTAGAACACTATGAATTATTTTATTTGTAAACAGACGACGTTCTGTGGGTTCTAGCAATTGTTAAATGGCGTGCCAGTACAAGACGGAAAAGTATTATGAACTCTTATGAATGAACTTGGCGGCAAAAAACGTCGGCCGGCGTGGAAGCACGTTTCAATACAAAAGGAATTTGTAATCGTGTTTTGTGAAGATACAGCCCATATTGAACCGGCGCGGAATACAAAACGTGACTGCGGACCAGTGGATTTGCAGACTGTATTGACATTTTGTCATACACTGGTTTTAGTCATGATGAACCGCAAAGATGGTAGCTTTCGGTTAATTCCGGTAGCAAGAGATCGTGTCAGATCGGTATTTGGTGCGTATTTTGCACAATTATAAGCATTATTTACGACAGATCTTCACATGAACACCGGATGTTCTTCTTGTTTAACATTCGACCTTCAGAAGTGGGAGCATTCTTGTCCTAATTGCTTAACTCCGCCAGTTGAACGTCCAAACGGCCGCATTGATTTTCGGTCATATCTCATAATGATTGTGTGTGGCGGGCTTGTGTTGACTTAACTAGCACGTTTAACGTGGGGGAAGGCTTATTAGCACCGCACATGTCTGTATTAACAGCCAGGCACCAGTGTTAAGACTGCATAACGAATTATATCGTTGTATATACAGTGCACAAGATTTGCCATGGTGGTGGTGCTGGTCCTGGACATGATGATGATGATGATGATGATGATGATGATGGTGGTGGTGGTGGTGGTGGTAGTGATAATGATGATGGTGATGGGTTGAGTATGATGATCATGGTGGTGATAATAATGATGATGGTCATGGTGATAATGGTGATGATGATGATGATGGGCTGTTGAGGATGCGGATGATGATGGTGGTGGTAATGATGATAATGCGATGATGATGCGATGACATTGTGTTCAGTATCGCTATGCAAATTTCAGAAATCGCTACACAATTGTAAAACATTAAATAGTAGTTGTTAATCAATTTTCAATTGACTAGAAATATTGCTAATCAAGACTGAAAACAAAATGTTCCCTGTGATGATGATGATGGTGGTGGTGGTGGTGGTGGTGGTGGTGGTTGTGATGACGATGATCATTCTCCCTGCCTGTATCTGGTCTATGTATGGCTACCTGGCTGCTTTCCGTTTGTTGACCTTATTTCTAAAGGCGAATATCGCTTACTAACCTAATCGTAACAAGAACCATTCCTAGACAAGTGACAGTTATGGACGTGGTAAACACGATTATTAATAACAGTTGTTACCACTGTGTACAGCGGTGTACATAAAATACTGTCAAACACAAACCATCGTAATCCCGCTGTCACCAGTAGAGTGGCGCATTGTCAGCAATTCACTTACATCAGATCTATATTTAGAACAGAAGCTACTCTTATTAAATTTGTGTAAAACAAAAATTGATTTTTTGGGGTTTTTTTTAGTGATCGAAGGTTTTGTGTGTGCGTGTGAGTGTGGCACCAGGTACAGAACTCGGGAAATGTCGGGACTTTTCGGAATTTGTCACCGGACAATTGTATAACAGTCGGAAACAAAACCGGAAATTCTCAAATGAGCTATGAGACATAACAAAACAGCTATTTTATCAATTCATACAAATCGATATGGAAGTCAGAGACCATTTTTAACAGTCTAGCGGAGCTCATCCATCAAACATTGATGTAGAAGCAATGAGGACATAATTTTAATCAATCCAATGAAATAGGTTAATGGAACTAATTTATCGAGGGATTGCACGGGCTAGACGATTGATGGCGAAAGTTTCATTCACAGGAAAGGTAAAGCCAACCCAAAACAAAAATCGTTCAAATCCTGATAAATCGTGGATTATGTCGCCCGCCTGTCGCCGGGAGAGACACGAGCAGTGTAATCTATATTTGACATTTCGGTAGTTTCCGTACCTCGAGATATGAAGAATTGCAAAATGGACGACTGGATGTGTGAATGATTTGTGTAACTAGTACTATCAAATTGGAATTGCCAAGAGACTCGAGTCCTGCGTGATTTACATACAACAGTGTCACGCAATCAAGGCTGTTATTTAAAGAAATATACAGAGGCGATATGAACTAAAAGATCAAGGTTTTCTACTGGAATTACAAAATCGTCCATCTCGACCAGTTTGTCATTCAATTACCATCATCAATAATTGAGAAGAAGTTCTTCCGAAAATATCATATACTATAAATAGCTCTGCTGCTATTACCGATCTCATTACACATTATAAAAATAAAAATTGGAAGCTAAACGGAATTAGGTAGAGGGTAACATAATATAATGTTTAAGTTTAAATTTTAAACATTTAATTCTGTTCATTTACTTTTTGTATAAGTTTAATAAGACACATTCAAAACTAACTGAGAAGAAGTTCTTCCAAAAACATCATATACTATAAATAGCTCTGCTGTTCTTACCGATCTCACTGCGTATTATAAAAATAAAATAATTAACTTTAGAAGCTAATGGGAATTAGGTAACAGCATTCATAACAATGTTTAAATGTGGAAACTAACATTTTGAATTATAAATATTTAATTCTATTTTTATAACTTTAATGGGACACGTTCATTTCATTTGGTTTTAACTTATTTTCGTTCAAGCACGCTGTCCTGGGCACACACCTCAGTTATCTGGTATGTCTGTCCAGGTCAGTGGGTTAGTTGTTAGTTGGTTAGTGATTAGTGACAAAGAAGAGAATGTAGTGGTCTTACACCTACCCATTGAGCCATTAAGAACCTGCTCTGGGATGGAGCCGGTACCGGGCAGCGAACTCTGTATCTACCAACCTGTAGTCTGATGGCTTAACCACGACGCCACCTATACGTTCAGAACTAGATTCAAACTTCACACTGCTAGCATGTAATAGTGGCTTGTTTTATATAACTTAACACTGGGAGAAGAATTCATTTATTTTTATCACCGACTATATATAACGTGATACAAAAAAGCAATTGTCTTTTCCTGACCTGGATGAAGGAGCCGGCAAAAGTCGACACCTGCGCCCATGACAGGCGTGTTCTACAACAGCTTGTTCTCAATGTGCACGTTGAAACCCATGACCTGACCTGACCTAAGCCACTGCGCCCATGACAGGCGTGTTCTACAACAGCTTGTTCTCAATGTGCACGTTGAAACCGATGACCTGACCTGACCTAAGCCACTGTGGCCATGGAGCTTGAGAGGAAACTCTCTACTCGCTGCCGCAACATAGAATACACATTTCCGATTACCAGCAAGGAACCTGTCATATCCAAGTTCTTAAACAAGACAGCACATACCATGACCTTTGAGATGGGACATATATCAGTAGATCAACATTAACGAATCAATCGAATGGTGTCTGTAAAAGGCGCTTTATTTATATACAAGTTCAAATATATTTTGTAGTTATTTTAACATGTTTTAATTATTGAAATTGCAATATAATATTATAGTCATTGCTTCGAATAATATGAACATTTTTCTTACACACCCATTAATGAGAACATCATTAGTTAATAATTATCACGTGTATAATATTGCTGTAAAGACATATGATTGGCTGCTCCAAGGTGATGACTCGGTTGCCACAGCCATATCATCTAATGAAATAAACATGACAAAACTTGCTTGCTCTCTGGCGTATAAGTTAAACTAAAACTGACTGCTTTGAGACCTATAATTTAGCTGCAAACATACATTGTTGTTTGAAAACGTTATCATCTCGCTTTCGCCAGTTGGTTACAACTGGTATCTAACGGTCACTAATGTAGTAATCTCTATGTATCATGCAACCATGCTTCCTACTGACCCGATAACCCCTACCTGATAATTCCAATTGTTATCATGTCACTAGGAAATGAGTTGTGCGCATGACGGATGTTTGCTAACTTTTTAGGTAGGTCGTTTTCTCATTTTCCAAACATCCATTTACAGCCATAATTGTTGCAACTGCATAAATAAATATAACATGTACACTTCCTGTAACGTCAAATTGCCTCTTATTTTTCAATTCTCCATTATTCGCTCCCATTCGGAACTAGCCAACATTTTGAATAAAACATTTTGAAACAAAAAAGTAGCTTCTTGCAAATAATGTTTACATTGGAACAGCGTCTGACATCACAGTCACTAGCAGCCAGTGATGTAGATCTTCTTAAAGTCACACATAAACTTTGTTTACAAAAATTGTAATGTTTTGACACAACAGACTGAAATATAATCAAAGTATTTTACTTAAAATTTGGAAACACATAACTTTTAGGCTTTCGGGCACCTGCTATTGTCTGACTTCCGGCAGTAGTTTCTACACGATAAAACTAATACTTTCTATACCACTTTTGAATAAAACATATTACAAACATATAACTTGAAAGGGGTTGCATGATAAAAAAAAATCATGTTACTACGTTTTGATATCGTGGTTATCGTGGTTATTTGGCTTGGTTCAATAAGCTCGCCTGTTACACTGTTATCTAATCCTCGCCAAATAGCCACGATATCAAACCTGATATTCTATATATATATATAACAAGCGAAAGCTAGCTGGATACGTTATTAAATAACTTGTTTTAAAATAAATGGTATCTAACGGTTACCTATGTAGAATTGTCCATGTATATTTAAAGTATTCCTTGTTCTAACTTTTGTAGTAGATGAATTTTGTCTACACTATTTTTTTCTTTCTTTCCTTTTATTGATCGATATAAAGCTTCATATTTCAAACTTTTAATAGGTTTTATTTCCCAGGTGCATTACTAATGTTCTATATTGTGAACAGCTATAAAGTGAAGATAGTCTCCAACAGACTGATAAGTGAAGCCGGAGAAACGCTAACACTAAACAGTACACGATAGGCTGCCTCGCCGTTAACAAAGATAACTCTGTTACATGTACCACTCATTTGGAAACTGTATGTTTATGGTAAACGTTATTGGAGGATTACCCGGTACCGGCCTCGTGTGAGTGAATTCCAGTAAGTCAAGCGCCGCGACAAGAGAGAGATAATGGGTAATCCCTCGCATCAAGAGAGTTCATTTTGTTTCATTATTACAACTGTTCACAACGTCCATATAAATAGCTGCACCAACACAATTGGACAGGGTTGACCCACCTCAGTGGTGGTGTAATAGCTAAGCCATTGGTTATAAGACTGGTAGGTACTGGGTTCGCATTCTGGTACCCACCCAGAGCGAGTTTAACGAATCAATAGATAGGTTTATGGCCCCTCTCTCTCTCTCTCTCTCTCTCTCTCTCTCTCTCTCTCTCTCTCTCTCTCTCTCTCTCTCTCTCTCTCTCTCTCCACTAACAACTAACCACTAATACATTGTCCTGGACATCGTGATTGAACTTTAATTAGATAAAAGGACGAAAATAAACATAAACAAACAACAAACATTTGGTTTCATTATTATTACTTATTTTAAAACGTGGGATACATCTATATTATTACTTAATGTTAGTGTCTGGCAACGGTAATTTGGTTTTGATCAAACAAAATGGTCCATTAACAAATATCTTGCGACATATATTGTTATAATCGATTAACATATTTTATTCTATAGGATAATAAAACAGTCGTCTAACAGAGAGACAAACTTCTTTTTAAGAAAACGAAACTGCCTGGTAATAGTAGTACCAGTAGCTGTTTTACCGCTAAGTGCTCACGTGCGCGCGCGCATAATTCGATTTATGTGCACAAAGCTGAGATATTTGTCTGATTGGTACAGTTATTGTAAAGCCGGGATCAGTTCGGGCGATCTTACATCGATTTGATCCGAGATGTTCTCTTAGAGCCACGCACGGAGTTTTAAACTTGGGTTTGCTCATTTGGTTTACAAAAAAATTCCCTGTAGCAGGGACGAAACACAGACGGAAACACGTGTGCTGGCACGAAATACCAACAATTTATACATCACTGATGACAGACAGTAGTGTACATATCGACAATGTGAAAGGTTATTATTATGTTATTAACACATACATATATGTGGTGTACATACGTATGCACGCACGCACGCACACGAATATATGTATGTTTAAGTCAAAATCCGACATACATACAATAGAGATATTCAAAATATAAAAATACATATATAAATACATACATACATACATACATTACATACATACATAACATACATACATACATACATACATACAATTGAGATATTCAAAATATAAAAATACATACATACATTACATACATAACATACATACATACATTACATACATACATACATATTCATACATCTATAAATACAACAGAATTGAGAAAGCAGGAAGGTTTAGGCAGGTTTGGAATGAAGGAGAAAGAAAGATTAAAGCAAAATATAGAAGAAAACAAAGGGATCAAATAAAGTGAAATAAACGGGTGGCAATAGGATAAATAGCGAGCGATCTGAACATACAGGTTCTCAAAGGAACTGGTTAAAGTGACAATCCCATCATGGAATCGATTACGAGCCGAGTGGTGTGAAAACACGGGAGAACGCTTCAAGTGGTTCTAAAACAAAATCGATGAAAAGAATTTGTGACATTTTCACATAATTTGTCAAATAGACCGTACTTTTAATTAAGCGTCCCGTACCGATTCCGTCGAATATGACACGATAGTTCCGTGGAAAGGAAACGTCAATTTCAAGTTAATCATTTATAAAGGTATTGCCAACGAAATAGTTGTATATGATTGTGAAACTAATAATACAGCAAATAGTTACGTTTATATTTCTAGATTAGATGTAATATAGCCACATAGCTAAGCAAAAGGTTTTTTTTAACAACACCACTAGAGTACATTGATTTATTAATCATCGGTTATTGGATGTCAAATATTTGGTCATTTTGACATATAGTCTTAGAGAGGAAACCCGCTATATGTTTCCATTAGTAGCAAGATATCTTTTATTTGCATCATCCCACAGACAGGATAGTACAGTCTAGCTACACACAATCATTCTGTCATATGTGTTAAATACATATCTAGCGACATAAATACATACGTTTTCAAAGGAGCCTTACATCTTAAAATATATACTGCTTGACTTCTTAATTATACACTACAGTATTCTACAAGCTGATGGCCGTAAACATGACTGTACTGGTCCCGGGAGGAGGTACTGGTTGGGAAGGGAGAAAACATGAAGTCCACTGCGAAGGATAAAACTGAATGAGGTTACGAAATCGGTACTGAGAATAAGTGTTGCAGAATTCTTAACTCGTGTTATAAATAGCCGTCAAGCGATATTTACTTGGAAACCGCACAGCACGGCATTCACAATGATCGGCCATTCTCCCCGCGGACAGTTTTGAATTGCTGCAGGCAACGTCGACGTTGCAGAACACAAAAAGTGCATTTCAGTTCACCCAATGAACAAGGCTTTGACACATTACTGTCGCCAGTGAATCCTTAATTAATAATTAAAATAGCAGGTAGGTACGTTGGAGTTTTCTCATAAGCATTTATCGACGGGTTTTGATGGAGATGTGTTTGAGTCATTGGGTTTAAGCAGGGCCGCATCTACTTTAAACTAAGTGGGGGTGTAGTGTTAGTAGAATCAGGCCATACCAATCTCCAGCTAAGTGGGGGTGTAGTGTTAGTAGAATCAGGCCATACCAATCTCCAGCTAAGTGGGGGTGTAGTGTTAGTAGAATCAAGCCATACCAATCTCCAGCTAAGTGGGGGTGTAGTGTTAGTAGAATCAGACCATACCAATCTCCAGCTAAGTGGGGGTGTAGTGTTAGTAGAATCAGACCATACCAATCTCCAGCTAAGTGGGGGTGTAGTGTTAGTAGAATCAGGCCATACCAATCTCCAGCTAAGTGGGGGTGTAGTGTTAGTAGAATCAGACCATACCAATCTCCAGCTAAGTGGGGGTGTAGTGTTAGTAGAATCAGGCCATACCAATCTCCAGCTAAGTGGGGGTTTAGTGTTAGTAGAATCAGGCCATACCAATCTCCAGCTAAGTGGGGGTGTAGTGTTAGTAGAATCAAGCCATACCAATCTCCAGCTAAGTGGGGGTGTAGTGTTAGTAGAATCAGACCATACCAATCTCCAGCTAAGTGGGGGTTTAGTGTTAGTAGAATCAGGCCATACCAATCTCCAGCTAAGTGGGGGTGTAGTGTTAGTAGAATCAAGCCATACCAATCTCCAGCTAAGTGGGGGTGTAGTGTTAGTAGAATCAAGCCATACCAATCTCCAGCTAAGTGGGGGTGTAGTGTTAGTAGAATCAGGCCATACCAATCTCCAGCTAAGTGGGGGTGTAGTGTTAGTAGAATCAGGCCATACCAATCTCCAGCTAAGTGGGGGTGTAGTGTTAGTAGAATCAGGCCATACCAATCTCCAGCTAAGTGGGGGTGTAGTGTTAGTAGAATCAGGCCATACCAATCTCCAGCTAAGTGGGGGTGTAGTGTTAGTAGAATCAGACCATACCAATCTCCAGCTAAGTGGGGGTGTAGTGTTAGTAGAATCAGACCATACCAATCTCCAGCTAAGTGGGGGTGTAGTGTTAGTTTTCCCATTTGTCTTGCATGTTGCCTCCTTCCCTCCCTCTGCGAGTTAAAGCTGGTAGTGCTAGGTTCGCGCCTTAGTACCGACTCCATACCATCTTGAGTTGATGGTTCGATGAAGATGTATAAATACACTACTCCGACATCCGTCACGAACTAGTAACACTAACAACCGACTTGTGGACGTTACACACCTTCTCCTTCCAGCCAATGCATCGCGACTGGTATATCAAATACCGTGGTATGCGCTATCCTGTCTGTCGGATGGTGCATATTAATGGAAAAATATAGCGGGTTTCCTCTCTAAGATTATATGTCAAAATTACCTAATGTATTACACACAAAAGCCGATTATTAATATATCAATGTGTTCTAGTGGTGTCGTTAAACAAAACAAACTTTTTTACACAGCTTAGTCCCCTGCTGTAGGACCACTGCACGTAATTCTCCCTCACTAGCATCTAACAGTTAACCTCTACCACAGACAGGCAGCCCAGAGAGTCGAGCTGTACGTCCAGGACAGCGTGCGTGAACATCAACTGAATAACAGTCTGTAAAATAACACGAAATGTATGAAGTGAAATCCCTCCGCACTAAAAAACACAACCCAAAATAGTAGGACTACAGGTAAAACAAAACACTAAGCTTACATAATATGACTTACCGCGTATAAACAGTAGACTGTATGAGATCCCAGATAAGTGTGCACTGTTTTGGTTCGTCATCCATTTGACTGAAAAAGGATTTGCTGTCGGTGTTTGAAGCCAGTCGTCTGCTGTTAATCCTGTCCCCCGGGCAGGCGCAGACACACGACGTTTACGACAGACGAGCGCCTCCACTGCACGGCTCTTCCATTGCAGAGTCTGCGAGCAGACGGCACGACTATCTTGTGTCTCACAAATTACAGATCAATTTCGGTATACAAACTGGACAGCTCTGCCAAATTAGCCGAGGAAGTATCTCGTGGATGCCAGTAGCACGTCTAACCCGCTCCTCACGCTTAATTTCCTGGGGGCATGTTCGCCGTGGCAGGAAGATACCAGTCCAAACAATAAAAGAATCCCAGAAGAATCGCTTCACCAATGACAGGATCCCAAGCGTCTAAGGCACTAACGAATAAAGATTCGTGTCATCGTACTACTACTGTTTCACGCAAATTGCCATCATTGGTGAATCATTTCATTGTTAAAAGAGCTAAACTGTTTCTGGTTCTGTAAATTATTTTTGATATAACGCCCAGGTCGGGTTACGTTCTTCGTGGTTCTTTCCTGTTATCTGTTCAATGAAACAAAACCTAGCATGCCAAAGAATTCATCAGAAGTATGTAAAACTAATTTGTTATAATGTGTGTATATTGATACGAACACTCAACATTCATATTCAGTTTTTGTAACTCCCACTTGAGAAGTTCCGTCCATTTTGATAATGGAAAGCGACACGAGTCTTGTCTACTTCGCTCTGCGAATGTCGTCTGCACGTTTTGAGTTCATCTGTTGAGACTCACGTCCACGACGTCTGGCCACAGCTCTACCGCACGTCATTGAGACGAACTGTGTGCATTGAATCGCATTTATCAGTGCGTACACAGGAACTTAAAGCACCATGGTCCTCGCACTTCGTGAAGAAATTTGTGCCTTCCTCTGAGTTCTGTACTATGGACTGTTGGCAAGGCCTTTTACCCTGATCGATACTAGGAGAGAAACAACGGCTGAACTACTGCTTGAGCTGTGCCTGTAACAACGTCAAAACTTCTCAAAATTCCAATCGATCAGCGGAAAGGAAAAAACACCTGCTCTTAAATGAGCACCAACATGTCCGTGGGAAACTTAATATTTCCACATTGACATAGCTTGCATAATCATAACTCTTTAGCGAACACGCAAAGCGCGGATAATCGGACCTGCTTGCGTGTACAGCCAGTTCTTGAGACGGAGATCAACACAATTAATGATAGTGGTATTTGTGGCTTTTTGAATTTCAAATATTTATTAATAGAACAATGTGTGTTCTCACCCACGAATGTCGTTAATTTAGAGTCGAAATTAGCATAAATGTGTTGAATATATTATGCAAATTAATGTCTGATAACGCCATACATAATCAGTTCTAACTTATTTTCCCACAAGCTTCGTTTTTTGTGTTTTATATTTTATCATTGTTCCTGTAAATATTCAAATTTATACGGTAGGACACTAGATTGTTAGGATCTGTAACACAAAATGATCATTTGATAATGTGAATATAGACTATTTTAAGAGTTTAGTTACGTCTCATTTTCATTTATTCTCTCTCTCTCTCTCTCTCTCTCTCTCTCTCTCTCTCTCTCTCTCTCTCTCTCTCTCTCTCTCTCTCTCTCTCTCTCTCTCTCTCTAAACCCGTGAGTTAGTATTACAAATGATTTTAGCCGGCAAACACAAAATGTAGAACATAAATATTTTAAATGCAATTAGTTTTATCTTTGATTTGTTTTGGGTTTTTTGGGGGGTGGGTTTCATCTCGCGACGGATATCGAATTACTGGTAATTGCGTTGTTGTTGTTGCTGTTTTTGTAAAGTTTAGCTAACTAATAGGTTTTTGTTGTCTATTTCCAGCGCAATATAAATGCTTTTTAATATGTTACGTGCATGTGTAGTGTATGATTTATTCCCAAGAGTAAAACCGTTTTCAACTGACAGCTGTTGCCGGGATGACTTACACAGTGATGTGTTTGTAAAACAGACCGACTGATGAAACTGAAACTAGTGTATTTGGGAACACTGACTCAAACTGGATTTTGTCTTTAAATAATATCGTACGCACGAAAAAAATATTTTAGGAAATAAAATGACATTTAACCTAGTACAAATATTAGAACGATCAGAAACACGTTTAATATACAGCCACTAATATTTTATGCAGAAGACTATTTTTTATATTTACTTACAATCGTTAAAAGTCTCTGTAAGTCGATAACATCTTAAACATTGCAGCAAACTCAGGAATGTCTCTTTAAAGAAACTAAAACTAAATTAATGTGTATTTAAACACACCCGAACATTGGTCTAAGAAAAGGAAACGATTTTTTTTTTTCGATATCCCAAAACATTTCAAACTATAGCTATTACGTGTCTGATATATTGCTTAGCTCCTGGTCTAGACAAGGAGAGGAGAAACCCGCTGTTGCTACATAGGTTGCTCTTGTCCTTTAATAGAACATGGCATGTTGTATGCAGTTTCCCACAGATAGTATAAAAATACACAGTGGCCTTTGAAACACCAGGCGGGAACATTAGCTGTACCATGTCGGGTCGGGGAGCATCAAATCGGCGTGTCGCCGAGTGCACCCTGCTTCGAAACGTATGTGCATTACTTAAACCTATATTTTCTCTGTACTGGAGAACCTGTACGAAATACGAAATCTGAAGCATGTTGCAGTTGTCCCAGAGGACCAGACAGAAATGTAGTTCTTTTTTGTCAGTGACTGCAAATCAGTCGCAGGATCGAACCACCTCTGAGGATCCATTCAAATGATTGGGTTTTTTCTCTTCCCACCCAGTGCACCAAAACTGAACAAAGGCCGTGATATGTGTTTTCCTATTTGTGAAAAGTGCATATAAAAGATCCATTGCTGTATTAGGAAACATGTAGCGGGTTTCCTCTGATGGCTACGTGTCAGAACTACCAAATATTTGATATCCAATAGCCGATGATTAATTAATCAATGTGCTCTAGTGGCGTCGTTAAACAAAACAAACTTCTTAAAGTGATATATGTGTATGTTTGTTGCCAAATGTGTCCTTGTGGGTTTCCCCAGCGGTTATTTAACCCATTAACGCGAGGCAGAGGGACAGTTGCCACAAGGAAATAAACCTCATGAAACAATCCCTTTTCGTTTAGTAAGAAGACCTTGTAAATATGTCCTGATTTTTACACCCAGGCATGTTGATAGTGAATCCTTGTTCAAAACATCATATCAATGTGTTGATAGTGAATCCTTGTTCAAAACATCATATCAATGTGTTTCGGAAGCTGCTGCATTGACTCCAGCTTCATTTGATTGATCTCAAACTGTAGGTGCTTCTGGGTGACGTTAATTTGAAATGCGCCATGACACCTTGGTCGGCTTCCGCTTGTGTTTTAACCATACAGCGATCAAAGAAAGCCCTCAAATTGTAATCTCCATTTCTGAACAAGGCTTCGGGCGACTCTTACTTTATTGAGCTACAAATTGTCTCCAGTGCCGAGACCCCGCGTCCAACCACTTGCTGTGTTACAGAGACCAGAGAACAGATAGCAATGGTGCTCAAGGCTACCACTGGGTGACACAAGAGGATAGGTGAAGCTGATATTTTACTTGTGGAACAATAGTTGTATATCATTTGGAAAAAGAGAGTTAATGTTTGTTTTCTTTAACGACTAGAGCACATTTATTTAGTTATTAATCATCGGCTATTGGACGTCAAATCATTTGGTAATTTTTACATATAGTCTTAGAGAGGAAACCCGCTATATTATTAGCTAAAAGATCTTTTTATATGCACCATCCTTCAGAGAGGATAGCTCATACCACGGCCTTTGATATATTAGTCATGATACTGCCGCCCGCTTCCGACCCCGCTGCTGCACCAACCAGTGCGTGAATCCCCTCACCCACCCATCCCAGCCTTTTCCTGCCTTGACTTGTGCCATGACAGGCTTGCGCTAAAACAGCTTGTTCTGTATGTGCACGTAAAATCCTCTGACCTGACCTGACCTAATCTGACTGGTTGGAACAAAAAATACCCCCAATATCGCATTTTTCCATTAATAGCAGGGATCTTTTATTTGGATCACCCCACAGACAGTATATACCACGACCTTTAATATCGTCGTGGTCCACTGGCTGGAACGAGAAATAACACAATGGGCTCATCGACGTGGATCGATCCTAGACACATTCACATCAGCCGAGCGCTTTACCATTGAGCTATTTTCAGTCGAGTTACTTGAAAAGTCTATATTTAGTGTTATGGTCTTGGGTAGAAAATGTGTGCTTTCACAACAGGAGAACATTAAAGCCAGAAATAGGATTAAGTCAGTTATGTTCGTCTACGATGGAACACCCTGGTAATAACAATGAGCTGGTAGTTCACCTTTGGGAGGACTGCCACTGGTGTCGTGTATACTACAAACCGGCGCTACAAACATAGATATTATAAACAGTATAAGACAAGTGAAGACAAAATATTTACAACCTTCACATCTTCATTACAGCGGAATTTTAGAATGGCGAACACAATTATCAGTGTCTCTTAAAAGTTAATTGAAAATCCGTTCAGCAAACTCAATGATCTGTGATATTTATACATAGTTTCCCCTTTCTGTTTAGGTCTTGTTCTTAGTGTGACTATGTCGTTATTGCTTGAATATGATAAAAAATAAATTTTGTTTTGTTTAATGACACTACTAGAGTACTCTAATTTATTAATAATCGGCTATTAGAAATATCAAACATTTGGTAATTCTGACATATAGTCTTAGAGAGAAAACCCGCTACACAAGAGATTTTTTATGTGCACCATTCCGTAGACAGTATAATACACACCACGGCTTTTGATATACCAGTCGTGATGCAAGGGTTGCAATAAGACATTTCCCAATGGGCCAACTGACGGGGATCGATCCTAAACCGACTGCGCATCATTGGCCATAAATGTTTGTGTTCACAATCTGCCTCCAGAAATAAAGAAAGACACTGAAGGAGAAGGTGCACTTTGGTATTTGTCTTGGTAACTGGCCCCTTGTTTCCCCATCCAGGTACGGCCCTGACTTGTAAGAGAAGTCAGAAAAAGGGCACACAATTCCAGATATCCTAAAGAGAAACTAGAAAACTAATTAAAACACATTACCAAAATGCTTGGAGTTCCAAGACATGGGCAAAATACCAGCATTCTCAGTCCGACACTGAGAGAAAACAGAAAACAGCCAAGAGAAATGTTCAAACTTAAAATCGACAATTACAGGTGCGGACTTGGGTGTTCCGTTGTTTACCTTGTAAACACATATGTTTGTCTTAGATAGCATGTTATGAAAAGCGACGTTCCTGTTATTACTTGCACGTTATTACGGAGAGTATTAATTTCTACCCACCCCATGGCTCTGTACTCTTCCTGGTGCTTGCAGCAACTCAAGACAGAGCCGAGTTCAGTCAGACAGATAGCAGGAATTAGACCGGTACAGTGACAGACAGACAGAGAGAGAGAGAGAGAGAGAGAGAGAGAGAGAGAGAGAGAGAGAGAGAGAGAGAGAGAGAGAGAGAGAGAGAGAGAGAGAGAGAGAGAGAGAGAGAGATACTTCATATATAAAGATATAAAGAAGTCTATAAATAGTTTACCATTTAAAAACATATATTTTTAAGGTATACTGGTACTAAATGATAAAAACGAATTAACAGCATACAGCTGGCAGCCAAAATATTTTCACGAGCAGGTTTTTTTACTGACGAATTAGATGCGTTCTTTCTTATCTAAATAGCTGATAATTTTGTTTACTTATCCGCCCACTGAGATAAGTCTAATCATCATGTACGCCTTATCTTTACAGAAGGCGAACACGCTACTGCTGGTTCCTGCATGAAAAATAAATTATAATTTTGTTTAATAAATCAACAAGCTCTGCTTTTAACCGCTAAATTATAGATCCACATATGTGAGTTTCTCTAACGTTTTACATGTAATGCCTCGATAATGTCGTAATTATTGTTTTTATGTTTCTGTTTGTAAACTGAACCCAGCATGGCTTCCTTTATTGGCAAATAAACTTCTTTTCTTAAAAATAATAAACAACAATTCCATAACTCATTTTTGACAAGGATACAGAATGAGAAATGTATATTCTTCAAAGATAGGAAAGTGGAGGGTGTTACCGATGTGTTCTTGTTATCGTATAACTAACAGTTTCGTGAAATGGGAGAGGGAATGTGATTTATTTCAGTTTTTGCCTCAAAGGAAACAAATTAATCTTTTGTCTGTGTTAAATTAGGTAAGGCTTTCAAATCAATGTCGAATTTTAAGTAATAAAATAAATACAGTCATTTATGGCCAATTTATTCCTGAACTTTGTTTTGTTTAACGTCAACGGGGTTCGATCCCAGACCGACCGCGTATGACGCGATATTTTATAATTTGTTTCAAAGGTTACATTCTCATTTACATAAGTTTAAACGAGTTTCGTCATATCGTTACATTATTCTGAGGTGGGATGTTAATTATTAAAATACCTTATTTTATCTTTCGCAGTTGCTGAAATGCTCGAATACGTGAATTTGAACAGATTAAGATGTTGATGGGTGGGTAATGTTTTATATATTTTCATCAGAGAACTGTTCAAGCACGTCTGTCTTTGTCAAAATCTGACTTCTGTCCAAATATTACGCTAAATACTCATTTTCTTATACAGATCTGGAAAGACCAAGTAGACACGTTATTATATTATAGACACTACCAAATTAGTTTCTGGGATTAACAAACTTTATTTAGGCATCTGATAATTGAACATCTGCGTGACCCATTTATCGGTTACGCAGAAATAAATCCAGGTAACCCATTTCCTTTTTGCGTAATCCGTTATAGTCAAGTAAATGGTGCTCCAAATTTTGCGCGAACCAAAAATAGGTTGTGCAAATTAGATTTGTGCGAGCAACGCGCGAACGAAACGATCGTTCTCGCAATTTTCAGAGGCCTATATATATATATATATATATATATATATATATATATATATATATATATATATCAGAGATGGGGTAATCGTAATCAGTAATCGTAATTCTTATCTATTTGTTTTTGTTGGTTATTATTAATTTTGTCCGTCGTTATTATTCAACTAATATATTTTAGCTTTTGTGTATGATATATATATAGATAGATAGATAGATAGATAGATAGATATAATTATATGCATGTATATTGTAATAATATATTGTAATAATTGTAATATTGTAATCAACTCCAGTAACAGTGCCTATATAGTTAGAAGCAGTACTGGTCAGTCAGTAGAACTAATCTCCCATTGTCTACTACTTTCATAGTAGAACTATTATTTGCCTTGAGAAACAGGGGATCATAACGTCTGGATTATCAAATGAATGTTACCCAGGGGATGAAGACACATATTCACATAATGGTATCTATCGTGTTTACGTTTACTATAAAATAACTTGAATGAATATAGTGTCCTAGCTAGCAATATATAAAAAGGCGCTGCGCCATGCCTCAGTTTTGTGTCCTAATTCATTGCCGTAAAAAATGAAAGTCCACCAATGGTACTGTGGCAAACTTTCTTTTCTTTTGTTAGAGGTTACGACTGCAGACGGGCAGCCAGCCGGTCGTATCAAGCTTGATTCCATGGGCAGTCATCCTCACCCTGTCCTAGACACAATCACAAATAACGTAACTAATTAAGCAAACACCCAGTTGAAAGTAGTCTATCACGATAAACCTTGGTTTATTTTCCTTTAAAATAGCTTAAAATATTAATACGTCTGATAAAAATTCCCGAAAGCTGATTTTAATAGATGTTCTACGAAATGCGGCGCTTCTAATGATACCAAAATAAACACACCCAGACCAAGATACTTGTAATTTTCACCGATACAATTGGATCTTTATAATATGGCATAAAGCAAGCATGACTGCAAATCGATTCATTAATAATAGTCATTTTTAGAATGTCAACAATTAAATGCAATGAGCAACTTGTGCCATGTATATGTATGCAGATATCAATTTAATTATTTATTTACTTGTTTGTTCTTTTTTTTCGTTCTTTATTTCTTCATTTATACATTTAAAAAAATAATAATTTATTTCATTTTGTGGATTGTGTTAAATGGTATACGTTCTACAAACAATAAAAAAAAAGTAATAGTGATCAGACAGTTTGCAATTACTAATTATGGCTTATTTCAATAATATAACAAAATATATATGTTATGCATTGATACAATAATTATACCTATGGTTATGGGTACCTTTTCGTCAATAATCCAAATTTAAGAATAATAAATCTGGTTTTGGAAACTGATTCCCTCCCTGCAGTATACATACGTTTATAAATGTTTGAAATAATTTAATAAATAATCCAAAATTATCCATTATGTCTTTCAATGAATAAAATCGGTATGGTTGTAAAATAAAGTGCATAACTTCATGGTGGTAACATCATTTCATTATTTGTGTAGATTTGTGGAAATGCAATCATGATTGTAATCATGGTTGCTAGACAATGTATTCGCAATCGTAATCGATTACTTTCAATTATCTTGTAATCGTAATCGTAATCGTGACACTCTAAAGTAATCGTAATCGATTACTTTTGTCAAGTAATCGCCCCATCTCTGATATATATATATATATTACACACTCGTTGGTGAGCACACGATGCGTTATTTATGATAATATATACGCTGTTTGCACACGTACATGTGTTAACAATTTCAAGACATATGACTGGCTGCCCCTAGGTGATGACCAGGTCACCAGTGACATATATCCTATGAAAAACAACACGATGAAAATAGATTACACTGTGACGTATAGTTAACCTGACAGTCATATGTCTGTGTCAACTACAAGTGCAAAGGGTTTTAAATATCTTTTAGTCGAAAAAGATGATGTTAAAATTTGCTTAAGACCTGGTTTTTGAGGATATGTAAGAAATAGAATAATACATTCGTGTCCGTTAAGATACCATTTATATCACAACTCGTTGTTTAAAAACGTATCAAACTCGCTTTCGCTCGTTTAAAACAACGCGTTGTGAGATACATGGTATCTAACGGCCACACATGTATTATTGTCTATATAAACAACTCGTTGTGAGATAAATGGTATCTAACGGCCACACATGTATTATTCTTTGTATAAACAACTCGTTGTGAGATAAATGGTATCAAACGGCCACTCATGTATTATTCTCCATATAAACAACTCGTCGTGAGATAAATGGTATCTAACGGCAACTCATGTATTATTCTCTATATAAACATCTCGTGAGATAAATGGTATCAAACGGCCACACATGTATTATTCTTTGTATAAACAACTCGTTGTGAGATAAATGGTATCAAACGGCCACTCATGTATTATTCTCTATATAAACAACTCGTTGTGAAATAAATGGTATCTAACGGCCACTCATGTATTATTCTCTATAAACAACTCGTTGTGAGATAAATATTTTTGGCGATTGCTAATTACTAAGCCATAAATTCCTTTGTCTCGAAAAAACCAAAGAGTGGAGTGAGACCTGTTTGTTATAATTAATCTCGTACCCACATGGTTTTAGACTATTTGTTCAATTACACTCTAGGCCGAATTGGTTTCCGCGTTTAAATGTTTGGAGCTTATTTTGGCAGTCGGATTTCACTTCGAAGAAACTGGGATAACATTTCAGGGTTTGGTGTTTTAATTTACATCTGTTGTTTTTGAATGTGCTGAATTAATTTTTAAGATGCAAGAATGCCCAAGACTGGCAAGAGTAATAAATCGATTAAATCGAGGGAGAGGGCGAAACGGCGCGGGCCGGATAGCGGTTTAGCAACGGTAATAGCCACGCAGTCGGGCGGTAAACGTCAGCGTACAAGGGCAGAACACGTCGAGACAGAACAGCGGCCAGGAGTCGAGATGGGTCTGCAGAACAGTTTGGCAAACGATGTTGAAACGCCGAAAGGTAAATCAGGTCGAGTGACAGTTATCGAAGTGAATGCATTAGCGCATGGTTTTGAGGCGGATAGGGAGGGGGTAGGGGGGTGGGGGGTCCAGTTGACGTAGATCATGAGCAATCGTCATTCATTCAGGCAAGTCGTGGCAACAACCGGGAAGGGTCGCAATGGGGCACGGACGGCATTGGCGCTTTTTTACCTGTGTCTTTGAAAGAAAAAATATGGCGCGGTGAATTCGTGAATTTGGCCGTTTTGCTAAAAAGCGGGGCTGATACAAATATGTCACAGGAGCAAGGTGGGCCCATGACATACACCTTAAATGAGGATGGGGTCTTGCAAGCTACACGAATGCCATCACCACCAAAAAGCATAACTAATATTACTGAATGGACAAGTGTTTTTACAATTTATATGAGCATATATCTTGAAGCGTTTCCACACAGACATCAAGAGTTCATAACATACATGCATACCGTGAGGTCTGCTGCATTGAAGTTTAAAAATTTAGGGTGGATTACATACGATGTTCTATTCCGTATGCGCCAATCAAAGTATCCGAATAATTCTTGGGCGGAAATTAATGTCCAACTTTGGGTAGTGCACATTGTTAGCAGTGTCCCAAGCAATCAGGTGGAGAGAAATGAGTCCATCCAATTAAACAAAACAGACACGAGGGTGTGTTGGGATTACAATACTAAGAATTGCACTTGGGGTCACAAATGCAAGTTTAGACATATATGTACCAAATGTCACGGCTTGCATCCCTCTCAGGTTTGTTTTCGCCCCACCACCTCCGCTAACACAGAAAGAAAACCTAAATTGCAATAAATGCGAAACAAAAACTTTGAGCATGGGGAGTAGACAGTTGTTGGAATTAGGAAAAACTCCAGTTAATGTTTTGTGTTCCATGTTAGCAAAATATCCCAATAAGCAAGTGGCAGATGGATTAATTACCGGCTTTCGCGGTGGGTTTCCTCTACAGTATACGGGAAAACATATTAAAATGGAGTCTAAGAATCTTAAGTCAGTTTATGAGAAAGATAAACAAAGAATTAGAATTAGGGAGAATAGCTGGTCCTTACTTGAAACCACCATTTAGGAACCTACGAGATAGCCCCATCGGGTTGGTACCTAAACAGGAACCTGGTGAATACAGACTTATCCATCATTTGTCATACCCAGTAGGCAATTCTGTCAATGACAGCATTAGTGACGCGGCAGCTTCTGTGAAATATACAAGCTTTGACAAGGCAGTAGAAATGATCCAGGTGCTAGGGATGGGTGCAACTCTGGCCAAAGCCGATATAAAAAGTGCATTTCGCCTCTGTATTGTGTGTCCAGGAGATTTTGATCTACTGGGATTTAAATTCCAAGAACATTTTTATTTTGATAAATGTTACCCATGGGGTGCAGAATCAGTTGTTCAATTTTTGAAAAGTTTTCTAGTTTTATACAGTGGGTAGTGGAAAAATGGATCCCTAGGGCACAATTGTTACAGTACATTGATGATTTCCTTTTTGTTTTGTGGGTCAGGATGGGGAGGAATTTCAAAACACACTTGACGGATTTTTCAAGGTGTGCTCAGAGCTAGGGGTGCCGGTGGCAGATGAAAAAACAGTCCAACCATGTAGAAAGTTAACCTTTTTGGGTTTAGAAATAGACACAGTGAAAATGCAAATAAGAATTCCATTGGAAAAAAATCCAAGAAATCAAAGCAATTTTATATTTATTTAGCAAAAAGAAAAAAGCTACTTTAAAGGCGATCCAATCATTAATTGGGTCTTTAAACTTCATAAACAGAGCAATACCTAAGGCCAGGGCCTTTACTCGTAGGCTGGTGGATGCGACATGCAAAGTGCAGAAACCTCACCATACAATCAGGCTACACTCTGAAATAAAAAGTGACTTATTGGTTTGGTCACTTTTCCTTCACAATCATAATGGTATTTCACTTTTCTTAGATCAGTGGTGGTTGGACAATGACCATCTAAAATTGTTTACTGATAGTGCTGGCAGTCATGGCTTTGGTATATATTTTAATGGGGAATGGGCGTATGGGCAGTGACCAGATTCGTGGAGGAATCGAGGCCTTACCAAGAACATAACAACATTGGAATTCTTCCCTATAGTAGTAGCAATTAGTTTATGGGGGAATAGATTCGAAAACAAAAAAATATTGTTTAACTCTGACAATCAGGCAGTAGTAACTATTCTAAACACCAACACTTCACGATCACCAGATGTGATGATGTTGGTGCGGCACATGGTTCTAATGTGTTTGAGGTCCAATATAATGGTACGGGGACAGTATATAGAAGGTTGTAGAAATGGTATTTCTGATGCACTATCTCGATTTCATTTCCAGAAGTTCCGATTATTGGCACCAGAGGCGGCAGCGCTTCCAACTCCAGTATCGCAGGAAGTTTGAGCCATCTGTGGGTAGAAGCAGCTCACCTGTTAGACAGCTCGTTGTCAAATAACACACGGCGTGCTTACAATTCTGCTTTGCAGTCATTTGCTAAATTTAGGGGGGAATCAGGGATGAAACACGTCTGGCCAGCACCATTAAGTCACGTCGTACAGTATATTGCATATTTGTCGTTACAGAATAAGGTTCCATCGACAGTTGCAGTGCATATTTCGGCAATTAGCCGAGAACACAGGATGCAGGGTCTGACTGATCCATCGGATCATTTCATTGTGCGGAAAATGTTACAAGGTTTGAGAAAGACTGTTCACAGAGTCAATACTAGAGCACCTATCACATTGGTGATTTTGGTGAAGCTACCTCGTGCTTTACATGCAGTCTGTTCCTCAAGTTATGAGACCTTAATGTTTTAAGCCATATTTTTCCTGGCGTTTTTTGCATTTTTACGGGTTGGGGAAATTGTCTTCACAACACAGGCCGATAATAACAGGCCTCTTTTTTTGTCTGATATTTCCATGCATCAAAACATGATGGAAATAACGATTAGACAATCCAAAACTGACCAGTTAGGTGTAGGCATTACTTTACGACTACTAGAAATTCAAAATTCTTTGATATGTCCGGTGCAGTTAATGCAAGCTTATTTGAAAATTAGATCTAGGGGCAGTATTTACTTATTCATTCATTTCAATGGCAAAGTTGTTACACGATCACAGTTCTCAAGAATCTTAACCAAATGTTTAAGTTTTTTACAGGATGATAGAAATGTTTAAGTTTTTTACAGGTTGATAGAAATGTTTTCGAGCACATTCTTTCAGGATTGGGGCTGCAACTACAGCAGCTATGCAGGGAATCAGCACAAATGAGATTAAATTGTGGGGTCGGTGGAGATCAAACGCATACCTTCGGTATATACGAATACCATGGTTGATTTGAATCTGTTATTACATGTGTGAGTTTTTTCAGATATCTGGTTGGTGGGGTCATCCATAATCTACTGGGCATACTAAAGAGCTGTTGGTCGCCCAATTGGTTCTGATCTTGGATTGGTGAATTGTCGAATGAAATGGTTTGGAGTACGGGGCCAGAGGTGGTCTAACCTACTGCCTTACCTAAAGCAAAAGCTTAAAAGGTATTCCTCACCGGACATAATACTTATGCATTTGGGCTCAAATGATCTGGTCCAATGTTCGGGCAAGGAGTTGGGGGAAACGATATTTCGGGATTTGGGGGAGCTTAAACGTATTCTTCCAGAGGTTACGGTCATGTGGTCTTCTATGCTTCCCCGAATCGTGTGGCGAGGAGCGGAAGCAAATTCGGGTATAATCCATAAACTAAAACGAGTGAATCGTTACGGGTTAAAGTGGGTTTGCGAAAATGGGGGATTCGGGATAAATCATGAAATAGTGATTGAGGATCAGGGACTCTTCAGAGCAGATGGGGTTCATTTGTCAAACATAGGGAATGATATAGTTTTAAATACCTTGCAAGATGCTTTACAAGTGAGTGGGGTGTCCTCGTATAGACGACTCCTGTGGCGGATTGGTGGTGGCCGGACACATGTATCTCTACGTTGGTAACCCTCGTTGGAGATAGGTAAGCTATAATGGCTTAGGTAAGCTATAATGGCTTAGGTAGGTGCACCCCACCTTTCGTTGGCGGACATTCGGAAGGGATGTGTATGTGGGCATTCTCGTTGGGGACCCTCGTGCTTGCCTTTATGCACATGAGGGGTGCACCAGGGGGCCCTCCCGTTGGGGAACCTGGGGAGGGTGCGGCTGTGCTGCTAGGGCAAAACCCCGGATGGGGTAGGCGCATTAGTCGGTGCCTGGCCACCTCGTGTCTGCTATAGGGATCGGTGTTTTTTTTGTGTATTTCATTATAAAATAATAAACAAATGCTACGCCATTTTTATTCCATTAATTTGGCTTTGTTGTCTATATTATTAGTACATGTCTGAAATTAAGTCTTTTTAGATTATATTATAGTTTTAATTATTTGGGTTATGAAGAGACAAATGGTATCTAACGGCCACTCATGTATTATTCTCTATATAAACAACTCGTTGTGAGATAAATGGTATCTAACAGCCACTCATGTATTATTCTCTATATAAACAACTCGTTGTGAGATAAATGGTATCTAACGGCCACTCATGTATTATTATCTCTATATATATTATGGACATTCCCAGCTGCTCGCTTCAGACATAACAGGAAGCGTCTTTCATTATTCTAGTTCCGCACAACTTTGCCATGCTATTTTTAGTAGCATCACGCACATTAGCAGCTGATACATCGGCACTAGTTCAAATTAAATTCCAGGAACTTACTGGTAAGCTGAAACAGCAGTTTATGACAACAAACACTGTCATATTTACCATTAATGGTAGCTTTAAATGTGGAATTAATAGTTGAATACACTTCGTACTTTGACCCGATGAGAGACTGAGGGGGATTGAATTTTGACCCAGTGACAGACTATTGGTGTACTGCTACCAGTGAGTTGACCCAGTGAGATACTGTTTGGTTTACTGCTACCAGTGAGTTGACCCAGTACGATACTGTTTGGTTTACTGCTACCAATCAGTTGACTCGGTGAGATACTATTTGGTTTACTGCTATCAGTGAGTTGACCTGGTGAGATATTATTTGGTGTACCACTACCAGTCAGTTGACCCAGTAAGATATTATTTGGTGTACTACTACCAGTCAGTTGACCCAGTGAGATACTACTTGGTGTACTACTACCAGTCAGTTGACCTGGTGAGATACTATTTGGTGTACCACTACCAGTCAGTTGACCTGGTAAGATACTGTTTGGTGTACCACTACCAGTCAGTTGACCCGGTAAGATACTATTTGGTGTACCACTACCAGTCAGTTGACCCGGTGATATACTATTTGGTGTACTGCTACCAGTGAGTTGACCCAGTGAGATACTATTTGCTGTACTGCTACCAGTGAGTTGACCTGGTGATATACTATTTGGTGTACTACTACCAGTCAGTTGACCTGGTAAGATACTGTTTGGTGTACCACTACCAGTCAGTTGACCCGGTGAGATACTATTTGGTGTACCACTACCAGTCAGTTGACCCGGTGAGATACTATTTGGTGTACCACTACCAGTCAGTTGACCCGGTGAGATACTATTTGGTGTACCACTACCAGTCAGTTGACCCGGTGAGATACTATTTGGTGTACCACTACCAGTCAGTTGACCCGGTGAGATACTATTTGGTGTACCACTACCAGTCAGTTGACCTGGTGAGATACTATTTGGTGTACCACTACCAGTCAGTTGACCCGGTGAGATACTGTTTGGTGTACCACTACCAGTCAGTTGACCCGGTGAGATACTGTTTGGTGTACCACTACCAGTCAGTTGACCTGGTGAGATACTGTTTGGTGTACCACTACCAGTCAGTTGACCTGGTGAGATACTATTTGGTGTACTACTACCAGTCAGTTGACCCGGTCAGATACTATTTGGTGTACCACTACCAGTCAGTTGACCCGGTGAGATACTATTTGGTGTACCACTACCAGTCAGTTGACCCAGTGACATATTCTTTAATGTACTGCTACCAGTATGTCGACACCGGTGAGCTACTATTTTGGTGTACTGTTACCAGTAAGTTGACCCAGTGAGATCATCTTTGGTGTACTACTACCAGTCAATTGACCTGGTAAGATACTATTTGGTGTACTGCTACCAGTAAGTTGACCCAGTGAGATACTATTTGGTGTACTGCTATCAGTGAGTTGACCCGATAAGATACTATTTGGTGTACTGCTACCAGTGAGTTGACCCGGTAAGATACTATTTGGTGTACTGCTACCAGTGAGTTGACCTGGTGATATACTATTTGGTGTACTGCTACCAGTGAGTTGACCTGGTGATATACTATCTGGTGTACTGCTACCAGTGAGTTGACCAGTAAGATACTATTTGGAGTACTGGTGCCAGTCAGTTGACCCGGTAAGATACTATTTGGTGTACTGCTACCAGTAAGTTGACCCAGCGAGATACTATTTGGTGTACTTTTACCAGTGAGTTGACCTGGTGATATACTATTTGGTGTACTGCTACCAGCGAGTTGACCCAGTGAGATACTATTTGGTGTACTGCTACCAGTGAGTTGACCCGGTGATATACTATTTGGTGTACTGCTACCAGTGAGTTGACCCAGTGAGATACTATTTGCTGTACTGCTACCAGTGAGTTGACCCGGTGATATACTATTTGGTGTACTGCTACCAGTAAGTTGACCCAGTGAGATACTATTTGGTGTACTGCTACCAGTGAGTTGACCCAGTGAGATACTATTTGGTGTACTGCTACCAGTGAGTTGACCTGGTGATATACTATTTTGTGTACTGCTACCAGTAAGTTGACCCGGTGATATACTATTTGGTGTACTGCTACCAGTAAGTTGACCCAGCGAGATACTATTTGGTGTACTGCTACCAGTGAGTTGACCCGGTGATATACTATCTGGTGTACTGCTACCAGTGAGTTGACCCGGTGATATACTATTTGCTGTACTGCTACCAGTGAGTTGACCCGGTAGATACTATTTGCTGTACTGCTACCAGTGAGTTGACCTGGTGAGATACTATTTGGTGTACTGCTACCAGTGAGTTGACCCGGTGATATACTATTTGGTGTACTGCTACCAGTGAGTTGACCTGGTGATATACTATTTGGTGTACTGCTACCAGTAAGTTGACCCAGTGAGATGCTATTTGGTGTACTGCTACCAGTGAGTTGACCTGGTGATATACTATTTGGTGTACTGCTACCAGTGAGTTGACCCGGTGATATACTATTTGGTGTACTGCTACCAGTAAGTTGACCCAGCGAGATACTATTTGGTGTACTGCTACCAGTGAGTTGACCTGGTGAAATACTATTTGGTGTACTGCTACCAGTGAGTTGACCTGGTGATATACTATTTGGTGTAGTGCTACCAGTAAGTTGACCCAGTGAGATACTATTTGGCGTACTGCTACCAGTGAGCTTCCCTGGTGATATACTATTTGGTGTACTGCTACCAGTAAACTGACCCAAAGAAATACTGTTTGGTATAGTACCAGTATGCGGCTGGTCGTATGCCTGTCTGGACGTGTGTGGGGGATCAGTCGGGTCGGTGACAAGACACCGGTGTGTGTTTACTAGTAATTACAGGTCTGAGTACACAATCGACCACCGACCACACCGCGGCGCGCCATAACCACGGAAACACCTTGTCTTGTAATAACAGTCTGTCAGCTTCGAGACGGAAACACTGTTAAACCGGTGACGTTTGTGAAGAAGTCTGTTTTATACCAGTCAGCTGATACTATACTTGATGATTTCAGGAGAAGAAAGTAACGTTTTAGATACATATGATATATGTATGCATGTATGTATGTATGTATGTATGTAATGTATGTCTCACCTCTCTCTCACACCTCTCTCTCTCTCTCTCTCTCTCTCTCTCTCTCTCTCTCTCTCTCTCTCTCTCTCTCTCTCTCTCTCTCTCTGTATATGTGTGCGCTCGCGTTGTGTATGTGTATTATTTCAATAGTATGAAACCTCTTCAAATAATGGTCACACAAGACAGGTCTCATCTTAATACAGACCCCTTTGTAATAAGATGAGAATAGCAGAATGGCCTCAGGTGCCTGCATAAGAGAGATGTTCTGTTTTCTCAGGTGTGACTGTATATATATTTCGATACAGGTGTTCAACAGGTGATACATCTGCTGATCTAAAAGTTGCAAGCTGTAAAACAAAAATAAATGCTGCACACGTGGAAATAATTTTCACACACATGCAAAGATCAATGATTGTTCGCAAAGACAGCGGATCTTCGCACAAACGGACGATCAGACGGACAATCAAATTAAGTTGAACACTTTTCGTATAAGGCCACTACATTGATTTCTCTCTCACTCACTTAAGAATTTGTCACCCACATTTTTTTAAATTGCCCTGAGTGAATCGGCCCAACGACGGCAATTTTAAGTCTTATACGGCAATTATTTTTCTTTAAGTAATTCTTATTACATTCTACATTCTTAGAATTAAGTATCTTTATCACTCATTTCAACCTGAGCTCCGTTTTGTCTAGTTTTGTGCCATTACCAAGGCTACGGGCGTGTGTCTGTTGACAACAGCCGACCATTGAAAATGTCGAGTAAACCGAGGCCATATATGAAATATTTTCTTTCTTATTTTTTATACTCGAATAATTTATGTATTAATTTTAAAGATATTTTAAATATTAAATCATAGACTTATATTCCTACGGGGCAGGCATCGGTTCTATGGTGATGTATGCAATTTTGCCTCCGTGGATGAAAGCATGAATATATAACAGAACACTACGATCGTACAAAAAGACAAAAACCAAACAAACAACAACAACAACCGACAATTGTTTTCTTTCCATTGGCTTTCACATGCAACATTTGACTAAATAATATTTGGCCACCACTAATCTATTATATGACGCATCCATGACATTAATATTTGTTAACATTAACATTAATTATTGTTTTGAAAAGGGTGTCCGCACGCATAAAAATGAAAATATCAGAAAATTCCGGAAAAATATTTCCATTAGATTGGTCGCTCTGCGACAGTAATTTTTATCTAGCAGGGACGGGATTAGCTCAGTCGGTTGAGCGCTCGCCTGCGGTGTTTGTGTCGCAGGATCGAATCATCATTCAGCTGAATGGGTTCTTGCTGATCCCATGCTACTAACGGAACAATGTAGCGGGTTTCCTCTGATGACTACGAGTCAGAATTACCAGACGTTTGACATCCAATAGCTGATGATTAAATTGATCACTGTGATCTAATGGTGTCGTTAAATAAAATAAACACATTTTATCTAGCAGCACAAAATTGCCGTAATTAACGCCTCTGATCTACGGCAATTTGTATATCGGTCGCTTAATGCGTGGTCAGTCTAGGATCCCCGCCTGTGGGCTCATTGGGCTATTTATTGTTACAGCCAGTGCACATCAGCTGGTATATCAAAAGCCGTGGTATGTGCTATCCTAACTACTAATGGAATTTTTTTTAGCGGGTTTTATCTCTACGACTATATGTCAGAATTACTATATGTTTGACATCGAATAGCCGATGATTAATAAATCAATTTGCTTTAGTGGTGTCGTTAAACAAAACAAATTTTAAACTCGTTAAGTTCGAGCCCTGCTAACAAATAACCACTAATCCACAGCCTTGGACACACAGTCCAGACAGGTCAGGTGTACCCAGGACTGCGTGCTTGAACCTTTACTTTTCCCCACTATATACACACACACATTCGAAACATCGTTTAAACGGGTCTGTCGAAGGAACAATAATTTTGTTTCATACGCATGGTATAAACTAAGCGGAATGTCGTAAACTAATCCATAAAACTGAAAAAAGCCAGAACATAAAAAGGTGTGCTGCCACAGCTCTGATCTATGTATATATAATTATATTCCTTCGTCTTTCATCGCAGCCTCCATTTCACCTTGCATTAATGATGTCTATTGCTTCCAGATGAGCGCCATTCGTCACCGAAATAGATACCAGTGACATTTCATTAACGGTGATCATCGAAACCGAAATACCTCGGTGTATATTGTTCATAAACCATCCACGGGCAAATACCTGTATCTCTTTATTCGTCTAAAGTTGTGTCATTTTGCACCTGGCCAAAGGTCAGTCTCTTAGCGGCGAAACGGCGGGGTGGGCTAGGGCTGGCCTGAAATAATAACTTTATCAGAAATACAATAACTTTGTTACGAATACCGATAACTCTGTCACAAATGCCGATAACTCTGTCACAAATATCGATAACTCTGTCACAAATACCGATAACTGTCACAAATACAAATAAGTGTCAAAAGCTGTCAGTACAGATTGCTTTCAGTGAGAATGTTCGTACGACGGGTGCCTGGCTGCATACAGTCGAACGACACCACTAGAGCACATGGATTTATTAATCATCGGCTATTGGATGTAAAAAAAAAAAAATTGACATAGTCTTAGAGAGAAAACCCGTTAAGTTTTTTATTAGTAGCAAGGGATATTTTATATGCACCATCCCACAGACAGAATAGCACATACCACGGCCTTTGATATACCAATCGTGGTGCACTGGTTGGAACGAGAAATAGCCCAATAAGCCCACTGACAGGGATCAACCCCAAACCGACCGCGCATCAAGCGAGCGCTTTACCACTGGGCTACGTCTCGCCTCCAACCTGTAAAGAGACTATCATATTCTCTGACATGATGTGGCAAGTCTGAAATGTTTTCATAGCTAGATGTAACGGCAGATTGTCACTAAAGATCTCCCTGGCACAACGGCTCACCCTGGCGGATTAGTACTCATCCTACCCCCCACCGGCCTCGGTGGCGTCGTAATTAGGTCATCGGTCTACAGGCTAGTAGGTACTGGGTTCGGATCCCAGTCGAGGCATGGGATTTGTAATCCAGATATCGATTCCAAACCCTGAGTGAGTGCTACACAAGGCTCAATGGGTAGGTGTAAACCACTTGCACCGACCAGTGATCCATAACTGGTTCAACAAAGGCCATGGTTTGTGCTATCCTGCCTGTGGGAAGCGCATATAAAAGATCCCTTGTTGCTAATCGGAAAGAGAAGCCCATGTAGTGGCGACAGCGGGTTTCCTCTCAAAATCTGTGTGGTTCTTAACCATATGTCTGACGCCATATAACCGTAAATAAAATGTGTTGAGTGCGTCATTAAATAAAACATTTCTTTCTTTCATCCTACCCCATTGTTGTTGTGTGTAAAAAAAAAAAAATGCTGGTTATGTCGCAAACATACACACACAAATTTTATGTATATCAATCAATCAATCAATCACTATATATTGTACAAAACACTCAAATAGAGCCGGTACAAAATACATCCATATTATGTTACAGAACATACAAATGCGGATGTTACGTATATTATGCAACAAAACAGAACAAACATTTACATGATAAACTACTAGCCGACATTCATTTAGCTTCAACACATACATACATACACACACGTATACATAAAATAGTATACAATGTACATGCATGCATACATACATACATACAGTTTATGAAATTGTTCCAAGCCTTGTATGAATAATTCTTGAAATGTATTTCTCAAATTGTTAGATATATGGTGCTGTTGGAGGGTATGTCTCTTGTGACTGAGACATTTAATGTTTTACTTAGAATGTGTTGAACTGAAAATGTCCACGATATTTTGGGATGAGTTTGCATAAATTTTTTTTTATCTTCTTGGAAAGCCTGGGAAATTAGTGTATCACACGATGCATTTTGTAGTTTCATCCAGTATTCTACCATCGTATTTTGCATAATGTTAATGCTCATTGGGTAGATACCAACTTCTGCCAAAGAGGCTATGTTGCAAGCTCTTTTGGGTACCTCTAACATTCTCTTGCAGGCTTTGACAGTGACCTTATTACATGGAGACTTTTCCCAATTTGTGACTAAGTAGTTTGTGATTAATATTAAGTATTCCTGTACGTAATTAAAAAATATATTGAAAAGAGTTGGACTACATACGCAACCTTGTTTAACACCTATTTCAGACCTAATAGGATCTGATACTCCTTTTTGTGTTTTCATTTGATATGTTGTTTCTTGATACATATTTTTAACTAATTTATATAATGCTCCATTTATGTTATGTTTCAGAAGTTTGTAAAACAAACCATCTCTCCACACACTGTCAAGTGTCTTGCTGAAGTCCACAAAGCAAAACAAAGAGAAAGAAATGTTTTATTTAACGACGCAATCAACAAAGTCCACAAAGCAGACAAATAGTTTTTTGTTGAGTGATTTATGTTTGTTAATTAGTGTATTTGATATGTATATATTATAATTATCAACTGTTGAATGTTGCTTCCTGAATCCAAATTGTGAGTTATCCATGATATTGTTATCATCTAAGTGCTTTACAATCCTGTTGTTTATAAATGTTTGTACCTTTTTTCAGACTTTAAAAGACATAAACAGATCGCTACTGAATAGCAAGCACCGATTGGGTCAGCCTATTGTGTATTAAAGTCGCATATTTATATATATATATATATATATATATATATATATATATATATATATATATATATATATATATATATATATATATATACTGACACACAATGAAAACGCAAAACAGATATTTTTCAATATTTTGTTGTGATTAATGAAAAATATATTTATTGGACTTAAAATAACAATTTATGAGAGGAAGCCATTGATTGGTATTTTTGTCTGGGTTTTAATCCTGGTTTTGTTCTCGTTACACATACAATAGCAGAAACACACACAATGGTGTGAAATGCGTTCACTACATGCTCAATCATGCTGCATGCAATGCACGTGAAACTCTAGGATGTGGACACATAAAAGTCACGTACCGGTGTCATATTCCTCGTCACATTAAGAATGCCACGACTCAGAGAAGAACAAAGGGAGCGGGCGTTGGGCATGGTTCAAGGGGGGACTTCGCAAAGCCAAGTTGCTAGGACCTTAAGAGTCAGGGGGGACTTCGCAAAGCCAAGTTGCTAGGACCTTCAGAGTCCATCCATCAACTATTGGACGACTTGTTGAACGTCATGAACAGACCGGGAGTGTTCGTGATCGACCTCGACCTGGTCAACCAGATTCGACGACACCACCTCCGTGACCGGTTCAGAACTGCGACGATGACAGCAAGCAACACGATAGGACGTCATGGAAGGCCTATCTATCCGATGACGGTCATCCGTCGACTCAGAACGACTGTACTCAGATGTAGACGGCCGCACAACGGTAACACCATGACACCGCGACATCGTGCTGCGAGACTACAGTTTGCTCTCCAGAATGGTAATCATCCACCAGCCTTTTAGCTCGTTAATTAGACCTATATGATGCTGGGGTGTCTCCATAGGTTGCCCGTAGGGCCCTTAAAAAGGTCCTGACCGCTAATGGTCGTGGCATGACAACCCAGGATAATGAGTTCTTGGGTAGCTTTTATAGACAGGCTAAACTTTATTATAGGGAATATGTCACCGCAGGGTCGTGTCAAACAGAACACAATCAAGGTGCAGTGGGTTTTCTCCGGGTAGACAAAAGAGAAGTTGTGAACTAAAAGGGCGCACTGACTACTCTCATCGGTAGTTAATTTTACACATCTAGCCACATCTGGCAGATTCCATGTCTGTACCTTAATGAGCGCAACACACAAACTGAGATCAGCTTTGTATAACATCTACAAAGCCAAACCTGTACACATAGCTCTGGGAAGTTTATAATTTAGCAACGTACACGTAGCCATGGTTAATTTGACGTTGTGGCCTTTAGTCGACACATGCTTAATAATGGTAACACGTTTATGTATTTATATAAGACAATTTATGTATTCCCCTCTCTCTCTCTCTCTCTCTCTCTCTCTCTCTCTCTCTCTCTCTCTCTCTCTCTCTCTCTCTCTCTCTCTTTTTTCTCTCTCTCACACACACACACACACACACACACACACACACACACACACACACACTCCTTCTTCCATATGTGTGCCTGTGTGCTTGTATGTCTAATTCCAAATAATTGTTACTTTACAATAACGCTTAACTTAACGTAAACCATGATTTCTTCTAATATTTCGTCTGTTAAGTCGAGTTACGTGTAGTCTGTATTTTGACGATGGGAGTCAAACATATAAAAGCTAGGATATTTGAATCATTCACGTAGCATTTTTCATATACAAAATGTCGGGTTACGTCTATGGAAGATGATATCTTATTTGAAATTAATCTGCTAATCCTGACACTGATTGGTGCATCTGGACGCTAATGGCCGGTAAAGTGCTGCTAGACATCAAACATGATACGGAGTGGCATTATAAAATGTTCTTTCCTCATTAAGATTCGCATAAAAAAGAGAAATGAGAGAAATAAAAATATGATAATAAAAACTTGAGATTCCACCAACAGGCGAAACGTACTCGTATTACGTTTCCATTCCCTCTGCCAGAATCCAGTACGACGTATTGCAATGTTTCTTATATGTTCACACACAAAATAACACAGGCAAATTAAGGTACACCTGCCTTGCTTATGACGAATGTATTTGTTCTGGTATGTCGAACTCATTAAAGCACTAATTTCGGTATCTTTTTAATATTTCAGCATTCAGGATATAAAAATCTAGATTTGTTTTTGTTGCTTTTTTCTCCAAGACATACCTTTCCTCGATTTCCACTGTGTATATTTAAGGTCACTGGCAACCATATATTTATAGCTACAGGTGCGTTTGTTTTTGGCATTAGTAACAATACGTTAAATTATTGTGAAAAGACAATACCCTTCAATGTCGAAATTTATAATTTGGTAAAAAGAATTGTTAGACTAATGCGAAACAAAGTATATTTTTTGATGTGGAAGTTTATAATTTGGTGAAACTATGTTAGATGATTACGAGAAGACCATACAGGACCTTTAACGTGGACGTCTATAATTGGAGTTCCCCCTGAGAACAATAGCCCTCATTTTATCTCATTCGACACTAACTTGTCTCTATCATCTGTCGGGATCCTATCCCAGACTCCAAGTCCGCAGGCTCGACACTTTAGCCTGAAGCTACGACTCCCTGGGGAGCCGTTAACAGAATGGAGGGCTGGTGTGCTTGCTTTAGTTAATCAACGAGGAAATCAAGTGCATCGCAACAAGCTTTAGTTCGGCAGAGTTCCTAACTTATTGGAATCTTTATTAAATCCTCCCGTCGTGCAGCTATCCTGAAGGGAAAAACCGTTGAAAGCCTGATGGTAAATCATCTGTTTTAGCGGGATCCCTGTAAAGGGAAGGAGAACCCAATTCAGTAGTCTGAGGGAAAAACCGTTGAAAGCATGATGGTAAATCATGTTTAAGCGGGATTTCTGTAAAGAGAAGGAGAATCTAATTCAGTAGTCTGAGGGAGAAAACGTTGAAAGCATGATGGTAAATCATCTGTTTTAGCGGGATTTCTGTGAAGGGAAGGAGAACCCAATTCAGTAGTCTGCTGCTGTATTTTCGGGTATGGTTGTAACGGCAACACACCACCATTTGTCGTGTCGTCACTTATTATTGCAGTTTAATTAAAGGGACAGACCCTAGTTTCAGCCCATGAAAATTAACACTAAGTTTAGTTAATCTACAAACCTGTAACATATTTGGATAAAGTTACAAGTGAGTGAAACAAGAGTCTGTGACTTTGAAATGGTGAAATACCCTCTAAAAATAGACTAAAACTCGACTCCATAACTGTTACCTCTCAGACGCACGTGCGTTTTTAAAAATATGACAAATGCATTTTGTGATATTAAAAACACCAGGATGACCAAAAACACGGAAATTGATAATCTAAACAATAAAATCAAAGTAAAGTATGATTTCAGTTATCAAAAACGGCTCTAATAGTAAAAGATATGCCTTAGTGTTTAAAAACTAGGGTATGTCCCTTTAATACAGTCCGGTTTAGGAAATAGTTGCTCGTACAAAAATACTACAAACTTCTGATATGCTTTTTGAAATCTTTATATAACGATTACACGTAGTTTAACCTCTGTGGTATTTAAATAATCCATTGTTTTTTTAAATTACTTGTTATATTTAGTGCTAACTGCCACAGCAACACAAGGCGGTGCTCTGGCATGAGGGCTGCTAACAGAAACAGCTCGTGATCAACATATTCTGATTATGTTTACACGGTACGTGTCAGTTGAGAGCACTCTCTAAAATTAGTAGTGACATTACCTTCTCGATAGTGTTGTATTTTTCACAGAATATATTCTGATATAGAAATTGTATTGAACTGCATGAAGTAATTAATGGTGGTGTGTAACCTTAAGGTATCATGGCTGCAACTGCTGAAGCGGTTGTTGTTGGTGCTGCTACTTTTACGGTTGTTTCGTAGTTTTTCTTGTTAATATTATTTATTAGTAGTGCTTCGCGAATAAATTGCTTTTGTATATACTGTTCTTAATATCAACAGACAAAAACCCCAGCATATGTGGTAGTAGCGGGTTTACGTTTTCATTCTTTAGATCAAACAGTTAGCGTATGCTTGAAACCTTATAGTGACTGGCTTTAACAAGATTGTGATGGTGTTGTTATAAGACATCCCCTAACCTGTGGTATGCCAGTAGTTACTTATGCCTAGGACAAGCGCTAGTGAAACATTCAACTGGATTACATCCTGTGTTATCCGATCACATTCATTTAACGTTAGGTGTTAGGTCTCTGTCTATACTATAAACGTTAACATTGCTTTACATGCCTATCTGTTTGACACCCACCCATTGGGCTATTTCTCGTTCCAGCAATGCTCCACAACAGGCCGTGGTATGTACTATCCTGTCTGTGGGATGGTGCATATAAAAGATCCCATGCTGCTAATCGAAAAGAGTAGCCCATGAAATGGCGACAGCGGGTTTCCTCTCTCAATATCTGTGTGGTCCTTAACCATATGCCTCACGCCATATAACCGTAAATAAAATGTGTTGAGTGCGTCGTTAAATAAAACATTTCCTTCTTTGACACTCAGTAACTGATGTATTTCTTTGTGACGTGGTGTCATAGTGGATACTGCAGCTTTAAAATATCATTTTAAAATCACAAATTGCAATGACATTTCTTTGCATGCCCTCCCCCACCCACTAGGTGGAAGTATCCTCATTTCTCCGGCCTTGGAGATGAATTCTCCTTTCAGCCATGCTTCGGGATGACAGTTCCCGATCACTGGCGCTCTTCAAAGGAAAGTCAAACATAAACACCAGCCCGAGTCGATTTGTTAACGCTAGGAGTAGCTGACGGAGTTACCACATCGTTATGAGAAAACCAATTTAATTTGCTTTACTGCTGTGCAACAAATGACCGCATGTGTTCGCCTAACTAACGCGTGCCATGTGGTGCACGTGTGTCTAATCTATATATCGTTTGGAGTTACAGAATCCCCGGTAGCTGAGCATGAAACTCGACCATCGACAGCCATAACATACTTTCTGTCGTCTGCTAACACCGGTTTGCCATGGGGCAGAGATGAGTGAAAAGCGTCCAATTATTTTGGCGAAATTTCAAAATAACAATGTAGTTTGCAGAGTTTTACAAGAAACCATGAGTATGTGGTTCTATTACTCAGTAACTGGAGTAGAAATCGAAGAACGTTTTCGCGGCAGAGTGGTTCACAAATGGTTCAGACCTAAACGGAATAGTTGTGTAGAAAATGCTATCCGATACTTGTAATTCTTGACAAATGAAAACAACATGGCCCAATAAGCGCCAAAACTCATGACAAACTGCACACTGACCCCTTGTTTTTCCTTTCCTTTTTCTCGTTACATCTGTTATTATTGTTTTTATTGTGTTACTTCTTGCAGTGAAAACCATAAGCGTATATAAAGAAAAATATATAATAAACCAATAAATGTGGTTTGCTGTAACATTTTCGTTCTTACAGACAACCAGGTTAACGAATATGACTAACACTATTATGAGCAATATGTCAACTAACTTAGACCTATAAATACGAATTCTACAACACTTTCACCAAACGTATTAACTGAACAAAGTGCAACCTTCCGTGGTTCATTTCACACAAACTTGCACAACTTAATTTTACAGGTACCTCATGCATGCTACTCGACACCATGGTACTGGATGAAATAAAAATGCAAATATTTATTGCCCATAAAACCCTACTTTAGCAGCATGGGTGGTACAGAAACAAACCGACTAGGGAAATAGTTAAACTGAGACAGAAACAAACCGACTAGGGAAATAGCTAAACTGAGACAGAAACAAACAGACTAGGGAAATAGCTAAACTGAGACAGAAACAAACCGACTAGGGAAATAGCTAAACTGAGACAGAAACAAACCGACTAGGAAAATAGCTAAACTGAGACAGAAACAAACCGTCTAAGTAGCTGTGCCTGTTTTTCTGAAAGGTGAGCGTGACAGTGAAAGGTGAGGGAAGGTGAGCGTGACAGTGAAAGGTGAGGGAAGATGAGCGTGACAGTGAATTTTGGGAAAGGTGAGCGTGACAGTGATGTTTGGGAAAGGTGAGCGTGACAGTGATCTTTTCTGAAAGTGAGCGTGACAGTGATGTTTGGGAAAGGTGAGCGTGACAGTGATCATTTCTGAAAGTGAGCGTGACAGTGATGTTTGGGAAAGGTGAGCGTGACAGTGATGTTTGGGAAAGGTGAGCGTGACAGTGATGTTTGTGAAAGGTGAGCGTGACAGTGATGTTGGGGAAAGGTGAGCGTGACAGTGATGTTTGGGAAAGGTGAGCGTGACAGTGATGTTTTCTGAAAGGTGAGCGTGACAGTGATGTTTTCTGAAAGGTGACCGTGACAGTGATGTTTTCTGTGATGTTTTCACGCTCACCTTTCCCCAACATCACTGTCACGCTCACCTTTCAGAAAACATCATTGTCACGCTCACCTTTCCCAAACATCACTGTCACGCTCACCTTTCAGAAAACATCACTGTCACGCTCACCTTTCCCCAACATGATGTTTTCTGAAAGTGAGCGTGACAGTGATGTTTGTGAAAGGTGAGCGTGACAGTGATGTTGGGGAAAGGTGAGCGTGACAGTGATGTTTGTGAAAGGTGAGCGTGACAGTGATGTTTGTGAAAGGTGAGCGTGACAGTGATATTGGGGAAAGGTGAGCGTGACAGTGATTTTTGTGAAAGGTGAGCGTGACAGTGATGTTTGTGAAAGGTGAGCGTGACAGTGATGTTGGGGAAAGGTGAGCGTGACAGTGATGTTTGGGAAAGGTGAGCGTGACAGTGATGTTTGTGAAAGGTGAGCGTGACAGTGATGTTGGGGAAAGGTGAGCGTGACAGTGATGTTTGTGAAAGGTGAGCGTGACAGTGATTTTGGGGAAAGGTGACCGTGACAGTGATGTTTTCTGAAAGGTGACCGTGACAGTGATGTTTGGGAAAGGTGAGCGTGACAGTGATGTTTGTGAAAGGTGAGCGTGACAGTGATGTTGGGGAAAGGTGAGCGTGACAGTGATGTTTGTGAAAGGTGAGCGTGACAGTGATGTTTGTGAAAGGTGAGCGTGACAGTGATGTTTGTGAAAGGTGAGCGTGACAGTGATGTTGGGGAAAGGTGAGCGTGACAGTGATGTTTGTGAAAGGTGAGCGTGACAGTGATGTTTGTGAAAGGTGAGCGTGACAGTGATGTTGGGGAAAGGTGAGCGTGACAGTGATGTTTGTGAAAGGTGAGCGTGACAGTGATGTTGGGGAAAGGTGACCGTGACAGTGATGTTTTCTGAAAGGTGAGCGTGACAGTGATGTTGGGGAAAGGTGAGCGTGACAGTGATGTTGGGGAAAGGTGAGCGTGACAGTGATGTTTTCTGAAAGGTGAGCGTGACAGTGATGTTTGTGAAAGGTGAGCGTGACAGTGATGTTGGGGAAAGGTGAGCGTGACAGTGATGTTTTCTGAAAGGTGAGCGTGACAGTGATGTTGGGGAAAGGTGACCGTGACAGTGATGTTTTCTGAAAGGTGACCGTGACAGTGATGTTGGGGAAAGGTGAGCGTGACAGTGATGTTGGGGAAAGGTGAGCGTGACAGTGATGTTGGGGAAAGGTGAGCGTGACAGTGATGTTGGGGAAAGGTGAGCGTGACAGTGATGTTTGGGAAAGGTGAGCGTGACAGTGATGTTGGGGAAAGGTGAGCGTGACAGTGATGTTTGTGAAAGGTGAGCGTGACAGTGATGTTGGGGAAAGGTGAGCGTGACAGTGATGTTGGGGAAAGGTGAGCGTGACAGTGATGTTTTCTGAAAGGTGAGCGTGACAGTGATGTTTGGGAAAGGTGACCGTGACAGTGATGTTTTCTGAAAGGTGAGCGTGACAGTGATGTTGGGGAAAGGTGAGCGTGACAGTGATGTTTGTGAAAGGTGAGCGTGACAGTGATGTTGGGGAAAGGTGACCGTGACAGTGATGTTTTCTGAAAGGTGACCGTGACAGTGATGTTTCGGAAAAGTGAGCGTGACAGTGATGTTTGTGAAAGGTGAGCGTGACAGTGATGTTGGGGAAAGGTGAGCGTGACAGTGATGTTTGTGAAAGGTGAGCGTGACAGTGATGTTTGTGAAAGGTGAGCGTGACAGTGATGTTTGTGAAAGGTGAGCGTGACAGTGATGTTTGTGAAAGGTGAGCGTGACAGTGATGTTTGTGAAAGGTGAGCGTGACAGTGATGTTTGTGAAAGGTGAGCGTGACAGTGATGTTTGTGAAAGGTGAGCGTGACAGTGATGTTTGTGAAAGGTGAGCGTGACAGTGATGTTGGGGAAAGGTGACCGTGACAGTGATGTTTTCTGAAAAGTGAGCGTGACAGTGATGTTTGTGAAAGGTGAGCGTGACAGTGATGTTGGGGAAAGGTGAGCGTGACAGTGATGTTTGGGAAAGGTGAGCGTGACAGTGATGTTTGGGAAAGGACGCTGGCTAGGGGATGATGCCCGAACGAAGGATCACAAAACGATAGTCAGAGAAAACAAGTATTTTGTATTTGTGAGCATCTTACAAAACCAAAGAGAAAATCAAGTCTGTTGTATTTGTGAGCATCTTACAAAACCATAGAGAAAATCAAGTCTGTTGTATTTATGAGCATCTTAGAAATCCATAGAGAAAGGGGCGGGACGTAGCTCAGAGGTAATGCGCACGCTTGATGCGCGGTCGGTCTGGGATCGATCCCCGTCCGTGGGCCCATTGGGCTATTTCTCGTTCCAGCCAGTGCACAACGACTGGTATACCAAAGGCCGTGATATGTACTACCCTGTCAGTGGGATGGTGCATATAAAAGATCCCTTCCTACTAATCGAAAAGAGTAGCCCATGAAGTGGCGACAGCGGGTTTCCTCTCTCAATATCTGTGTGGTCCTTAACCATATGCCTGACGCCATATAACCAAAATAAAATGTGATGAATGCGTCGTTAAATAAAACATTTCTTTCTTTCTTTCCACAGAGAAAATCAAGACTTGTATTTGTGAGCACTTTACAAAACCATAGAGAAAATCAAGTCTGTTTGTATTTGTGACACGTTACAAAACCATAGAGAAAATCAAGTCTGTTGTGTTTGTGAACACTTTACAAAACCATAGAGAAAATCAAGTCTGTTGTATTTGTGAGCATCTTACAAAACCATAGAGAAAATCAAGTCTGTTGTATTGAAAAACACCTTTCACCAAAAGATGAAGTTTTCTTACAAGATATTTTAGTTATAATTATGATCACTTAAATAATGTGGATATATCACTAAGTAAATCATAGAGAGTTGGGTCCCCTGTTATCGTCTCGTACCCACCACTGCTCCCGGCAACTTTCACTGAATAACATAAAAAAATAGTATTAGACACTGCTTTAAAAAAAAAAAGAAATTGGAATGAATAATTTAAAAAATACATATTCTTGAATGAAAGTTAATTATCTGTATAAAAAGGCGTCTGGCTGCAGGCTACGGCTTGCACGGCGGAGATGAATGAACGGTTTGGATGTGATGACGATGAATATGTTGAATCTTCCAGCCATAAACATCACTCACAGTTTCACACCGACCCGGCCATCAACCCACGTCTTCCGAAAATCGCATTACTTTAAACGAGCTGAGATTTTACTTAGTGGTCTAGCGGCGGAAGGATTACCAGCGCTGGAAGAAAACTATTTTATTTTGTCGCCCCTACCTGAGCTAAAATAGAGAAAGATAATGCTTTCTGTATGATGTAAAATGCATGAAGTGTACTATGTTTTTGCAAATCAATAATCTAGTGCTAGTAGCGACCTTCTGTGAAATAGTGGGTGGAAGCAACTGTCCCCCCCCCCCCCCCCACACACACACACACACACACAATATTACGCGGCGCCGCCATGGAGATTTACTGAATGTCCTTCATCTATTAACATTGATTACATGTCGTAGTACTTTACCTAGATAGGGAAACACGCATAGGAAGACACGCAATCTCCACATAGGTTACTATCAAGCAGTAGTAATATATATTGTAGGAGCATTTTTCCACTGACAAGATTACACATACCACAGACTTTGAGCACTGGTTGATAACGTGGGAAATCCAAGGGTGTTGTTTTTCAAGGACAAGTTGTTGTTGTTCAAATATATATTTCTGATGGTCGAGATCTAACTTAATGGGTAATTGGCTCGCTGTAGGTGCGTGGGCTAAGGATCGAATCCCCTCAGTGGACCTATTCATTCTCTAAATGTTTTTCTCCATTCCAGCCAGTATCCCAAGACTGGTATGTCAAAGGTCGTGGTAAAAGATCCCTTGCTGCTAATGGATAAACAAACCTTGTTTTCTCCATTGTGTCACACCGACCAAGTGTTTGTCACGGACCCAATAGCCAATGGTTAATAAATCAATGTGCTCTAGTAGTGTTGTTAAACAAAACTAAATTTTACCTTTGTTGTAGAAAACCGTCTATAAAAATATCTTGCTGACTTACGCTATAAACATAGTTTTACAGTTACCCTCTGTTTTCTTTAATAATCTGTTAAATGTTCACAATAGATGTTTGCAATTCTGCCCATTTCCCCAGACCATTACTTACAAGTTGCTGTTCAAACCTATTTACACAGAGACATTTATTCAAATAGATATAACTAATTTAAAGGATTATAGTTTGGAATTGGGGTCTTTATGACCGTATATCTGTACAAGACAAAGCGCCAATGGCACTTCAACGAAGTGGAGATTGTATGCATCACCCTTATTTGGAAGTACAAACAACAGCTACTGTTCTATAGACAGATATCGGTAAAGGACTCTGATTTAGTCGCATTTAGTATCGTATATCAATATAAAAACAAAGTCCGTGTGAATTTATTCAATCAACCGGGACCGGCCTCGGTGGCGTCGTGGCAGGCCATCGGTCTACAGGCTGGTAGGTACTGGGTTCGGATCCCAGTCGAGGCATGGGATTTTTAATCCAGATACCGACTCGAAACCCTGAGTGAGTGCTCCGCAAGGCTCAGTGGGTAGGTGTAAACCACTTGCACCGACCAGTGATCCATAACTGGTTCAACAAAGGCCATGGTTTGTGCTATCCTGCCTGTGGGAAGCGCAAATAAAAGATCCCTTGCTGCCTATCGGAAGAGTAGCCCATGTAGTGGCGACAGCGGGTTTCTTCTCAAAATCTGTGTGGTCCTGAACCATATGTCTGACGCCATATAACCGTAAATAAAATGTGTTGAGTGCGTCGTTAAATAAAACACTTCTTTCTTTCAAACAACCGGCCTCGGTGGCGTCGTGGTAGGCCATCGGTCTTCAGGCTGGTAGGTACTGAGTTCGGATCCCAGTCGAGGCATGAGATTTTTAATCCAGATACCGACTCCAAACCCTGAGTGAGTTCTCCGCAAGGCTCATTGGGTAGGTGTAAACCACTTGCACCGACCAGTGATCCATAACTGGTTCAACAAAGGCCATGGTTTGTGCTATCCTGCCTGTGGGAAGTGCAAATAAAATATCCCTTGCTGCTAATCGGAAGAGTAGCCCATGTAGTGGCGACAGCGGGTTTCCTCTCAAAATCTGTGTGGTCCTTAACCATATGTCTGACGCCATATAACCGTAAATAAAATGTGTTGAGTGCGTCGTTAAATAAAACATTTCTCTTTTTATTCAATCACTTGAAGATAGAAGATGCCTATCGGAAGAGTAGCCCATGTAGTGGCGACAGCGGGTTTCTTCTCAAAATCTGTGTGGTCCTGAACCATATGTCTGACGCCATATAACCGTAAATAAAATGTGTTGAGTGCGTCGTTAAATAAAACACTTCTTTCTTTCAAACAACCGGCCTCGGTGGCGTCGTGGCAGGCCATCGGTTTTCAGGCTGGTAGGTACTGAGTTCGGATCCCAGTCGAGGCATGAGATTTTTAATCCAGATACCGACTCCAAACCCTGAGTGAGTTCTCCGCAAGGCTCAATGGGTAGGTGTAAACCACTTGCACCGACCAGTGATCCATAACTGGTTCAACAAAGGCCATGGTTTGTGCTATCCTGCCTGTGGGAAGTGCAAATAAAATATCCCTTGCTGCTAATCGGAAGAGTAGCCCATGTAGTGGCGACAGCGGGTTTCCTCTCAAAATCTGTGTGGTCCTTAACCATATGTCTGACGCCATATAACCGTAAATAAAATGTGTTGAGTGCGTCGTTAAATAAAACATTTCTCTTTTTATTCAATCACTTGAAGATAGAAATCAGTCAAGCCTAATTTACGCGCTTTCATGGCGGAAATATTATATGTGTATGTGACATGTCGACATGGTCATGCTTGTGAGCAATCCATTCGCGCATTCTGGGAATCTGGGCCGCGTTTCACGAAATGATCGTACCTATGGCTGATTGTTGTAACTTACGATTGGTATTATGACTGAACTGTGTAATTCTATGATGGTTTCTGAAGCTATAATTGCCGTATGCATAATACATGAGAGTTATCTCCTATAGTGTTGTGTGAACGTCGTAATTCACATCAACAAGATACTGTGCATGTTTTTTGTTTGTTTGTTTGTTTGTTGTTAGTTTTTTTTTTTTGGGGGGGGGGGGGGTAGGAGCTCTTTTTTTTGGGGGGGTGGGGGGTAGGAGGGGTTTTTGTGGGGAGGGGTCATCGAAAGCCGAGTTTAATGAAGTGTATTGTAGATACAATCGATCCGTTTTGATGGAAATGAGTTCGTGGCCTTCTTGAAAAAGCATCATCTAACTTCCATTTGACATCTATGTTAGTGACTTACAAGTAAGTCAAAGACCTAGTGTAAATTGCAGTCTTATACTAGAGCCACTTCTAAGCTACGTCGCGTCGTGGAAAAAGTTATATGGTGGAGAAAGTTTGTATTCGCGATGATAGTAGTTCTACGATTATTCTGTATAACGAGGCCCTGGAGAGCAACTTCGTACAACGGTCTACGTAATATTTGAATAACGTTATAATGTTTGGTTTTACACCAGTCCCTTAAATAAAAGCAATACACATTCGTATCCTACTATTTTGTTGATAGAACACTTAATTTTCCCGCATTCAGTACCTAATATTTGTACAAGACACTTGCAGAAAGCCTGGTCGGTTGGAACTATTCATACAAGGAAGGAAACTGTTTATTTAACAACGCACTCAACACATTTTATTTACGGTTATATGGCGTTGGACATATGGTTAAGGACCACACAGATATTGAGAGAGAGAACCCGTTGTCGCCACTTCATGGGCTACTCTTTCTGATTAGTAGTAAGCGATCTTTTATATGCACCATCCCACAGACAGGACAGTACATACCACCAGCTGTGGAGCACTGGCTGGAACGAAAAATAGCCCAATGGGCCCACCGACGGGAATCGATTCTAGATTGATTGCGCCTCAGGCAAGCGCTGCACCACTGAGCTATCCCCCCCCCCCCCCCCCCCCCCCCATTCATACAAGCAACACAAACATGTCAGTTACTACCAGGTGGACTGAACTCAGCTGTACACGAAAGAATTCAGGAGAAACTACTACAGAGAGCCACAGGTGCTCCTTCTTGAATTTAGGCATCACAAAGAAGTGGTGATCAGTTTCTTTATTACAGATAGAACTCGGTCAATGGTATTGACTCGTTCAATATCGTTTCTTTGTACAAGGCGCGAGCTGTGTGACACGTCCAGAAAACCCAGGCAGTTTGTAACCAACACAGATATGTCAACTACTGCTGTATGGACCCCTAGAACATATTTGTCTAAAACGGTGTGTCTCTGGGTCAAACTGGCAGATTCTTCCAGTGCTTATAAAAGTGTTAAGAATCCAGACTTAACGGTGTGTCTCTGGGTCAAACTGGCAGATTCTTCCAGTGCTTATAAAAGTGTTAAGAATCCAGGCTTAACGGTGTGTCTCTGAGTGAAAGTGGCAGATTCTTCCAGTGCTTATAAAAGTGTTAAGAATCCAGGCTTAACGGTGTGTCTCTGGGTGAAAGTGGCAGATTCTTCCAGTGCTTATAAAAGTGTTAAGAATCCAGGCTTAACGGTGTGTCTCTGGGTGAAAGTGGCAGATTCTTCCAGTGCTTATAAAAGTGTTAAGAATCTGGATGAAACTCGCTCCAGACTTAAGACTAACATAGTCTGAGATTTTAAGGTCATGGTACTGCCAAATTGTAGGCGTGTGATGTCATTAGAGATTTGGATCTAGACTCTAAAAGTTCTAGAAGCACGGGTCCTGGTGTTCGGTTGGACGTCCTAATGTCTACAGAAGTTCAATACTATTGTTGGCGCGTGTCAGAGTTTGGCGATAGCAGGATTTTGTAAGAGCTTTGTAGAAGTGCATCCTACTGAATCGTCAGGATGTTTGATAAACGAGTTTACAGCATACCGATTTCTTAATTATTGGCTGTAGGGTGTCAAACATTTGATATTCCGACACGAAGTCTTTACAGGAAACACATATATTTCTTTAATCAGCAGCAAGGGATCTGTTAATGGAACTTTCCCACAGGTAGGACAGCACATACCATGGCCTTTGATATTCCAGTCGCGAGGCACTGGTTGTATGTGAAAACTTCAGTTGATCACGGACCTAAGGGTTTATTTGTTTCTAGGTCAATTTTATGTAAAGTGCCGGGAAAATGTGTAGATGTACAAGACTAGTTGTGAAAAGGTTATTGTTTTAAACAAGGAACTGTGCTGGCAAAAAAGTTAAGAAATAACCAACGAAGTATGAACATGAAGTATCAGTTGACAATATTCTTAAAATGATTTGATGTGGTATTAAACCTTAATCATGCATTTCTTTGGGTAACTTTACCCAAGAGTAGAAAACTCTAAGACAACTCGTAGCACGGCCAGTGTCATGTTTGGCTGTGTTTACTGGATGATGAAGGTTTAACAGCACATCAAATCATTTGAAGAATATTGTGAAATAATATCTCATGTTCATACATCAGTGGTTCCAGCATAACCGTTAATGATGAGTAAATACCTTTTAGACACCAATAACATGCACTGCTATAAGAGAACCAGGCACATTTAACATGCACGCGTTCATGACCGTATCTCTGTACATGATGGAGTACAATCACAGTAACACAAAGACATCAGCTACTATCTTGCAGACAGGCTCAAGTCAAGAACTGTGATTTACACGCGGCCATAAAAGCGTCTTTTCTTTAATGGTTGTTTTCCCTCGTGTAAAAGGCCCGACCGTTATCGCTGCAAACTGTTGATACTTGGGCCGAGCTTCTGCTATAGTAATTGAGGATCTGCGGTGCCCGCACTAAACATCTTTGGAATCGTGTTTAAACATCTGTGAAGATATCTCGGACAGCAGTAAAAAACTGTTCTCTGCAATCAGTGGTTATTTTGGAACGCGGATACCTATAAGCTAAACTGCATGCATGTCACTTAGAAAAAGGTGTGGGCTTAGTTTCTACGTCCGTTTTACGGTTTCAAGTAAAGATTTTCGAAACCCTTTTCAATTTGTTGTATTAGCATGTCCATTTTCAGGCCAATATTAATAAGAGGATAAAAGGAAATAGTGTTTGCTTTTTTTAATGGATTTGAACTAAAGCTATTCAAATAGGCCAACAAAAATAACAATATGGATCACATCATTTTACTGAGCCCAAATTTAAGCTCATCAGATTTTACACTAGAAAAGCAGATTTTAAATAAATTTTTCTAGAAGTGAGGGGGCGTATTTCTGAGGAATATTTTCATGTGAATACTAGTATATCTTTCACATTTCCGGTCGTTAAGCTGTTAGAGCGGACTATTTCATCTATACATGTAATACAGCGTTTAAAGCCTAAAGCTAAACTGAATATATTTAAAGGAATGGGTTCTGGAATCAGTTCTAAAAAGAGTTTAATTTTATTAATTTTCTTATTCCTGGCAGAAAATGACAGATGTTTCAGATTCGTCTTTAGGGAACTATATTTAAACGAAACCTTTTTTAAAAATACACATGTAGAGAATTGTATCCGTTATATGAATCATTTCATCTATTAATTGATATATCATACTATGAATGTATGTATGTACTTATGTATGTATTTATATATCATACTATGAATGTATGTATGTGTGTATGTGTATGTGTATGTGTATGTGTATGTGTATGTATGTATGTATGTATCAGGCACGGCGGAAGCAAGTAGACATTGGAGGGGGCTGACTGAAATCGAGGGCGCAAAGCACAGTTTCAAGGGCATTCAGGGGTATGCTCCCTTGTAAAATTTGGTAAATCTCTGCAGCACCGTGTTTTCTGAATCTCTACGTCCCAGCTGATCAGGTTTACAAGGCGTATAAATACACGGACGATGCCAAACAAAGCAATTTCCAAAATATAGTTATCGTCTACACGCGTGTTCACGCCACATTTCCTCTGTGACAACAAGCCTTCCGACTGCAGCCAGTAGAGCGGTAGTTACAATTAATTTCCGAAATTGTGGACAGCTTTAGAGTTCGTTTGTCAATATTTTTAGTAATTTCACATCAGTATTATTACAGTCTCCAAACATGCATTCAGCATAATCACAAGTAATATTTTTAAAAAATAATTAATTTTCTAAAGTTGGGTCTGCTTATGTGAATATTTTAAAACCTTACCTTCAGTAGTCTTTGAAAATGTTGTAACATTTATTTTGGGTTTAGCACCAAGACGTCAGCGATATTATAATGTGTGACGGCATCATACGAACGATCGTGTTACCTGTGGGCCATTTTATGAAATTACTGATGTTACAGAGGGCAGATAAATGTGTAGAAATTTCAACATGCAGTGTAACCAGAAATTAGACAATAGAGCTCTACTTAACGCAAATTACTGGGCGGAGGGTGGGGGGTGGGGCAGATAAAAAAAGAAGAGAGCAACAGTTAAAACAAAACATTTCACTTTTAAACTTAAACTCGCACTTTTTCGTATTTTTCAGAGGGCTGCCCCTTGCCTGTCCACCGCTAAGTACAGCACTGAAGAATATCGCAAAATGTACTCTTAACTTATTGTTAAATACTAGTAGTACACGCCCTCTGTGTTGGTTTTTTATCAAATTTACAGACGGGGGAAAGTTAACGAAGTAAAATCCACTTACCTATTATCAAAGACTGGTATTTAAATCCAGAGAACACAAAATGAGAAAAGTAACTGTCCGGGAGAAGAGAACAACGTGAAGAACCGCAAATGAAGAAAGCTTTTTTCTTTCTCTGTGAACATTCACGGGGTAAATGCGTATCAGAAGTTCACCACTGTTTGCACTTGGCTGTGTAACTGTACCGCTTGCCGTCCGTACCTCTTCGAGAGTCGAGTCGTCTGACTGGGCGATTTCACGCAGAACATTGGCGAAGAAAAGGTGGTGCGCGCGTTCTCTGCGTGTGCGTTGCTCTGGAAGCGTCCAAAACCCATTCCCGGGGTTATCACGTGGACGGGGCGCCAGCACTGTGGAGGAACTGGTCGCCAAACGAATCAATAAGCTTGCAGTCAAAGAAAGATGACATCTTGAACAATTTACAACGGATTAACCACTTGAAGTCGTTTAACCTCGCTCTCCAACAGAGGAGCGTCTGTAACCTTGTAATCCAAAGCTGGCCCTTGGTACCAGAAAGATTTCTTTCTCTCTCTCTCTCTTTTTCTTCTTCACCTTTCCCTGTCCTGCAGTTCTCTCCCGTGGCTTGAAGCGATGCTGGGACCAACAGAAGCTCAACTACTTGTTACCTAAATGATTACCGGCAGACGTGGGTGGAATTCTACTGAGGCAGTTTGGTGTTCTACCATTAGCGACTGTTAGCGTATCATGGTACTTAATCGTCTGTGTGTGACGGCACCGCGGTCTCGTTTTGCAGACACATTTCATATAATGATGTATGCCCATTCACTGTTTACCCGCTTCAAACGCCACTTATACATATTTATGTCAAGCTTTCACTGTTTTTGACAGGTCAGTTATCGATGTTTACTGCGTGTGTTAATGTCGATTTTATTTTAAAATGCCAAGGTTAGTCAAACTATTTATGGTATAATTGTTGTAATGTTTTCAAACGAATCAAAAATACAGTGTTGTAGCTAGCGAGGTGGGGTTGTCGCTCTTGTTTTAAGACTAAGTGGCATAAGATAGACATGCTGCAGCCGCAGTTTTCAAGGGTATCTTTAAACAAAGATTTCTTTCTTTGCCTTTCCCTTATCAGTAACACTAAAAAGAGTTAAAGTTTGTTTTGTTTAACGACACCACTAGAGGACATTGATTAATTAACCATGGTTATTTGATATCAAACATTTGGTAATTTCGACATATAGTCTTAGAGAGGAAATCCTCTACATTTTTCCAATAGCGGCAAGGGATGTTTTTCTAGAGAGCACAAGCCACGGCCTTTGACCAGTTGTGGTGCACTGGCTGGAACGAGGATAAACCCACTCAGGTGAATGGATCCAGAGAGGTGGTTCGATCCTGCAACGCAAGCACCTCACGTAAGCGCTCAACCGACTGAGGTAAATCCCGCCTCGACATGCAATAGCCGCAGTTTACAAGGGGCTGGGTGTCTTCAATAAACTTTCCTTTCTTTGCCTTTTCCTTATAAGTAACACTAATAAACACAACACTTTATTACGCTCTGGCCATTCCATCAAGGCATACGAGGAAGATATACAAAACAAGGACAAATAAATAAGCATTCTAAAAGTACTCGTAAAGTAATACATGTCCCCTACCGGACCCAAGACATTTTCATATCTCCCAAGTTGAAGGCCTAAAACGCAGTTACAAATGGCTTCTTCACATGAGAGTCAAACTTGATCTGTAACTCTCTGTGATAAAGCTATACAATTTTACTTTTTAGATGTCAATATATTGACGCATTACGAAAAAACATTCAGAGAAATATATGTGGGATAAACGGACACACAGATGTACAGACTGACAGACAGATATACGAACGGATGTACATACTAACAGACAGACGGAGACAAAACATATAGTTTCTTTCGGATAAACCGATAGGGGACCAATAA
>NC_054702.1:2421120-2451120 GCF_016097555.1 Gigantopelta aegis | reverse complement strand
GTCATCTTAACACCACAACACCGTCGACTCCGACTGCAGTGGTGCCAGATTCATCGACAATGGCCTCAACTGCGATGGAGACAGGTGTGGTTCAGTGACGAGTCCCGATTTCTGCTCCGACGTCATGATGGAAGATGTCGCGTGTATAGGCGTCGTGGTGAACGTTATGCGGCAAACTGCGTGCAGGAAGTGGACAGATTCGGCGGGGGTAGTGTCATGGTGTGGGCAGCCATCTCACACACTGGCAGAACTGACCTGGTCCACGTGCAGGGCAACCTGAATGCACAGGGCTACATTGACCAGATCCTCCGGCCACACATCGTTCCAGTTATGGCCAACGCCAACGCAGTGTTCCAACATGACAACGCCAGGCCTCACACAGCACGTCTCACAACGGCTTTCCTACAGAACAACAACATTAATGTCCTTCCTTGGCCATCGATATCACCGGATTTGAACCCAATTGAGTATCTATGGGACGAGTTGGACCATCGCCTCCGACAGCGACAACCACAGCCCCAGACCCTGCCCGAGCTGGCAGCAGCCTTGCAGGCCGAGTGGGCCACCATCCCCCGGGACGTCATCCGTACTCTGGTTGCTTCAATGGGCAGGCGGTGCCAGGCAGTTGTCAACACACGCGGAGGCCACACCCGGTATTGACTCCAGATGACCTTGACCTTGGTGGTGTGTCCTATCACTTACTCACAATGGACTAGAGTGAATTGTGAACAATCCTGCAACATTTGGTAATTATCGGACTCACCATTCAATAATTAAATCAATTCTCCAAATGTTACGACAATGTGGTTTTGCGTTTCTTCTTTTGAAGAGTATATATATATCAAGCTTGATTCCATGGACAGTCATCCTCACCCTGTCGTAGACACAACCACAAATAATGTAACTAATTAAGCAAACACCTAGTTGAAAGTAGTCTATCACGATAAACCTTGGTTTATTTTCCTTTAAAATAGCTTAAAACATTAATACGTCTGATAAAAATTCCCGAAAGCTGATTTTAATAGATGTTCTACGAAACGCGGCGCTTCTAATGATACCAAAATAAACACACCCAGACCACACCCAGACCAAGCATCACTGCAAATCGATTCATTAACAAAAGTAATTTTTAGAATGTCAACAATTAAATGCAATGAGCAACTTGTGCACATGTATATGTATGCAGATATCAATTTAATTATTTATTTACTTGTTTGTTCTTTTCTTTCGTTCTTTATTTCTTCATTTATAGATTTAAAAAATATATATATATATTTTAATTTGTGGATGGTATTAAATGGTATACGTTCTACAAACAATAAAAAAAAACCCAAGTAATAGTAATCAGACAGTTTGCAATTACTAAGTATGGCTTATTTCAATAAAATATATATGTTATGCATTGATACAATAATTATACTTATGGTTATGGGTACCTTTTCGTCAATAATCCAAATTTAAGAATAATAAGTCTGCTTTTGGAAACTGATTCCCTCCCTGCAGTATACATACGTTTATAAATGTTTGAAATAATTTAATAAATAATCCAGAATTATCCATTTGGTCTTTCGATGAATGAAATCGGTATGGTTGTACAATAAAGTGCTTCACTTCATGGTGGTAACATCGTTTCATTATTTGTGTGGATTGGTGGAAATGTAATCATCATTGCTAGACAATGTATTCGCAACGTAATCGATTAATTTCAATTATCTTGTAATCGTAATCGCAATCGTAACATTCTAAAGTAATCGTAATCGATTACTTTTGTCAAGTAATCGGTCCATCTCTGATATATATATCAGTCATTAAAGAGATTGAGCCACGGGGCCCATTGTTATTATTTTGGTTTTATAATGGCAACGTTTAAATAGGATATATCTTTCTATTTAAAAAATTTCAATACACTTTTAATGGCAATGATTTCTAAAAAGGAATTCTGTATTTTTGTACAATAAACATAGTATGTTATATTAATATTTAGCCAATTATTATCTTTTTCATTATTTATGAAAGCAAACATGATATTATTTTTATTAAAACTAATTATATTCCGTCTTAGTCAATATACTACTTGTACTAATACTAATTGTACTGCTTCCCATATGTTTTGGGTCTCATTGCACTCTACGAATTAATGTGATGTGGTTTCAATGATTACTACATAAATTACACATATTCAAATCGGCGTAACGAAACATATGTAAAATTGTATTAATAGCTCAAATACTTTGGACTAATCTATATTGGAACCATGTTTCCCTCTCATTTGTGTATAAAATCAATTAGGTAAACTCGCCGATTAATTTTTAACTCTAATTCATGTGTCCCTCTTATTCTGTTTAAAACCTACTCTGCTTACAATTATTATTATTATTCTGTATTTTCCCTCGGTATTCAACGTCGACACGTTTCCTTAACAATGAAACATAAATGTCCTTTAAAATGATACTTTTATAGTAGACATCAAATATATAAATAAAAAATGAAAACTTCTTTCAGCGATGAGTTAGACTTCAAGCTCTTGAGGCAGATGTATCAATGCCGAAAAGACAGAAAATCTATAAAAGCCATTTCTGAAATATGTATTTTTGAATTGAGCATTCCTCAAATCCTATAGCGAATTCTTATTCAAAAACATACCTGCTATACTTGCAGCTGCTGGCACGGATTAATAGGGCCTATATGTTTGAAATAGGCTTTTGTTGAATTCAGCATAGTCATAACTTACGAAGCTTCCATTTATATATTTGTTTAATAAAAATTTCTTAAAGCCACATAATCATCTACATTTTATTTGTTGCTGTGGACGCCATCTTGGTTACTAGGGAATTAATATTTTTAGGAGTTCAAAATGTGCTTTTTTATTTTATGTTATTTTTTCTACTAATCATACAAAAAACATTTCATCAACGGCCATTCTGTTGTCATTTGTATGACAGTTTTTGTGTTAACAAGGGACATCATGTTAGTTGCTATGGAAAGAATTATTATAGCTAGACTTAATTAAATAGCAAATATTAACTCGGCTTAAGTCAGTTTTCGCCATTGATATCTACAGTGTGTGTTATAATCTAGCAGCATTGTACTGTAACGCTAGCTGAAACTTGTGTCCCGTCCCCTTCCTCAACTAGAGATAGTGCACACCACTATCACACCCCTTCAGATATCGTTCATCCGGACCTAGATTATATCCATTAACAAAATATTCCGCAATGGCCGAAAAGGTTTTTTTTCTATTTACATAGTAATGTGTTTATTACTCATAAGTTTAGCAGAGTAATGTGTTGTCACTCAAATCTCATTAACAACACATGTTGCGGGCTCGCGGGGTGGCAGTGAACGTACATTCCTGTCGTTTTTGTCTGTAACAAACGATAAATGTGTTTTGCCTTTTTACATCGCATGAGACTGAGTGGGTTGACGATGGCCGTTCGCCCCTCCACTCATACACAACTAGGAATCAGAGCAGTTTTCCAGAACAACGACTGAATTGTGCAGGGGACTGGGAGGGGGACTCTAACCCCTCCAATAATTCTGAATAAAAAATATTACTGGTAGTAAATCTTAAAGCAGAGATGAATTTTACTTGTATAATGCAGGAAATTGCATTTCAGGACATTTTTAAAATGTACGGGACAGCAGTGTGTGTCTGCATGTGTGTGTGTGTGTGTGTGTGTGTGTGTGTGTGTGTGTCCGCGTGTGTGTGTATGTGTGTGTCTGTGTTTGTGTGTGTGTATGTGTGTGTCTGTGTGTGTGTGTGTATGTGTATGTGTTTATGTGTGTGTTTATGTGTGTGTGTGTGTGTTTATATATATATATATACATGTGTGTGTGTGTGTGTGTGTATGTCTGTATGCGTGTGTGTCTGTGTGTCTCTGCGTCGTGTGTGTATGTGTGTGTCCGTGGGTCTGTCTCTGTGTGTGTGTGTGTGTATATATATATATATATATATATATATATATATATATATATATATATTTATTTGTGTGTGTGTGTGTGTCTGTCTGTCTGTATGTCTGTGTGTATGTGTATGTGTTTGTATGTGTGTCCGTATATGTGTGTGTCTGTATGTGTGTCCGTATGTGTGTCTGTGTCTCTGTGTGTTTATGTGTGTGTTTATGTGTGTGTGTGTCTATATATATATATATATATATATATATATATATACACGTGTGTGTGTGTCTGTCTGTCTGTCTGTATGCGTGTGTGTCTGTGTGTGTCTCTGCGTCGTGTGTGTATGTGTGTGTCCGTGGGTCTGTCTGTGTGTGTGTGTGTGTGTGTATATATATATATATATATATATATATATATATATATTTATTTATTTATTTATTTGTGTGTGTGTGTCTGTCTGTCTGTATGTCTGTATGTCTGTTTGTATGTGTATGTGTCTGTATGTGTGTCCGTATATGTGTGTGTCTGTATGTGTGTGTCTCTGTGTATCTATGTGTGTGCGTGTGTTTGTGTATGTGTGTGTGTGTCTTTCTCTCTTTCTGCGTGTGTGTATGTGTGTCTGTGTGAGTGTGTGTATACATATATATATATATATATATATATATATATATATATATATATATATATATATATATATATATATATGTATACACACACTAAATCTAAAATCTAAGAAAAACTAAATCTAGCAGACCGCATAGATACAACAGCAAAAAGTGAAGCATTTATTACGTTAAAAGACCACAAACCAAACTTCTCCAATAAACCCACCTGTAGACTAATAAACCCATCTAAACCGGAAATTGGCATAATAAGCAAAAAAATCTTAGAGAGAATCAACAGAAAGATTCTGAACACAACCAGAACAAACCAGTGGAGGAACACGTCAGACGTGATTAAGTGGTTTAAAGCAATATCCAATAAATCCAACTATTCTTTCATATGTTTCGACATATGCGATTTTTATCCGTCCATAACAGAAAATCTCGTGAAACAAGCCCTACAGTTCGCATCCAAATTCGATGATATTTCTAGCGATGAGATGGAAATAATATTACAAGCAAGAAATTCACTGCTATTTAACAACAGCAAGGCATGGTGCAAAAGAGGCAAACAATCACGGTTTGATGTAACTATGGGTAGTTACGATGGAGCAGAAATTTGCGAAATAGTTGGGCTCTTTCTTCTTTCAGAACTACAAGCCAAATACGGCAACAATATAGGACTATATCGCGACGATGGCCTAGCTGCATTCAATGAGTCACCGAGAACCATAGAGATAATCAAAAAAGATATTTGCAGAATATTTGCAAACCATAAACTCAAGATCACCATAGTCGCCAACAAAAAATCTGTAGATTACTTAGACGTAACTCTAGATCTTGAAAAGAGCTCAGTCAAACCCTATATGAAACCAAACAACACACCTTTATACATCCACAACAAGAGCAACCACCCTCCAAATATCATCCGCAGTATACCAAAAACAATAAATAAAAGGCTTTCTGATATATCTTCGAATGAGTGCATCTTTGAAGAAGCGAAACGCCCATATAAGGAAGCCTTACTCAAGAGCGGATATAACTATAACCTCAAATACACCCCAACAGCAGAAAACAACAGACGCAGAAACAACCGCAATAGAAACATCACCTGGTACAACCCACCATATAGCTCCAACGTGAAAACCAACGTAGGTCACCAGTTCCTCAGATTACTCGATGAGTGCTTTCCCAAAAGCAACCCTCTCCACAAAATTATAAATCGAAACACCGTTAAAATTAGCTATAGCTGCATGCCTAATGTTGGGAAAATAATTTCAGCGCATAACAAAACTCTACTTCAACAACACAGAGACAAAGACGCCGTTCCCCCCAGAGAATGCAACTGTAGACGAAGAGCTGAATGTCCACTTGAGGGCAAATGCTTGCAGAAAGGAGTAATATATCAAGCTACCGTTAATACACTCGATAACAACAAGCAAGAAACATACGTTGGTTTGACCGAGAACACATTTAAGACGAGATACACTGCGCACACGAGCAGTTTTCAAAACGCAACACAGAAGAACGCAACAGCGCTAAGTCAGTACATTTGGACACTGAAGGATAGATTCACCCCATACACCATTAAGTGGAAAATTTTATCCAAAGCAAAATCATACTCTCCAGCGAGCAAAAGATGTAACCTCTGCCTGAAGGAAAAACTGTTCATAATGTATAGACCTGAAACCAGCACACTAAACTCCAAGAATGAACTCGTATCAGCATGTCGACACAGACGCAAATACCTTCTGTGCGCATACCACACATCACCTATTATAGACCTGCATAGTGACGTAACCTCGACGTCACAGAGTCCATTACGTCATCAGCTTTCCGTTGACGGTGTAATTAAATCTACATCTGATGAGTGAGAGCAATAATTCAACTCTCTCACGAAACAAGCCTGTCATGTAGAGAAAAACATACACTTTTTAACGATATATATATATATATATATATATATATATATATATATATATATGTGTGTGTGTGTGTGTGTGTGTGTGTGTGTGTGTCTGTGTGTGTATATATATGTGTGTGTGTGTGTGTGTGTGTGTGTGTGTGGATCCGAATTCAGAACCGACAGAACTTGTACTCTGTAAGTAAGTACATAGTTTTCGCCCACGAGATTGCACATCAGTAGCATCAAGTGACCACGTGCGTTAATTTAAGCCGCATAAACAAACTTGTACGGTGTTCAGGAGGCCGAGCGCTCGCTAACAATTTGATCGCTACCATCGTATTTTATCACATTAGATTAATCCTTCTAATGTTCGGTGTAAAACACAGCCCTGAAGGTTGTACTATACCAAATAAAATCCTATAGGCGACCATGTTAACGTTTGTGTTTAAAAACACTATATGCAATATATCACTCAAACTATGACCCATAAATATCAGTACTACAACCCCTACCTCAAAGTATTAACTGCAGAAATGGTACCTTTCATGGCTCATTTTCGGTATAAGCAGATGTTTTTGCAGCACCCCTAGTTTCACATATATAACACATAGTATTAGCCAGCCACCGATCAGACTTTAGGCCTATTGCTCGAATGGTTCAGGTTATGTTCGAACAAAATATTTTCGTTTTGGGTTATTAGTTTTATAAATATGCTTTGCTATTTTCAGATAACCAATTTATTATTATTTATATTTTTTTATTATTATTATTTTTTTTATATATTTATTTATTTATTTTTGCATTAAAAATATACAATAGTAGTTAACTTGGCAATGGCATTACAAATTCAGAAAATATTGGACTACATGTATGTGAAGAATGCACTCGAAAGTGTGGAATCAAGAAAAATGCATAATTTTTTATAAATCCACACTTCCTCGTATATTCTTCACTACGTGTAGGTGTTGCGACGTTACATCGTGATCAGTGTACTGGATGGGATCCGGTATTTAGTTTCGAACTCACTGCCAATTTGCTTTAGTCTCGATAGTATAACCACCGCAACAATCGAGGCTTAGAGTTAGCATAGCCACCGCAACAATCGAGGATGAGAGTGTTGTGTGAGTGAATACTTCTTTTGACCTTGATGAGTAATTACATCGTTTGTGTTCAGGCAAGCTGATAATTACATCGCGATCTCTTCTCTTTTTTTTCTTCTTCTCTTCTTTCTTTTTGCTCTCTCACAGAAACTTGAAGACAAGGCCGATGCATCTGGCCAAGCAGTTGGCGCGAGCACGAAATGCTCACCAGTCATACGTCCAACATGATGGACTACTGTCGTGCCGGAAGCAACGCCATTAGTTTACTGGACAGCTGGGAATCCATTTCCGGGGACTTTTTTTGTTGATTGTCGAAAGAATATATTGCGTGCTAGGACGTAACAAAATATATGAGATTCTAGCATTTTACTCCAAGGCATGCTATGTTATTAAGAACCAAGCATTCGCGGTCTTTAGGCATTTTGATTTTGCTAAATTGCCTCCAACTATTCGAAGTTATTTGTTCCTCAGCGGAAGTTGCTTGCATGTTAGTGCGCGACTAAGCGGAAGTTAAGTGACTCACTGATTTGCAACACGCTGGTTCCTGTATCTATCGCTGGAGTAGTTAAAACTGCAGGTTTATTGAGGAAAGGCGCGAAGCAAAGAAATGGAACATTTGGATTAAACAATATTAATGTTCCGTACAATAAAGGCAACATGGATAAGTTCAGTAAGACCGAGCAAAAACACGCTCGTAAGACGTTAGTCAGAATAACCATATCGGGAACCAATCAAACTGCGAACATTAGCATATGTCGCTGTCGCTGAACGCAAACTAGGCTCAGAAACCTATATTAAGACCTCGCCATACACATGACAATTTGACATGATTTTAATCACAGGTAGGTACCTATCAAGCAAACACTTGACAATAGCAACGTTTTCAGAATAATATGAGATATATAAACTAATTATTTAAAACTGGTTTCACGATATTTCAACACAATTTTCTCTGATGCTTTCAAACCTACATGTCTTCATTACAACCGTTTAAAAGTCGTTCATATAGTTTAAGGGTTAAATGTGTCTTGTAGTCCACGAGCCACGACCCAAAATTTGGGGGGTGACGAATGCTCATAGTGATTTTTGTCAAGGACTATATCCCTAGGAATGGAAAATGTATGATAGCATTGCAGGACTCACAGCTTTCTGTGTGTATCCACCCGTTTTGTGACCCTACCCCCATTTCCACGACAGTTATATTTTTATAGAATTGCTTAAAGGTGACTAGTTTAAAAGCATTGTAAAACATTTGTCAGGGCATTTAGGAATGCAAAACTTGGAGGATTGGGAGGTAATAAATTTGTGAATTCAGCACCTTAAATATTCTTTTTGAAGGATCTTATTGCAGCAGAAGCTTGTTGTGACATCTAGTTAATATTTACATCCTATATATAAAGGGTTTTTTAAAGTGTTTTTGTGTAACAACCCTTTTGATAACCCTACCCCCTTTCTCAAAAGCAGTATTTCAAAGGAATTGTAAACAGGATAACTAAATAAAAACATCATACAATATTTATTAAAATATACACGGCAAACCTGAAGGTAAACAAAGTTGATGGGATATTAATTTGAGAAATAGAAGCAATAGTGACATCATTTGAAGGTTAGGGTATCACATAACACTTTTGTTTGATTATTAGGTAATGCAATTTTCGCCATTTTACAATTGTAATTCCAGTTGAATTTTAGGTTTACACTTTTTTCAGGGCTATAATGTACCTGAATGTTTGTTGAACTCCCACAAATTATACTATTCAAAAAAAGAAACGCATAGAGCATATTTTTCATAACATTAATTTTGAAATAACACAATAGTGAATGTTTTAGTATTATCTTATTCTATAGCTGGTGGATATGATATCATGCAATTCTGAAGCTGACAAAACGCATGATTTGACATCAGCACGTGCAAATATGTTTTTCACAATATCCATAATAATGGTTGCAGAGCTTACATTTATCACGTACAAATCATGCACGTACAGCACGTGCACTACCCCTTGACAGAAAATTGAGTTACATTCACACACGCATTATCGATAGTGTCGCTACGTAACGTTGAACTTATGCCCAGGCTGACAGAGCCACAACGTAACAACGCAATTGGCCGGATGGAAGCCGGGGAATCGCAATCCACAGTTGCACGTCTTTTCAACACATCTCAGAGTACAATATCTAGGCTTTGGCACCGTTATCAGCAAACCGGAGTGTCACGTGACCGCCCCAAATCCGGTCGTCCCAGAGTTACCACACCGGCGCAAGACAGATACATACGTCTACGACATTTACGTGACAGATTCCTAACTGCTTCATCATCAACTTTTGCCATACCTGGGATGCGAAGAATTTCGGACCAGACCGTAAGAAACCGTTTACGTGAAGCTAATATTCGAGCTAGAAGACCAGCTAGACGGATAATTTTAAACGCGCAACATAGGCGTCTACGGTTTACATGGTGCAGACGTTGTCTGATATGGCGTCGACAGCAGTGGCGAAGAGTGGCTTTCAGCGACGAGTCGCGTGTTTTGCTTCAACGCGCCGACGGCAGAGCTAGAGTTTACCGACGACGTAACGAGCGTTATGCCAATAATTGTGTGCGGCAGGTGGACAGATATGGAGGGGGGAGTGTTATGGTATGGGCGGCCATCACTTACACTGGCAGAACAGACCTTGTACATGTCCCAGGTCAGCTAACAGCCCAACGTTACTGCAACGAAATTCTCCAGCGTCACGCCATCAACGCAGAAAATGTCATCTTCCAGGACGACAATGCACGGTCGACATAGCGCACGTATAACAACAGACTTCCTGAATCAACACAATGTCGGAGTGATGCCATGGTCTTCAAGATCACCTGATCTTAACCCCATCGAGCACCTGTGGGATGAACTAGATCGACGTTTACGGCAACGTAACCCTGCGCCACAAACGCTACCCCAGCTGCTCCAGGCTTTGCAACAAACATGGGCTACAATTCCCCAGCCTGTGATTCAAGCATTGTTTGATTCCATGCGTAGGAGGTGCCAAGCCGTCATTGCTGCTCATGGGGCTCATACTCGATATTAGTGTCCATGACCGTGACCTTGATACGGTGGCCTAATCCTGTTGATTTGATAGACGATTTCATTCCAAGTGATGATCTGATCATGTTTAACAAGTTTCAATTTTACTGCTCTGGTATTGAGCAAAGATATGATGCTATAAATTTGCAATCCAATCCTAACATATACCAGTTATGCGTTTCTTTTTTTTGAAGAGTATATATTTATATCTTCCATATATAAAGCATCTGTCAAGCTATTTGCTGATAAAGTTATTAACATGAGCATGGCTTTTAAAAAAAAAAAAAAACATTTGTTAATACAAATTTTATTATTTTCTAATATAAACCAATTAAAGGTTTCTGTCAACTTAAAATGTACTTTGATCACATATTTATTGTTACATGCAGTTGATAATAAATATTATTGTTTAAAATCATATTGCTGTACAAGACTAAGTCGAAACAATAAATCAGTTGGAAATGCATACATTGCCTTGATAGATTAAAACTACCACGTAAAAGATGGATGCATATTTTGCAAATATCAAATTTCTGTGCTACATTTCTATCACTGTCTTCAACCTGGTTGTCGAAATCTACAATTATGAACATTATACCAGTCTATATAGATGCTGTATACCATAGTAGTCTTCTTCTGTTTCTTGTTTCCACCCTGTATCAACGGCACTTGGTGTCACTGGGTCATACTCTACATTACAATCGGGTTGATTGAATGTTGTTTAAATACTATGTTTTATCAAACAATCCCTACATAGTTACGCTTGCATGTTGTGTATGTTTTATTAAAAAATCCCTGCATAGTTACACTTTCGATTCTGCCCTTCTTTGCACAGAACAGAAACATATCCTGGCAGGCTCTAATCTAGAATTGAAAAGTAGGAGAAGTGAATTTCTCCCTTTCAAGAACAAAGGGAAGAATTGTGATACAAATAGGTGATGTGAACATTTATTGGTACATTTTGTAATGTTTCGGAAAGGCTTCGAATTAGACACACAGTTCTGATTCCTAGGTACACTGGCAGTGTAACCCCCAGTGCATACAACTCTACAAACATTTTGATAGTCAATACAGATTCAACAATACTTGCACCAGTTTGAGGACCACATTTGTGAGAGCAATGGAACTCCAGGGATCTCTTGGATCTCTTGTATCCCTCAATTGTAGCATGAGCTGCATGCAATAGCAAGCATCAGTCAACTTGAAAACACCGGATGGCATACAACCTTGGATATTGTTTTAATATTTGTTATCAAAACACTTTCCCTTGGAGTGTATTTGTGTATACTGCCTTCCTACATTCTTTGACTAGGAAAGTATTTAAATTGGTGATATTGGAAACCTGATTCCGAAAGGTTCTCAATTGTTTTACAAAATATGTTGCTCTTAGTAAAAGTCCCATTATATATACCAATCACAATATTATCATGTTTTGTGTGGCTTCCACCTAATAATTATTTATGCAACATTGATTTAACACCTCTAAAAACTTAACATAATCACTGTTTACTACCTGGACCAAGTCAATCTCATCAACAATACCTGGTAGTTAAAACATTTCTGTTAGACTATCTGCTCATGTCAAATTCATCTGCAACGAGGCCCATTATAGAGGTACCAATTAAAGTTAAAGGATATCTGGAAATTATGCCGTGTGCCAGCTCAGTGATGCACACAAACAGTGATTGGTCTTCAATTAATTTTTTGTCACAAATGGTAATGTTTCAGCTTTTCGTATTCTGATTTTGTCATGAGATTTATTGTTATATATAGTCGCTCACCCTGAAGGTTGCATAACACTGTTATTCAACAAGTCAAAGACAGTATCCACTGAAACTGCCTATGCAGTACAGATGTTCTCAGCAAATGCATTTAATCAACATTGAACGAGGCTTACTACCAGTACTATGGAATAACGTCATGATCCCTTTGACCGTTTGGCTTTGGAAACTCTTTATGATAACGCATTGATGTTCTGCTGTATCTTTATAGCAGCAGAAATTAGCCTTAACGCTGTTGTGACCTCTAGAGTCCGGGCATCTTTGTTCACTTAAACTTATTTGTTTTTAGGAATGCATCCACACATATTGTTGTCATGCATCTGATAAAAAATGCTGCCAATCTGAAAGGCTTCAAACATATTGGAAGATAGGTTTTGTGCTTAATAAGTGTATGTGCCATAATACAGCTAGTCAAACAGAGCCCTAACGTGCAATTCCCACATGAGATGCTCGTAGAAGGCTAAGCAATGTATCTATATAACTGTGAGGCATCAAACATTCTGAAAACTCTTCATTTCTGTGGGACAGACCTTTGAATAAATCTTTCTAGAGATTGTTTAACTCTGCTAAAACTTGGCAAACTGCTAAGCTGTCAAATTTTATTTGGTACAAGTCTTTAACCATGCAGGGTTTTTTCTTTGGTTGGCTTTTTGCCCAAATAGTAAACTGACCAAGCTAGTCTCATAATACTTTTAGAGCTTCATGATGTACTTGTACATGGTTGTATATCTTCACAATGTGACTCAACTAACTATGTCTACAGCAATCATATACCTATGTACAAGCCTTTAAATCACCATCATATGATGCCTATAGTATTAAGAATGATTCCATTCTTAAGATAATACTGATATAGCCGTCGTTATGCCTTTGCAAACTGTTTGATTCATCAGTACGGCAATGGTTTATAAAGGTAGTTTTATTCTGAGATGCTCTGGTTCTGGTTCACAATTTAAAATACAATCATCGGCTCGGAACAAGATTTTGTGATAGTAGGCAGGTATCTTTGGAATGGTTCGTATTGAAATATCTTGTATTCATACCGAATTCGGTTCAACTTTGGATTTTCTATTTATCTGTGTTTGTCTGCCTTGCTAGCCTCCAAATGAGGTTATTTGTTTTCAATCAACTTTAGCTAAATATTTGGGGTTTTGTTTTATTATTGGTACGATCCATTACCAGTGACTGTGGTCCAACGTATGCACCAGAAACATAAAATTTCAAACATTTGCTCCAACAGTGAGAGCCACCTCCAGTCTATCAATGCTGTCCCAAAATAGATTCGTCTGTATTAGGATAAATGGTGGCTGAAAAATATTGAAGTGCTAACTCGTGGTAGCCTCAAGTTTCAGAAAACATAAAGCTCCATCATTTGTCATCAGCAGGGAGTATGACACACCCTGTCATGTTATTGTCAATGTCTGGATTAGTTCAACATAATTATGAAGGCATTAATATTAAATTTTAGGAAACGTGTACAGCTGAATCACTTACCAGTGCATTAATGCAATTAATAAATAGGTAAACTTGAATATAATAAACATGTGTTGTTTTGATCTTTTAACTTGTGGATTCAACAGTATGCCTATTTGTGTGTGGCCATGTTATGATATGTTAGTATCTTCCATGGACTGTACAAAGATACAATTTTAAACAATAATATCTTTGTAGTCATGGTTATATTACAAAGGTAACAATACATGATCAATATGGGATTTAAATCAATAACGTAGACTTTTAATCAGTTTTAGTCTAATGAGAGATCATTTTAATGGCATCTCACCAACATATAACGTCAAATTCACTTTACATGTAGAATCTAAGTAGTATTTAGCAGCCTAATATAGATTTGTGTGCAATAAAATTCCTGAAACAAAACATTTGTGGATGTCAACCTAAACTTCAAGTGAAATTACTGTTGAGAAATGGTGGGAATTGCAATACGTAATGTAAAAATAAAAGTGTTATTTGAGACCATAACCCTCTAGGGATGACACAATTGCTTTTATTTCTGAAATTCATATTCCACTAATTTGCTCTTCGCTTATTTTTTCCTTGCCCATCCTAATAAATATTTTACTTTAAGTGTTTTATTTAGTCACTGTTAACAATTCCATTGAAATTTTGCTGTTGAGGAAATAGGGGTAGGGCTATAAAATGTGTAATTACACAGCAAATCCTGCAACAAAACTTTACCTATATGATGTAATTAATAACTGGATGTCCAAATGAGTTTTTATTATAATTAGAACATTTAAAGAGGATATTTGAGGTGCTGAACCTAAACTGTATGTTAAATTTCTACTGAAAAATAAAACTGTGTGAATTGTTGTATTTTGTAACGTTACAGAAAAAGTGTTATATGAGACCCTAATCATCAAAGGATTTCAATATTGGTAATATATCTGAATTCTCCAGTCCATTATCTCCCAAGTTATGTTTTCCTAAATGCCCTGAGAAATATTTTACAATGCTTTTAATATGGTCACCCTTTAGCAATTCTGTAAAAAATATAACTGTTGAGGAAATAGGGGTAGGGTTATAAAATGTGTAATTACACAGCAAATCCTGCAAAAAACCTTCATTTATAGGATGTAAATAATAACTGGATGTCCAAATGAGCTTCTGTTTTAATTAGAACATTTAAAGAGAATATTTGAGGTGCTGAGCCTAAACTTTATGTTAAATTTCTACTGAAAAATAAAACTGTGTGAATTGTATTTTGTAATGTTATAAAACAAAGTGTTATATGAGACCCTAATCCTCAAAGGATTTCAATATTGGTAATATATCTGAATTCTCCAATCCATTATCTCCTAATCCTCCCAATGTTGTATTCTTAAATGCCCTGACAAATATTTTACAATGCTTTCAATATAGTCACCCTTTAGCAATTCTGTAAACATATAACTGTCGTGAAAATTAAAATGGGGGTAAGGTCACAAAACGGGTAGATACACACAAAAAGCTGTGAGTCCTGCAATGATATCATAAATTCTCCATTCCTAGGGATGTAGGCCTTGACAAAAAGCATTATGAGCATTCGTATAAAAGACCCCTTGCTGCTTCTCGGAAAGAGTAGTCTATGTGGCAGCAGCGGGTTTCCTCTAAAGAAATATGTCAGAATGACCATATGTTTGACGTCCAATGTGCTCTTGAGGCGTCGTTAAATAAAACAAACTTTACTTTACAAACTCTTAAACTGCCACCACAGAGTTTGTACCCAAAACAAGAAAGGGGATGGGAGGGGTTATGGACAATTTGGAATAGCATTTGGACAGAAAAAATACTAATTGGCTAAGAGATTTCGACTTCTTCTTCTTAAATTCCACTGGGAAGATTTCAACAAAACTTTGTCCGAATCATCCTCCAGGGAAGTAATATTTAATTTCATCACATTGTCGATTCGCGCTGTCATATATTTTTTATAAATATCAAAACATCGCTTGTCTAGTCGTATTATTTACTGTTCTTTTTTTTTCTGTTTTCAACCGCAGAGAGAAAATGACAGACCTTTTAAAGCAATGATTGCATGCTTCTTCAATTAAAGTTTGCGGAAGCTGGTGCTTGGTGTTTTGATAAAATGTTTTAACGTCATCTGGGACACGACTTCGACGCTCCGGCCGTGGCGTTGATTGATGCTCCCTTTCTGCCGCCCAGCCTCTGTGGGAATCAGGCAATCAAACGTTTTCACCTTTCGGCGAGATTTTCTTTAATGAAGCGGCTAAAATGCCCTTGCAAAAATAACTGTCCATTGGTCCGTTTCCTGTGCTAATGCTTTTATGGATTATGAATAAATATTTACATTCTCAGAGGTTTTAGAAGGTTTAAATGTGTCTATAACCTGTGTTGCAGTGATTATTTTGACATTTATAGCACTTAAAGCAGTCTTATTAAAATATATTTGTTGGCATAAATAAAACAGCAGTCTTATTATAATATATTTTTTGGCATAAATAAAACAGAGAGAGAGAGAGAGAGAGAGAGAGAGAGAGAGAGAGAGAGAGAGAGAGAGAGAGAGAGAGAGAGAGAGAGAGAGAGAGAGAGAGAGAGAGAGAGAGAGACGGACAAAGGCAAACGGACATACAAATAAACAGATATACAGATCTACGATTGGCATATCAAACTCATTGGTATGTGTTGTCTTGTCTTTGGGTAATTCCGTATCAAAACGCCTTGCTTCTGGACGGGATCTAGCTCAGTTGGTAGAGCGCTGGCCTGAGATGTTTGGGTCAAAGGGTCGAACCCCATTGGTGAAATCATTCTCTGAATGAGTTTTTCTGCCTGTGTCAACCAGTGCACCATGACTCAGATTGGTATATCAAAAGTCGTTTTATGTGTTGTCTCTCCGAATGAACGTACAAATAAAAAAACTAGTTTCTTGTCAAAAATTACCAAATGTTTCACAGCAAACAGCCAATGATTAATCAATCAACGTGCTCTAGTGGTGTCGTTAAAGAAAACAAACGTTTAGCCTTGCTGCTGTTCGGTAGATGTAGACTGCATGGCGGGTGGAAGTGTATTATCTCGCTGTTTAGTCCAACCGCCGCAATAAGCATTTAAAAATGAAGTTTGTTTTATTTAACTACACCACTAGAGCACATTGATTTATTAATCATCGGCTATTGGAAAAAAGAAAGAAAGAAATGTTTTATTTAACGACGCACTCAACACATTTTATTTACGGTTATATGGCGTCAAACATATGGTTAAGGACCACACAAATTTTGAGAGGAAACCCGCTGTCGCCACTACATGGGCTACTCTTCCGATTAGCACCAAGGGATCTTTTATTTGCGCTTCCCACAGGCAGGATAGCACAAACCATGGCCTTTGTTGAACCAGTTATGGATTACTGGTCGGTGCAAGTGGTTTACACCTACCCATTGAGCCTTGCGTAGCACTCCGGCTATTGGAAGTCAAACATTTGGGAATTCTAACACGTAGTCATCAGAGGAAACACGCTACATTTTTCATAATACAGCAAGGGATCATTTACATTCACTTTCCCATATACAGGATAGCATATGATCAAATCCATCGTTACGGGTGTTACATTTTGAGGGGGGTAAATGTTTTAAATTGAAGTTGCAGAGAATATTATTTGTATCACTCTCCCCATTATTTGAGTTTTATATAGTTAGCATGTTTGTCTCCCAACTTGCATAAAATATTTAAGATTTAAAATTCTACGTACTAATTAAAAGACCTACCAACTTCCGTTACGGGTGTTACACTAAATGGACAAATCATTTTTCAAGAAGTACATTTTATCAAAATCCTGTGATATGTATGGGTAATTTTAATAAAACGTGTATCATATGGGTAGGTGGCCTTAGGTAATAACTGGAATAGAACCTGGTTTCATTGCTTGCTAGATATTAAGTCAAATTATGCACAGTGATAACTGTTACGGGTGTTACGTTACGGGTGTTACATTTTTGTTCGTCATATTAAAAGCAACATGCCATCTATTTTAGCTCTCATATTTCGAATATTGTATTCGTGTCAAGTTTAAACCTAATAAAAATAAAAATTATTCAATCAAAGAAAAATAAAAATTTAAAATAATGTATAAACTTTATTGAAACATATTTATATTGATACATAAACAAAACAACGATGATAGGTTTATTAATATAATCACCAACAAAAATTACTTGTTTATACTGAGAGTAGAAGACATTATTTTATTCACCATGGAATTTATGAGCGTTCTGAAGTATAGCCTTAGACGTTTAAAATGTGTGAGATTATCGCTGGCAAACACACACGATTTCATATCATTAACAGTCAACACAGCGGATGTGAATAATGAAACTTGTCTCTGATGCCAGTGAGCAGACTGGAGTTCGTCAGCATACACACAGGTATAATTCTCTGAGAAATCAACTTGAATTACTGCTTGTGATGGATCAGTTACATGTTTTACTTCCTCAGAGAATGACGCCTGCTCTCTCTTTACATGGGAATGAATGAGAAACCTTGGTAACTTTGACTTCAACAATAACATAGCTTCACCTACAGTACCCTGCTGAAGTTGTTTCTCAAACTTTGCATCAACCTTGACCCACTGATACCATGAAGCTTCGTGATCTCGGGTTATTCTGGTGACCTTCGATTCAAATGCCTCAATAAATAGTTTCCCATCACAACATGTTTCACAGTCATTATTCATGCATGTCTTTGATATTGCATCACAAACACATCGAGCAATGAAATCTTGTGAATATGGATGAAACACATTTGAGGCCTTCTTGGACAAACAATCAAGAATCATAATGATATTCTCGTGATATAAACAAAGGCACTGGTTTTTTGACATGTTGGCTGCTGGAAGCACGTGAATAGGACGGAGTTCAAAAAATGTTGTACGACCAATAATGACTGCAGGGTTATCTTCTTTGACCCCTGCGTGTGCTGTAACCTCACCGTGGCGCAGGGGTGTAACATTCTCTTTGAGGATGGCCAATACAGCACAAATTGAAGTTTGGAGTAAAATTCGGTGTCCGTAAAATTCTGTGATATTTGTATTTGTATTTTTGCACAGTTCTTTACACTGTTTTTGTTTAAACCTTGAATTTTTATATTGATGTTAGTCATCACTTTATTTATTTGCATTACCATAGTTTGACACCCAATAGCCGATGTATTTTTCGTGCTGGGGTGTCGTTAGACATTCATTCATTCATTCATTCATTCATCTTCTTTGAAACATGAATACGCTTCGCCGATTGACATTGTCAGGTGGCGTTTCTGAATTTTAATTTTTTTTTTCTTTCTTGTTTGATTTATCAATGATAACATCCTTTTACTCGGGGCTTGTCGTGAGATATCATCTCTCTCGAAAAATCTGCAGACAAGACTGATGGTTTCATCTGGCAATTTTGAACATCTGTGGACGGATGTAGATTTCGGAATCAAAGTTTCAGTTGTAGCCAACTGGCCGACAACACTTTTACGCCTCCTTGGACTTTTTGGAAGAATGGCTTTAACTCGTGCAACTGCTTTTCCAAGTGCTTGTGCAGATTTGTATACTGGCACCTCATTCTGTTCGTTTACCAAATTATTCAGACTGTCTTTCTGACGTTGCCTGCAGAGCATCACACGTTGTCTAATTTGTTGTCGTCGCATTTCAGTTTCTTATCAGATGCATTTGCCTTTTTATACAGTCTTCTCCTTTTATCTCTTATTCGTTCCTTGTTGAGATAATCAAGTTTCTTGTTGGGATCGCTGCGAATTCTTGCTCGGTATGCAGCTATTCTTTCAGCTGATGTCTTTGGTGGCATGACTGAAAAAAGGCAAAGTAGACTTTAATACTTGATATAACTTCAAATGTTTTTTTAGTTGTAGATTGCTTTAAAGTTTGTTTTAACTACACCACTAGAGCATATTGATGTATTAATCATCGGCTATTGGATGTCAAACATTTGTTTTTTGTGACACATAGTCAGAGGAAACCCGCTACATTTTTTCCATTAGAAGCAAGGGATCTTTTATATATACTTTCCCATAGACAGAACAGTACATACCATGGCCTTTGATATACCAGTCGTGGAGCACTAGTTGGAACAGGGGAAAAGCCCAATGGTAGACATCCACGGAGGAGGTTCGATCCTGCGACCATGGCACCTCAAGTGGGCGCTCAACTGACTGAGCTAGATCCCGCTCCCTTAGTACCATAATATAAAAGTAAAATTTAAAATATTTTAAAAAGGAAATGTTAGGTTTAATTTATAATGTATTGTGTTCTCCACTGATTGTCGTCTTCCCCATTCAGAAAGGAAAATTGAAAACCAATCATAATTATTAAATATTCAAGAATTATGATGGGTAGAAAATGTTACTGGGGAGATAGGTGAATTATGTAACATTTAAAAAAAATGTCTTAAAACTGCTTATGATTATGATTATTATGATTATTATTATTATTATTATATGAAATAGGTACTTACTTTGAATACTGGAAGAATGATGCTTTCTGTATGCTAGTCCGTGTAATAGTGAATAGACTGCCTTGGTGCATCATATTATATATCATTATCAATTTCACCACAGGTGTTTGGTTGACACTTTGACACTGGCGACATCAAACATGCAGCTGCTGACCAAACCTTACTTAAAAGTGTTAATGATTGACAAGTGTCACCTTCAGGACTTACCAAAACAACATAATTTGAAAGAAACATTAAAATATACTGAATTGAAATATAAACTGCCTTGTCGTTAAAGGAACTATCTTGAGTGTTTAGATATTTTGTAAAAACATTCAGCCAATATAACCTTTCATAATTATTATATTGTACTCTACTTACATTTTCTTGCTTAGAATTATAAAATGTGTATAACCAATTCTTTTCGGATAATGCTAATGTGTTGTAGTAGATCAGTATGGATTTTTGCACACAATAATTTCATATATATCCGTTTATTTTTTCTTCCAAACGCCATTGTTGATAGTGAGCTACCAAACAACTATATACATTTATACATAGTTATGAATTGAAAATTTAATTTTATGATTTTACTTAAGTAAAAACTTAAAATGACATAATGTGTAACACCCGTAACGTTTCAAATATGTAACACTAGTAGCGCTGGAAAATCAATTCAATTCGACAGATAATTCCTAAACTCATTTCATATTAATAGTAATCAAGAAAATAAAGAAGAAATAAAAATATTGTGTTTCTACCATCAAAACTAAATAATATAACACAACTTTCCGTTACGGGTGTTACATTGGTCGGGCTACATATTTATGTTCAAATTTTAAAAAACGTAATTTACTGACATTAATAAAATGTTCTCATGATAAAGTAGCAACGATAACCATTCTTTAATGGTATAAAATAAAAATGTCAGGCATTATTAGAATCTCATGGATAAGGTATGAAGTTTGGCTCTTTTTCACGTGTTTAGAAATCAGTTTGTGGAATGGTTTTGAAGTGTTGTATACCAAACATGTAAATAAAACTCAGCAATATTTTATTAGGTTTCCATCCCCCAGAGATACTTCCTTCCAATGCCAGAAAAAGTTTGATTATATATGATGATTTTAAAAATGGCCCTATGGGAATAGTTACATGGATTTGACCATATAGCCTTTGTCGTGGTGCACTGGCTGGAACAAGAAATAGCCCAATGGGCCCATCAACGGGGATCGATCCCAAACCGACCGCGCATCAAGCGAGCGCTTTACCGCTGGGCCACGTCCCACCCCGCGATAAAAAATAACGATACAGCTCGAACAGTTTTAAAATGTGCCGAATATCCCAATCAGTGCCGCACGACTGGCATATCAAAGGTCATTGTATTTATTATCCTGTCTGTGGAAAAGTACATATAAAACATCCCTTGCTGCTAATGGCGAAATGTAACGGGTTTCCTCTGAAGACTACGTGTCAGAATTATCCAATATTTGACATCCAATAGCCGATGATTAATAAGTCAATGTGCTCTAGTGGTGTCGTCACACAAAACAAACTTTTAAGATACTGTTAAATACTCCTTTTTCTGTTGACTCAGTTTGTGTTGTATGTTTGAACCAAAGCGAATGTTACGTTTTCTCAGGCCAACCAAAAGCAATGTTGCTTATTTGGCAGATAAAACTTATACAATTTAATTAAATTCTCAAAATAAATATCGAATACTAAAATGAAAAGATATTATTTCTCTTTAACTAACCACTAACTTAGACACATAATCAAGATAGCCTAGGTGTATGCCCAGGACAGCGTGCTTGAACATTCATTGAATTTATGTAGGAAAATAAATAAAAATGAATGAGAGAAAAAAAAGATAAATAAAAGACTGGGGTAAAAAGAAATGGCGGGAATTAAGTGAAATCCATTACAAATCATGATGGCGAAATCAATCAACTACAGCTGTAATTCGTTCCATCAGAAATGAAAATAGCCTAATCATAGCACAAAAATGATATATATCTAGCATCTCTGCATACGAATGGAGATATTTACCAGTGTTTGTTTGAGAGTAGGGTTTTAACCCTTCTTATCCCCTCTCATCCCTCCAAAAAGATGACTTGTAGCTCGAGCCTCTAAGTAAGCAATTCTCTTTGTTAGAAAGCAGGTCGATTTGATTTTCTTAATTGACATGTGCGTGCCAATTTCAACGGCTCACATTTCAAATTTGCACTGCATGTCGGGACGGCCCCTGTTGTTGGCACTGCTTTAACAGCTGTAATTAGGTCTTAATGCCATGGTTATTCCAAATTGAGATGCATCGATCTCCCAGCCGCGTGATTAGTGGTCGCGTGCCATCAGATCACGCGCAGTTAGCGCGGCGGCGCGAGATCTTCCGTGAATTCCGGGTCAGAGGTCAAATATATAATAGATGTACTTTGCAGCCGCTTGAATAAGCCGTGTCAAACTTTGGCAGAATTATAGCATAAATCAGAGCAAGATCGACGAAAAAAATACGTTGGAAAAAAACAAAAACATTTTTGGTACGTACGCTTGATAAGAGACTCCGAACTTGCATCATATATAATAATATAAATATATATCTGTTTTATTTACAAAGAAGCCAGAAATTTAAAAGTTTTGTGATATAACTTGCATCATATATAATAATATAACTATATATCTGTTTTATTTACAAAGAAGCCAGAAATGTAAAAGTTTTGTGATATAACTTGCATCCTATATAATAATATAAATATATATCTGTTTTATTTACAAAGAAGCCAGAAATGTATAAGTTTTGTGATATAACTTGCATCCTATATAATAATATAAATATATATCTGTTTTATTTACAAAGAAGCCAGAAATGTAAAAGTTTTGTGATATAACTTGCATCCTATATAATAATATAATTATATATCTGTTTTATTTACAAAGAAGCCAGAAATGTAAAAGTTTTGTGATATAACTTGCATCCTATATAATAATATAATTATATATCTGTTTTATTTACAAAGAAGCCAGAAATGTAAAAGTTTTGTGATATAACTTGCATCCTATATAATAATATAACTATATATCTGTTTTATTTACAAAGAAGCCAGAAATGTAAAAGTTTTGTGATATAACTTGCATCCTATATAATAATATAACTATATATCTGTTTTATTTACAAAGAAGCCAGAAATGTAAAAGTTTTGTGATATAACTTGCATCATATATAATAATATAACTATATATCTGTTTTATTTACAAAGAAGCCAGAAATGTAAAAGTTTTGTGATATAACTTGCATCATATATAATAATATAACTATATATCTGTTTTATTTACAAAGAAGCCAGAAATGTAAAAGTTTTGTGATATAACTTGCATCCTATATAATAATATAACTATATATCTGTTTTATTTACAAAGAAGCCAGAAATGTAAAAGTTTTGTGATATAACTTGCATCATATATAATAATATAACTATATATCTGTTTTATTTACAAAGAAGCCAGAAATGTAAAAGTTTTGTGATATAAATTGACATAACGAGTCAGTAATGGGTTTATTTTTGAAAGAAAACAAATGTACATTTTTTAATAAAAAATATTCGAACTTCTCACATTTTCTTTTAGATCTGCAATTTGATATAGTGTTACATAGCAATGCTGGATATATAATTTTTTTTTTTTTAAAGAGGAGAACCATGTATTTTGTCAGTCATAAAAATAATCAAAATCAGTGGCGGATCTAAGTGGGGCTCAGGGACCCGGGACCCACTAAATTTTGCGACAGTTATTTAAAAACTTTTTTAAATTATTATTATTATTTAATAATTTGAGCATTTTCTTACGTTGGAGAATACGAGAAATCACTTCTGGAACGTTTGTGGCGTTCGGCCACATGCCATTGGGGCCCCCTAAATGGATTTTCACAATCCGCCACTGAATATGTATACGCTTAAGGACAGATAGACACGCCCTCTCTTGCCGATGTCAGTAATACATTATGTGTATATGATGTCACAATTCAGTGATCACTGTAGAAAGACAAATGATTGCACTTTGAAATAAACACAAATACTGACCTTATTATAGCAATATTATATACTAGATATAAACCGCGCTTGGTACGAGGAGGTTTAAATATTGTGTGGTGGCCTCACACTGACAAAGATGGCGGTATCCATTGCCGTTGTGTTTATGGAATTCATCCTCGTACGCAATATTTAGGATGGTGTGTGTACGGTAATCGACTGGACTTAGCGCAAAAAAAAATCCTTTCGAAGTGCTTCATCGAGTAAGTTCAAAGAAGGCGGTCGGCAGTGCAGATGAAAAGAGGAGAAGCGATCAGAACGATCGAAAATGATTAAAATGGCTATTTATGGTGAAAACAACTATACTACATGTGCTTGGACCATTCTGTCAAATGATTGGCTTCTCTAACATTAGCATAACGTTCCTGGGGAAACAGACTTTCAAAAAATGATTGCCTTGTTAGAAAAGCGAAGTAGAATTTCAATAGTAAATCAGACCACCGCTCTAGGAAGGTGGTGTAGAGGGGCTATCGTGGATTCAGCTGGTGAGAGAGGCGTGTGGCGCGCTGTTATATTGGCAAAATTTACTTTCTCTGTTTAAGAAAATGAAGGGACCTTTTGTCCTACTGTAAATAAATAAAGAAATAAAATCCGTCTTGTGCCCATCACACTAGAATTTCCTACACATACTTCAGATATCGTTCCCACGGGTCTGTGCAAGAAAGACTGCAACAAAGAAATAAACGGCCTAAGAAAGAAATGGAATGAAGAAACAGTCAAGGAAACAAAACATAGCGCTGCCAAATCCGGTGGTATCCTATAGAGGCACTACACGATAAACAAGAATAATTGTTTTTCAGTAACCGATGATCATGAAAGCATTAATTAGAAAATGTGTAGTTACAAAACAACCACGAGCGGTACATTCCTCATCAAGACAGAAAGTTTGTTTTGTTTAATGACACCACTAGAGCACATTGATTTCTTAATCATCGGCTTTTTTCCATTAGTAGCAAGGGATCTTTTATATGTACCATTCCACAGACAGGATAACACATACCACATCCTTTGATATACCAGTCGTGGTGCACTGGTTGGTGTGCGCTTTACACCTGACCAGTTGTACGACCACTGTATTTACTTCTCTCCCATTAACAATTATCAGTTAACCTCTTTTATACACACCATCAAACAAAAAGGATAACACATCTCATAGCCTTTGGTATACCAGTCATGGTGCATTGGCTGAAACGAGAAATAGTTCAATGGGCCCACAGACGGGGATCGATCCAAAACCGATCGCGCATCAAGCGAGGGCTTTACCACTGCGCTACGTCCCCGCTCACCACGTCTCTGGTTTAACAATGACATTACTACTGGTGCGGGTTTCGTTTCGGATGTACCATCATCATTCTTCCGGTTGACATCTGACTGTAAACAGAAATGGCAGCCCACGGTTCGAAGGGTTAAGATTGTGAACGGAGTCGCAGTGCGATACGCCGAACCGTTTTCGTACAGGTCAAATTACACGGGATGCTGCAGTCACCAATTGGCTTGATGGCCGTCTGTCTGGCGAATCAATACAACTGACAACGTTTATTACCTACATGGTCGTCAAATGTGGGGGAAAAAACAGAAACAAAAACAGATGTAAGCAGACGAGTTTAGAGTCCTCGGTAGTGTAGTCACTAGTGGTCAAGCCGTCGGACTTAAGGCTGGTCTGAAGGTCTAGGGTTCGCACCCCGGTGTTGGCGTGCACCCTGGGAGTGTCAATGGGCTTAAGTTGGAGGTGTGAAGTCACTACACAAATTAAGTCTCAACTAATCCACTGTCTAGGACGGACAGTCCAGATAGTTGAGGTGTGTGCCCTGGATAACGTGCTTCAAACTTAATTTGATTTTAGCACACAAACCAAGAATCGTTTATGTCGTGATCAAGAATATCATCATCATCATTATCATCATCATTATTATCATCATCATCATCATCATCATCATCACCACCACCACCATAATCACTGTATATTGGGGTGGGGAGTGTTGTTTGATTTGTTGTTGTTATGGTGCTGGTGGTTTTGTTGTTGTTATGGTGGTTGCTGTAATGGTTGCGGTCGTAGTTTTGTTGTTGTTTGGTCGTTGTTGTTGTGGTCGTTGTCGTTCTTTTGTTTCTGTATGTGGCAGTAGTTAGGTGTTCTTACCTGGGTGTCGGATCTACTGACACAACTCAAAGAACAACATCCTAGAGATAGTCAATCTACTTTCGTTCTTAACTCCGTCCTAGCATCACTCCGCCCTAGCATCACTCCGCCACTCGTTTCATGAAAAATACTTTTATATGATGTGGCGATTCAGTGACAATCTTTGCTTGGTTAATGGCGATCTGCTGGTGACAAGATAGCACGCACCAATGGACACATGAGCATCAATAACCACGTCCCTGTCACTAAGTAGATCGTTATATAGCTTTAATGTCTTAATCAATGGGACAGATACTATTATATCAACCTCACTGACGCGTGAGCCTGGCGCGGGATCAACACAACAAAACGTAGATCGCCATCTCATGTCACCGCTGATTGGTAGGAGGCAAGGTCGCAAAGGTTGTACAGCACCATTACTTTTTGCATTTCAAAGCAGTTTCTGTGATGTCAGAGTAAATTCTGTTTGAAATATCACAAAATACAGAGAATATGATTGCCAGTTTTAACGAGAGAGAGAAAAAATAAAATAAAAATGTTTTATTTAACAACGCACTCAACACATTTTATTTACTGTTATATGGCGTCAACTTTAACCATATGTCTGAGGCCATAAAACCGTAAATAAAATGTGTTGAGTGCGTCGTTAAATAAAACATTTCTTTCTTTTTTATATGGCGTCAGATATGTGGTTAAGGACCACACAGATATTGAGAGAGGACACCCGCTGTCGCCACTTCATGGGCTACTCTTTTCGATTAGCAGCAAGGGATCTTTTATATGCACCATCCCACAGACAGGGTAGTACATACCACGACCTTTGATATACCAGTCGTGGTGCACTGGCTGGAACGAGAAACAGTCCAATGGGCCCACCGACGGGGATCGATCCCAGACCGCTTTACGACTGGGCTACGTCCTGCCTACGAGAGAGAGACAGACAGACATACAGAGAGAAGGGAGGGAGAGCAATAGACATACAGAGAGAGAGAGAGAGAGAGAGAGAGAGACAGACAGACAGACAGACAGACAGACAGAGGGACCGAGAGAGAGACAGGCAGACAGAGAGAGAGAGACAGACAGACATACAGAGAGAAGGGAGGGAGAGCGATAGACAGACACAGAGAGAGAGAGAGAGAGAGAGAGAGAGAGAGAGAGACAGAGACAGAGACAGACAGACAGAGAGACAGACAGACAGAGAGACAGAGACAGACAGACAGACAGGCAGACAGAGAGCAGGGAGTAGACAGACTCAGAGAGAAAGACAGACAGAGACAGAGACAGTAAGACACACACAGAGGAAGAGAGAGATTGAGAGACACAGGCAGACAGACGACACACACACACACACACAGAGAGAGAGAGAGAGAGAGAGAGAGAGAGAGAGAGAGAGAGAGAGAGAGAGAGAGAGAGAGAGAGAGAGAGAGAGAGAGAGAGAGAGAGAGAGAGAGAGAGAGAGAGAGAGAGAGAGAGAGAGAGGGGGGAATAAAATGAAACGTAACGGAAGAAAGAGATTTCAAATTTTTCCGTTCTATGCCCTTTTGTCATTAGAACCCACCAAAAACGTTTTTCAGGGATGATGATATTTGTGGATTATTTAATATGATAGTCGGTAACGGACTTTAGGTTCGGTGATTTCCGCCGACACACTACTGACAGGTTACCGGAAACGACAGTCTGGGACCTGTACAGTTAATAGAGTGACAGTACACCTCCGCAAGAAGCCACAAAAACTCGCTCTACGTGGGAACCGGTACTGGGATGCGATCCGACCACCTGTCTGTCGACCAGCACTACAGGCGATGATTTAGCAGTTACCCCCACCGAAGCGGTTTGCGCGAGGTACTCTCCTATATGAACATCTGACCAGATGACTTATCGGACACAGCTCCAGCCGGCGATGCATCAGTTATAACATTGTTCATTTCTGCTGGGACGTTCCGCCATCAATCACCGCTAGAAAATGGTCTTGTGAAATATATGATCACCGAGTATGTTCGCTACAATCAATATAATACAGACACATATATTATTGCGTGTAATAGCTTTCTCGTGCAGCCAGCAAAAACTAAATGTGTTGTGTTATCGGCCGCGTCCCGAGGGAGAGGCAATGCAAATGTAACATCTAAAAGACTTTCCTAACAATGCCTCGGCGTCTTTTACAGTCGGAATTGATACGAGTTCGTCGTAGACGTAGATTATCGCCAGCCTTGATCTGGTGTGTTTAATAGGAAATATTACTAATGGATATCATCGGGCATGCACAATTAATGATACAGTTAATATAACTGAACAGGAATATTTGTCAAACGACACCTTTGTGTATTATATGGCGGTTATTTCAAAACTTCAAGGAAGGGATCGAGAGAGAGAGAGAGAGAGAGAGAGAGAGAGAGAGAGAGAGAGAGAGAGAGAGAGAGAGAGAGAGAGAGAGAGAGAGAGAGAGAGAGAGAGAGAGAGAGACAGATATGAAGAGAGATAGAGAGGCAGCGATAGAGAAATACAGAGAGAGCCAGTCAGACAGACACAAAAAAGTGACCTATTGTCTCAACACAAGCATTGCCTTCCAAAACCAGTAAATATTATTTTATATGCACTTTCAGTATGGCCAGTACAACTTACACACATCCATCACTACTCTAAATAGAACACGGCTACACCAATGAAGATTTTGTATTATCTGATAAACTTCAAAGCATAATAACAAGACACCATTTATCATCTCTCTAAATATAACAGCTACACCAATGAAGATTTTGTATTATCTGATAAACTTCAAAGCGTAATAATAAGACACCATTTATCATCTCTCTAAATATAACAGTTACACCAATGAAGATTTTGTATTATCTGATAAACTTCAACACGTAATAACAAGACACCATTTATCATCTCTCTAAATATAACAGCCAAAGTAATGAAGATTTTGTATTATCTGATAAACTTCAAAGCGTAATAACAAGACACCATTTATCATCTCTCTAAATATAACAGCCAAAGTAATGAAGATTTTGTATTATCTGATAAACTTCAACACGTAATAACAAGACACCATTTATCATCTCTCTAAATATAACAGTTACACCAATGAAGATTTTGTATTATCTGATAAACTTCAAAGCGTAATAACAAGACACCATTTATCATCTCTCTAAATATAACAGTTACACCAATGAAGATTTTGTATTATCTGATAAACTTCAAAGCGTAATAACAAGACACCATTTATCATCTCTCTAAATATAACAGCTACACCAATGAAGATTTTGTATTATCTAATAAACTTCAAAGCGTAATAACAAGACACCATTTATCATCTCTCTAAATATAACAGCTACACCAATGAAGATTTTGTATTATCTGATAAACTTCAAAGCGTAATAACAAGACACCATTTATCATCTCTCTAAATATAACAGTTACACCAATGAAGATTTTGTATTATCTGATAAACTTCAAAGCGTAATAACAATACACCATTTATCATCTCTCTAAATAT